>NW_012142634.1:4006955-4018984 GCF_000956105.1 Propithecus coquereli
AGGCCTCCTGCCCTGCACATCACTCAAAAGTCAAAAAAAAAATCATTTCATATGTGAATTTCACCACAATTAAAAAAATTCAATAAAACAAGGCATTTACCTTTGAAAGTGCTATATGGAAATTTTAACACCTAAGTAAGAGTTAGGACAGTGTGATAAACACTTCTAATAAAAACAAAATTATAAAAGCAGGCCTCCTGCCCTGCACATCACTCAAAAGTCAAGCATGAAATCCTTTGTTTGGGTCATAATCTTCTGAGGAGATACGGATTAAACCAAAGGACTATTGGTTTGGTTGAGTTTAGGAAACCTCCCAGCTACAATGCCTCCAATACACATTCTTAAAAGGGAAAAAATACACGTTAACACCAAGATTCTCTCTTTAAAGCTGTGGCTTTGTTATGTCTGTCTCTCACCGAGTCCCTTGGGGATGGGACAGCCACCACCAGAGATGGCTCCTCAGGTGCACAGAAGCACTGTGCATCACAACGCTCACAAGCTCACCTGAGGGCATAAACCTTCAGGGTCCAACCCCATGCAGAGGGAGAAACCTGAGTTTTAACCAAATCAGGGAATCTGAGAACCCTAGAAAGTTTATTTTGTGCTGGCTCAAGCCTTATGATATTTGCCTTATAGCATCACCACACACAACCCAACTCTAAGGAAACGTATTGTACAAGAGAGACATGTTCATCACGAATCCCAGGCCTTGACTCAACCTTTCCGTCCCCAGAAGAAACACCCTAGAGTTCAAAACTGTTTGACTTGTAAAATGACTTATCAAGACTTTAAAACAACTTTGCTGCCCACAACCAGAATGGCGTCAAATCAGCTTAAGCAGGTTTCAAGCTGAAGAGATATTGGCTGCGTTTCCTTTCCACATGGGGTGATGGGAGGAGAGGGCATGTGAACACATCGCTGTTCCTCACACACACTCTTTTCCAGTTGAATATTTGCGCAGGACAGTGGCTAGGAAATAGACATACCCGACTGCACATGGAAAGTAACTCATAAGCAAGGACGCAAAGTTGGAATCAGAAGCTGAACGAAAATCTGAAAGCTATTATACATGTGTGCAGCATCTTCACTTACAATTTCCTAGGTATTGTAAGGGGGAAAAATCCAATTTGTCAGTGTTGACAGGAAAACATACTACTCTAAAAATTACTTTACCCTGGGACCCATTTCAGCAGATGCAGGTACAGAATACACTGCAATACACACACTATGAACTGTCCACAGTTCCTGAACAAATCTCCTACTGTTACCTTCCTTGAGAAGAAGGAAAAATAAACCAAGGAAATAAACATTGTTGCATCAAATTAACAATGGAAAATAAGTAAATAAAACTAGCCCTAAAGATTGGATACCATAATATTTGTCTTCCTCTCCTCATTCTAGAATTGTCTGCATATCTTTGGGGTGGGAGACCCATCAAAATGATAAGGTACTGACAGTCCCCCTTTCCTTGCCTCAAGTCATAAACACAGCCTTCCTCTCTTTCAGCATCTCCATTCATATCAGGGTACATGAAAAAGAATTAAGAAATTCTTAACCAGAGATGGACCACCTAAGTTTGTGAACCCGTTGGAATTTTGCACAAAATGTTGTGTTTACATGCATCATCTAGCGAGAGGAGTAATAATTTCACCATGTTCTCAGAGGGCATCCCTGACCCAGAAAGCTCTAGACTCATTATTTTAAGGGGTCCCAAGGCAGATTAAATGACTGAGCAGAACTAGGCTTGTCTTGGCCCTGGGGTGGCGCCATCTTCATTGTATTCAGAATCAGGTCTCCGGAAACCACAGAACTATTCTCACTCCGCTGGTTTGTTCAAGTAATTTTTCTGTACCTACTGATGTACCAGAATGGGGGTGGGGCTGAGAACCACTGTAAAATTTGAAATCAGGTCCCAGAAAATCAGGCAAACATCAATCAAGAGAACTCACAATGGAAAAACCAAATCAGGCAGGTTTTACAAAGACTGTACTTGCTCCAAGTCAGCGATGACTTCAGCAGACTTGGCCTACTTGATATTTGAGTTCAGATCAATGTTAGTTGGAATAAACCTTTTAAACCCTCCAATCTTCCTTGAGTTTAACCTATACCTGTAGATACAGCATTATGAGGTTACAACTGAAATTCATATCGCATGTCTGCAGGTAAGTCACAAAACTAAATTAAGTCATTAACACATTGTGGTTTCCCAATACTCTAGTCCTATATACAATTTTCTTACCAGCTACTATCGATTTATCTCACATGATTGTAGGTGGGAACAGTTCTGTTCTCTATAATCTTCTCTGACAGATTCTCGAGTTTGTGTATTTCATCCATACAAATCCAGAAAGCAGATGTCAGATCCACATGGGCATTTAGTTTAAAAAATCATGTTCCGGCATGGAGAACACAGGTCCTGATCCTCTGCACAGGGCAGGGGTCCCCTAGAGACCTCTCTTCACCCCACCCCCAGTGTATTTCCCTCATTTGCCGAGAAGTTGTCTAAGGTTGGAGATGTTCACGTTCACGCACAGAAAGGGACAGAGGTGAACAGGAATCGAGGCAGCACTGCAGCTGCAGAGCCCGTACTCCCAACCCTAGGTGATTCTGGGAAGGTGGCATCTTGTTTTACAGAGGAGAAAACAGAGGCACATATATGTCTATGAAGCGACCTAGTCACTCACAGGCCAGGGTTCTTCCTTTTCCTCCAGAAGCTGGTCAGTTACCTGAGCACTGTTAACGCTGACACTGAGTCAGCCCTAAGCAAAGGGTCCAGATCAGCCCACAGCAAGAGAGCGAGGCTGGCCACGTGTGGCTTTTCTTCCCCCAGCCCCAGCAAACCACCCACCAGGAGCCCACCCCGAGGGCATATCCTTCTGGCCCTGGAAACTGCCCCAAGCCCCGGGGTGTGTGTGCCCCTGACTTGGGATCTTTCGGGGCATGTTCTCTGTCACTTCCAGGGGGAGCAGAGAAGCCACGTCTTCTCCTTCCCACAAGTAAAATGTGCTCGTATCAGAAGTGACTTTTGGAGACCAAGCCTTAGCGTTTGCTTTCCAGCGAGCAGATTGTGTCTGTCTTGAACGCTCCTAGAGCAGCGGCCGCAGCTGCCAGCTAAGGCTGAGGGCCCCTGCGCAGGTCCAGGGTGAGTACAAATTCCCTCCGGGCACTTAAGCCATATGTTCCAATCTCGCTCCTGCCAGCCTCTTCTCTGCCAAATTCAACACTGGGATTTTTGGCTCCGTTTGCTTTCTGTGCCCCAACCCCCGACGGAGCTGTTAATGAATGGAGACGGGCCCAGAGAGCAGCAGCCGAAGGCCGTGGAGGCTGCCAAGCTGGAAGACCTCCAAAGGGGACAGGCCCCGCCGGCGACAGAGAGGTGACACCGCCCAGCCAGTGTGCGGCTGGGCCCGGCTGCCTGTGCCGTTGGCTCTGGAGCGCCACTCTCCGCAGGCGCACGCCCGAGTTCTGCATCTTGTCATCGGGACAGCTTCTCGGCCCCAAATACAGGCAGCGACAATTAACTACAACCCGGAACAGCCTAATGCGGGAGTCCTGCAGAGCCAGCCGCGTTCCTCCAGGGGCCCAGTCTTCCCCAAGACGCTGCGGACCACGTGGGGTTGGAGCGAGGGGCCAGTCACCCCGCACCTCCAGAGCTCTCCCGGGCACTCCGGGTCACTGCCAAGGGGTCCAGGGCGGCGCGGAGCGTCTGTGGCTGGGGCGATGGGAACCACAGCTGCTTCTCGGGTTGTGGGGAGGCTGGGAGGAGTCCTGCTCGGGGCAGTGCCTGTCAGAGCAAGCGCTACGGCAAAGGTTTGCTATTCCTAGCCTTCCCCGTGTCTTCTAATAACTCTTGTGTCCGTTGTGTGCCTCGAAGCACAAGAGCTCGCTGCATCTCACGAAGGTGCACAGCTGAAACTGGGGCATTCTCATGCAAGCAACTCACTGATGCCAAAGAGAAAGCGGTGGTTCATTCCCAGGAATCCACACGATCAGGATGGAATAGCATTGTTTACTAAGATTCTCAGCCTCAGTTGTCGTTTTCAGACAAAAAATCAAAATTCCATATGCTGTGTTAATATGAAGAATGCTTCCTTGGGTTCCTCCTCAGCAGTGACCCTACTCTACAGAAACCCATGTAAGTGTCAACCTTTTCTAACATAAGTGGAGAAACAGCAACAGAGAATTGAAAACCAGGAAAAGTAACTACACTGCTTGGTGACCCCTGTTACAGCCTGAATTGTGTCCCCTCAAAATTCCTATGTTGATGTCTTAGTCCTCAAGACTTCAGAATGTGAACTTATTTGGAAATAGGTTCATTGCAGATACACTCAAAGAAGTTACATGAGGTAATACAGGAGTGGGGTGGGCCCCTAATCTAGTATGACTGGTATCCATATAAAATGGAAAAATATGGGTGAGCGTGTTGGCTCACACCTGTAATCCTAGCACTTTGGGAGGCTGAGGCAGGAGGATTGCTTGAGGACAGGAGACCAACCTGGGCAACACAGTGAGACCCCCATCTCTACCAAAAAAAAAAAATGTTTTTAATTAGCCAGGGATAGCGGTGCGTACCTGTAGTCCTAGCTGCTCAGGAGGCTGAGCCACACGCCTGGGAGATAGGAGCTGTCCCTGCACACATGTCACTACCTGCCAAGTACACACAGGCACATTGGAACGGTCTTGGCTAAGCACTCATTTTCTAAGAAATAACATTTCCATTTTAGGGTCCTTTCTCACAAAATCTTAAAACTCTATCTTTAATATGTACTGTTCAGTGTCCTTGGTTGCAAATGACGGAAACATTAACTCAGATTCGTTTAAGAAGAAAGGAGGAGTGCACACCTGATGGCTCCCAGGAGCCAACCAAGGAAGAGGGTGCCTGGATGTAAGGATTCAAACTGCAGCGGGACTGTGACTCCTCCTGTCGGCTTTCTCTGCACATCCTGCAGCTCAGGCAGAAAGACAAGGGTGTCCCCCACCAACTCCAATGAGAAACTCCAAGGAGGGAACTCTCGGACTGGCTTGGGCTGGGTCACGTGATTATTGTCGGACCAATTGCTATAGAAAAGGGGGTGTTGTGGATTGAACTGTGTCCCCCAAAAGACATGTTCAAGGCCAGGCATGGTGGCTCATGCCTATAATCCCAGCACTTTGGGAGGCTGAGGAGGGAGGGTTGCTTGAGGCCAGGAGTTAGAGACAAGCCTGGGCAACATAATGAGACCCTGCATCTACAAAAAATAGAAAAATTAGCCGGTTTGGTGGCATGGGTCTGTAGTCCTAGCTACTTGGGAGGCTGAGGCAGGAGGATCACTTGAGCCCAAAAGTTTGGGGTTGCAGTGAGCTATGATGCCACTGCACTCTAGCCCTGGCAACAGAGGCAGATCCTGTCTCAAAAAAAAAAAGACATTCTCATGTCCTAACTCTTGGTATCCGTGAATGTAACCTTGTTTGGAAATAGGGTCTTTGCAGATGTCATCAAGTTAAGATGGGGTCCTATTGGATTAGGGTGGGCCCTAACCCAGTGACTGATGTCCTTATGAGAAGAGAGAAGTTTGAACACAGATTGGAGTGATGCACCAACAAGCGCAGGAATGCCAGGGATTGCCAGCAACTATCAGAAGCTAGGAGAGAGCCTCCAGAAGAAACCAATCCTACTGTCACCTTGATTTCAGACTTCCAGCCCCTACAAGAATGCATTTCTGTTGAGGTAAGCCACCCAGTGTGGTATTTCATCACAGCGCCCTAGGACACTCATACAGAGGGTAGGACTCCAGGTTGGTCAGGTGTCCACTCAGTGGCCAAGGAGGAGGGGTACCATAGTGGCAGCCCCCAATACATGGCTGATGGAAGAGCTGTACCCCAAAGAAGAGAGAGTCAGGCAAACACAGTGGCCACTACATCAATATACTCTGTCATTGTCTTTGGCCAGATTTCTTATAGGTGGAGAGAAAGGAATATGGTTTTGCATTGCAGGAAATGTTTGTTCCTGCTTCCAAAGTGAACACACATTCCTTCAGCCAAAGTTAGGAATTTATAATCCACTGCAATTTGAACCATTTTATTCTTTAAGGACTGAAGTAGTTTAATTTGCTTTGACACTTGGAAAAGCTCTTGGATTCATTCAGTTGTGCAATTCTGCTATGAAAAATGTTTTATTAATTATGCCAAGGTATATAAAAACTTAAAGTTCTTGTGAAGCACATATCCTATTTCAGTTACCTATCAGATTTGACCTTTTATCTTGGCAATAAAATTCAAGTGATGCATCAAATATAATAAAGGTCTATTCCCATGAATTGAAATTAGTTGTCATTTTAATGTGCTTTGAACATTTTTTAATTATTAGCATGCTTATTATATTAAATGGTCAGTTCAAAGATGGAAAAGCATTACTCACACAGAGTAATCTTCAAGTGGATACCATCGGATGGCCTTGTGCTTAAAGATTCTATTTCGAGGCAAGCCCCACTGCAGTTAGAATTCTGATGAACGACACAGACAGAATCCTTTAACAGCCTGGGCAGCAAGGACTCGTCTCCATAACCACATTCACCTTTAATAAGCAGACCTTGCAAGTGGAAGGTAAAGGTAGAGGCTTTAGCCTCATGAATGTGCATTCAAACCATGCAGCCAGCAAACACTCTACTGAGACCTCCCTCCTAACAGCCAAAGTGCTGCTTTATGCACTCCATGTACATCAACCAAGTTAATTTTCACAATACCCCTATGGGGTGGGGACTACTATCATCTCCCATTTTACAGAAGTAAACTAAGAAACAGAGAGGTTATGACACTTGCCCAGATCACACAGCTAAGAAAGTGGCAGAGCACCAGGGTTCTTACCTAGAGTGTCTGGCTCCACAGTCCATGATCTTAATCTGCCTGGGACACAAAGACCTGACAAAGGCCCCTAACGGGTCTTACCATATCTTTGATGAGATAAAATCTTGCCACATGAAATTTTAGTAAACAGTGCTTGATGGCATACAGTGAAATGATGAGTACAGAAGTCATCCCTATCCATCAGCGAGGTGTTTGATGACAACCAGGTGCTAAAGAAGGTGAGCAGGGGCTGCCCTGGAAGGACAGACAGGATCGGGTTAAGGTGAGCAGGATCCAGATGCTCACAACGCAAGGGAATGGCAGTTTGTCTCTTCTTCACCATACAATAGGGTCGTCTTTCCTTTCACGTTTCTTTTCATGTAGCTTGGGCCAGAACCCACGAGTCACCAGGAAACATCTGATAAAACCATCCAGGTGAATAGCTGCAAACCCTTTTTAACTAGGGTGGCCAACTCATCCCAGTCTTTCCAGACTTTCCCAGTTTTAGCACCAAAGTCCTGAGTCCAGGGACCCCATGAGTCCTGAGCAAAGCAGGATGGTCAGTCACCCTACTTGTAAAATTCTAATAGGGGAAGGAAAGCTTTTTGAAAAGAAAGTTTAAAACAAAGTCTATGCCACGCACATTTACACTAGATAAGGTCACCCCTCGTGATGGTTAACCGTAAGTGTCGACTTGGCTGGATTAAGGGATGCCCAGATAGGTAAAATATTATTTCTAGGTGTGTCTGTGAGGGTGTTTCCAGAAAAGACATTTGAATCAGTAGACTGAGTAAAGATCACCACCACCAATGTGGGTGGACATCATCCAATCCATTGAGGGCCCAAATAGAACAAAAAGCCAGAAAAAGATGAATTTTATCTCTCTCTTGAGCTGGTACATCCAATTTCTCCTGCCTGTGGACCTCAGCTCTCTGGGTTCTTGGGCCTTTGGATTCAGATGGAGACTTACACCACTGGCTCCCCCGGCTCTCAGGCCTTGTAATTCAGACTAAATTACACTGATAGATTTCCTGGTTCTCCAGCTTGCAGACAGCAGATCAGGGGACTTCTTGGCCTCCATAATCATGGGAACCAATTCCATAACACACCCCTAAAAAGACTAAAACCATTGACACCATTCTCAGACATTGCCTCACAGAGGCTGTGGGACCTTAGGAGAATCACCGCATCCCTCTGGACCCTGTAAAATTAAAGGCTCGAAGTTAAGGTTAATTTCAGTGCTAATAACCAACCCGTCACTCTCGAGTTACCATCAACATTAGAGGACAGCTCCTGACCACCCCCAACACACACACACACACACCCATATACACACCTATACAAAATTTTCTTATTTAGGAGAAAAACTCATATTACACATTATTTTTCACTTGACATATGAACTACTTTGAGCTATATTCTAACATAACTTTAGTACATGGGGATTTTTTTTATCATGGTCCTTCTAGATTTTTAAAGTGTTTCTTAATTTTACCATAACGAGTCTTAAATCAATTTCACAAACAATGGGGGTAGGCAGGGAGAAATGCCTTCAGAATAAATGAATTGATAAAAATCACAAGATGCTTTTCATGAGTATCTCTTTATCCCATCTCCCAGACATGCACCCTGGGAAGGCTAGACCAGCTAGGTCAGGAAAGTGGCAACAACCAGGAGCTCTAAATAACAAGGCCCCGTTGATTGGGCTACCATGTTGCCCTTTGAAGACAAGGGTAGAATTCGTGCAGTGGATCAATTATTAACGGAATGCAGGATACAACAATTCAGGTCAACAAAAATCTACTGAGTACATGGGCCACAGGAAGCTGTGGTTCAGTAAATCCAACTGAAGTATAAGCAACTAGACTAATTAGTGTAACAAAATAGTTGTGAGCTCTCCATTTTCCATGCTGATGTTGGGGAAGGGGACAGCCTGGGCCAGATAACTTGCCAGATAGTATACCATGTGATATAGCTTGGATATACCTCCAAATCTCATGTTGGAATTTGATCCCCAATGTTGGAGGTGGAGCGTAACGGGAGGTGTTTGGGTCATGGGGGTGAATCCCTCACGAATGGCTTGGTGCCATCCTCATCCTCATGGTAATCAGTGAGTTCTCACTCATTAGTTCCCATGAGAACTGATTGTTAAAAAGAGCCTGGCACCTCCTCCTCCCCTCTCTCCTGCTTCCTCTCCCACCACATGATCTCTGCATACATTGACTCCCCTTCCCCTTTCGCCATGAGTGGAAGCAGCCTGAGACCGTCACCAGAAGCAAATGCTGGCACCACACTTCTTGTACAGCCTGTAGAACCATGAGCAAAATAAAACTCTTTTCTTTATAAATTACCCAGCCTCAGCTATTCCTTTATAGCAATGAAAATGGACTAAGACATCATGTGACCCACTCCCATTGCCTTTGTGCCTTGACGACTACCCTCTTGCTCTGTGTTTCCACAGGAACACAGGTCCAACTTCGTCAATCATGTCTTTGTTTCCTGAAATAGACCATGAACTCTGGGGAATAGATTGAGACTATGAACACTGATGCCCTTCTGACCCAACTTAGCTTTGTACTCAGCTCCTGGGTTCAACCTACTCATACAGCAGGCAGGTGGCAAATAAAAGCACAGTGACATTGTCCTGCCCACTGAGACTGGGACGCATTGCAGGTGAGGGACTCATAGCCAAGGTCACACTGTCAATCAAAGACAGAAAAATTGGATCCTAAGCATCTGGTAGACAGAGCAATAAATATTTTTACTTTATACATCACCAAGTGGGATATCTTATCTAGTCTGTCCTTACTTGATAAGAACATGTTCTGCAGAGAGATTGCAATTTAATACCTAGTGTGTCATCTAACTTCCTGCCATTTCATATCTCAACCTTCAGCCTAAGTATTTGGTTTATTTTAGGTACCCCTACATATAGAGGGACTCCTGAGTTTGGATGTCACAGAGCATTCTAGAAGCAACTTTAGAGAAAACTTAATTGAAGGTTTAATCCCCAAATGGAAATTCTCTTCACTGCAAATGGTATCGTCAGTGTGATTCCAGATGCCTCAAAATAGCCACTTGCCACTGGTCATTCTTTCATTAGAGCTTTACTTCTGAGGTGCCTGAGGCTTTTCATTCTCTTGTCATATCTTCCCAAACTTCGGTCATTTAAGATAGTGTGGCATTTATGAAACAATAAACATAGACATCAATGAAATAGAATACAGTCCAGAATCAGACACACATCAATGATCAGTTGGGTTTCAACAAAGGTGCCAAGGTAATTCAATGGGTTTAAAAATCTATCTTTTCCACAAATGATACTGGAACAATTGGTTATTCGTATGTCAAAAGAGAAAAAAAAAAAAGCACTTCAAACTTTATCTTACACCATACAGAAAAAATAACTCAAAATCAATCACAGTCCTAAATATGAAGTCTAATACTATAAAAATTTCAAGAAGAATACACAGGAGAAAATCTTAATGACTTTGGGTTAGGCAAAAATTTCTTAAGTAAGACACAAAGAGCAGGAACTATTTTTAAAAATTGATACATTGAACTACATCAAAATATAAATCTTTTACTCTTCAAAAAACACTGTTAAGACATAAAAAAGGCAAGCTGCATACTGGGAGAAAATATTTGCAAAACTTATATCTATCCAAAATATATAAACTCTTACTGTTCAATAATAAGACAAATAAGCAAAAGATTTGAACAGACACTTCACCAAAGAAGATATATGGATAGAAAATGAGCACATGAAAAATACTCCATATCATTAGTTATCAAGGAAATACATCACAATAAAACACCACTACACAGCCACTAGAATGGCTAAAGTTAACAAGATTGACAATAACAAGTGTTGACAAAGATGTGGAGTGAACTCTCGTACATTGCTGATAGGAGTATATGATACACTTTGGAAAAACAGGCAGTTTCTTATAAATTTAACATACAGCTACTATAACAACCAACTATGCCACTCCTAGTTATTTACCCAAAAGAAATAAAAGTATATATCTGCACGAAACTTTTATGCAAATGTTCAAAATAGCTTTATTCATAATAGTCAAAAACTAAAAATAACCCAAATGTTCATCAGTAGGTGAATAAACAAATCTTGGTATATCCATACAAAGGAAGACTGAGCAATAAAAATAAACAAGCTAGTGATACACACAACTTAGATGAATCTCAAAAACATTAGGCAGAGTAGAGGAATTCAGGCACAAAATACATATGTCCTGTATGTTTCCATATGTTTGAAATTCTGGAAAATGCAATCTAATCTATAGTGATAAAAGCAGATCAGTGGTTGCCTGGGGCCAGAGGTAGAGAGAGGAGTGACCACAAAGAGACAGAAGAAATGCGGGCCTGATGGAAATCTTGTGTCTTGATCATAAGGATAGTTATATGTATACATTCAGCAAATTCACCAAAATTAAAAGTGGTGCAGTTTATTTTACATAAATTTACTTCAATAAACTTGATCTTTTTAAAAAAGGGGAACTTGGCACAAAGAAGCATTGAAATATAGTCATCCCTCAGTATCAGCAGGGGATGGATTCCAGGACCCCTGTGGGTACCAAAATCCAAGATGCTCAAGTCCCTGTTGTAACATAGCACAGTATTTGCATATAACTTCTGCACAGCCTCCCATATGCTTTAAATCATCTCCAGATTACTTATAATACCGAATACAATGTAAATGTTATATAAACAGCTGTTATACTCTATTGTTATTTGTATTATTTTGTTGTATTATTCTTTTATTGGTTTGGGTTTTGTTTTGTTTTTTTTTTTTTAAGTATTTTTCAAATCATGGTTGGTTCAACCCACAGAGATGGAACCCAGGATACAGAGGACCAACTGTACATCCTGACAACAAATGGAAACTCCCTTCCTATTGCTCCTTGGCCTTTTGGCTAAGATCAAGTGTGAAACTTCCTTCCTGAGAAAATCAGAAGACTAAAAAGAGAGTAACTTTTCACTACGGGAATCAATGTTTTTAATGTCTAAAATCAGCTGTGAGGACACAGTGAGAAACACTGCCTTTTGTAATGACAGCTACCTCCGGAAAGGGCCTATTTTTCCATCCCATCTTTGGGTAAGATTTTAATGATCAGCCAATGATTTAGCAGGAATTCGCTGGCAACCCTCTGAAAGGGCAGGACTTATAGAAGTGGAACAGAAGAGGG
>NW_012142634.1:4020894-4024415 GCF_000956105.1 Propithecus coquereli
ATACAGAATAGGTATCACACTTCAGGCATGTTATATCTAGACCTACAGAAGTACAAATTTAAGAATAATATGTACCATTTTAATATAGCAAATTATTCCTCAGCTGCCATATGTAATTTTTGCAAATACTGTGCTAATTTATGAATACTCTGGAACCAAGAATTGGAACACAAAGCAATGAAATGAACACTTGGCACTACTAAGAAACAGTAACACTCTCTGCAAGAATCTATTGCAAATTAATTACAGATAAATTAATTCTCTTTTCTTTACCTTGGTGCTCTGCTGGTCAAATCACTCTTACACTCCCAAGCAAATCCAACACAGGCAGCTGCACAACCCTCAAATTTGTGGCATTCGAACATAGTTGCTTTGGTTCAAGGACATGGGGACAAGAGATACGGAGCAGTGTTCCCCTGGGACCTGAATGGTGTTAGTCACAAAAGCAGATGTTCAGGGCTGTGAATCCCACTGAGGCTGTGTTGAGCAGGCCGAGGGTACGTGTTTCTAAGTGGCAGAGCTGCCCTCTGGTTCTCTGACGTTTGTGTGTGTGTTTCTGACACGCAAGAGTCCCTAAAGCACAGGGCTCAGGACACCCTCCTGTCCAGGTGTAAATGCAGTGCTGCTTGTGATATCTCTCTTCAAGTTTTCGTCTGAATATATTTGCTTTTTTGTTATTGTTAAGATCTGTTCATTTTTAATTATACAAGAAATTTGTGAATATATTTCTTTTTTTCAAAATTATTAAGACATTAAAGATAAGGCTGAAATTCAACCCATCTCTCTACCCCTACCCCACTGTTAATTTTGGCTACCAGTTCATGACAAATCTTTCTATGCACTGTATCATAGCAACAGCTAACACTACTGTACCAGTATTCTAAGCATTCCACAGCACCATCTTTTACCTTTTTCTTTTTTAAATCTTTGTAACAACCCATGAGACAACTACTTTACATAAATATATTCACATATTTATTTATAAAGGATCTATAACAGTGTGTGTAGTGAGTGTGTGTAACATAAAATGTATCATACTTAAGGCTTAGTCCTGAAACATATTTTCACCCTTAATACATCTAGAGACCTACTCATGTCAGAACATTTAGCTCTTACTTTCCCTCTCAATAGCAAGAAGTAGATGTAAGCAAAATTTGCTTTGGGAAGGAAACAAAAGTTTTCTACAGACCTTCAGAATTGCCCATTTACTGAGATTTCTAATTTCTTGATTTCTAATTACTTTCAGCTTCTGAAATCCACAGGCAATTAGCCACCAGGTGAAAGGTTAGCTGCGCAGCTGGCCAAGGAAAAGCCTCCCTGTGCAAAAACGCCAATTTGCTGTGTAACATTTTTCTTCCACTAGAAACGTGACAGCTCTCGAAATGAGAAAAAGACAAAAGTCCCAGCAGGCTATTTCAGGATGATTTTCTAATAAACACATACGAAGGAGCAGGAATCGCAACGTCCATACAATTACTCTTTCACTGGAGAAGGCCCACCTCCTCCAGACTAAATCTCTAAAGTGCCAGAGTCCTCTCAGCCCTCTCTCCCCACTCCCAGCACCTGTACTGGCCACCACCAGGAATTTTCTCTTTCATTCTGTATTAGCAAAAGCGCCTCCACTTTCCACAATTACTCACTCCTCTTCCCCACCCAGACTTGCTTCTCTACCTCACAAATACATCTATTGCTAAATTGCTTTCACTTGGGTGTTGGGAAAAAAATCATCCATTTCTCACTAACAAGTGAGTGGCTGATACTTCCCCCTCTCAGAACTGTCCAAAAGATGGCTTGTTTTAATCTAAACAACTCTCTATGTGGTGAATTGATGCTCTTTGGGGGAGACATACATAGGGACAGGAAGAACACTCAAATACTTCTTTTTATTGTTGTCAGTAGGAAAGACAAACTAGCTTATTAGTATTTATGATGCATCAAGATGAGATCAGAGGGTGAGGCAGAGTAGAGCTGAACATAAATACACAAATAAAATAGTCATCATGAAATAACCAAGGTTGCTGGGACCATAGGCCTTCAGGCAAGAGCCAAAAGGAGGAATGGGGCCAAATTTAAACGGGAGATTTAATGAGAATGGATATTTTTAGCCTTTCTTCTTCGCAACAGCAAAGGCGAATTCAACTCCTTTAATAATGAAGAGTTTGGTTTTTAGCATGCTAGAACTTTTCTGTTTCTTCATGAAAAGAAGTACCTGGATAATTTTTCTAACATTTATTATTTGCCTCCAGATTCTCATTGGAGGAGTTTTCCACCATCACCCAGAGTCAGTTAAATAAAATTCCTGAAATCCCCTAGGTCCTGTCTCTAGGGAATTCTCCATGGCTTTAAGTTCTCTCATCTTATGCATAAAAAAGATTTGTAACACTTACCTCCAGCAGCTCTAAAATATAGACCCAGTAGACTTCACACAGCCGTTAAGTTTAACCAAGAGAAATATGGTGGGCACAGACCTCATGAGCACTTTAAATTCCGGAACTACTCTGCCCAGAACGCTCATGCCCCTCCCACAGCCTCTGCTGCCCCGCCCCTCCCACTGCCTCCAATGTCCTGCCCCCTACACGCCCCAGCCTCTGGTGCCCATCCACTCTTGGGCTGCCTCCACCTGACAACGGTGAGCTCTGAAACAGGGAGCTGAGCTGCTTTCTAAACAGGGAAAGGACAACTTCTGCACAGACGGAACCCAGCCTTGACTGAGAGGGAAGCAGCCAGGGAGTCACCCAGCCCCTGAGTAGGGATGCTATCAGCTGGCCACCAGAGCAGTCTAACAGGTGGGTAAGGGAAAAAAAGCCTTAGAATCAGGTGTATCTGCCTTCCAATCCCAGCGCTGCAACTCACCAGCCATGGGAACTTGAGCTTCTCTAACCTCAATTTCCTCATCTGCAAAATGGGGGCAACAGTATGAGTAGTTGACTCATAAACCTGTTGTAAGAATTAAGTGAACTAATGCACGTGAAACCCTTAGTGCTCCATGAATATTTGCTGCTGTCATTATCCAATCAGCAGACAGTCTGGGCAACTAGAACCACCAACATCAAAGCAAATTTACAAGAGACCCTGTATTCCAGGCCCAGCACAGGAAGCAAACAGGGACCATGGCCGAGGAGTCTGTGCAGCAGATAGAAAGTGTAGGGGAGGGTATTCCCAAGATCATGTAGAATCCAAACACAACCAGTACAAGGACAAGAGAAAGTGCAACCTGTGGGAAAGGTCACAACCCACAGTACTTCTGGAAGGAGTTATTTATGTAAATTAGGTCCATTATGAAGGCTGGGACTCCTCCTGTCCCAAGTGCCTTGATCTGTCTCACAGGCACTTACCTGCCTCCTGACAACGCTATTCAAAACAGCCTCTGCTTGGAAGATGAAAGGGAAATCTCCCACCCCATACTCCCTCCAGTCCTACTGGAGACAGGTTTGTCTGATTTGTACTTAAAATATTAAAGAACCTGCTATGGTCTGAATGTTTGTATCCCTCAAAATTTGTATATTAAATCCTAACCCCAA
>NW_012142634.1:4025995-4027407 GCF_000956105.1 Propithecus coquereli
TAATAACAATAAGATTGACATCTGATTTGGCATTCTCTTCAGGATCCTCTTTGGGAGTATTTAACATCTATGTTGGCATTCAAGGTCCACTTAATCCTAGTCTGATTGAAATTTTAAAGCTAAGAAACAATATCACCACGACAGACCCAAATACGCTCCAGGAATTCAGTTCCCCATGCTTCTGTCACCTCTGTGCCATCTGCATGATTTTTGCTGTATTCATACATCACACAAATTATTATTTACTCAATACTTTAAATCATCTACTTTATTTAAGAGGATTATATACATTCTTTGAACTCACTGGTTTTGGGTGCTAGTTATATTTTTTAAACTACCTTTAAATATATAGCCACTTAAAAAACCATTCATGTATCCCTTAACATTATTTTTCATTATACTAGTGGCAATATGCAGTGTGTCCCACAGTTGGGACTAGAACTGTACATTGTGGGCTTCTAGAACTGTGATAGAATTAAGAGATGTCGGCCAGCAGGTCTCTACTGGAAGCCAACAGGAACGTAGTATTTATGAGAATGTCTTTACCAATAGAGACAAAAGCAAGAACAGGTTCAAGCCAAGCATCTGTGACTTTTAAATACCAATCAATTGCCATGAAGAACTATGAAGAAATAAATACAGTCGCAAGGAACAGTTTCTGTGACCTTCTAACGTATGGTTTGTCCTCACATTAAATGTAATACGGCATATCATCAGGAATTAGCTCGTTAAACTCTATTTTCTCTGGATATTAGACATTTGCAATTCTTCCTAGTCATCAGACGTCTGAGTTGACTTTGGGAGGGATCTTTGCACTGCTCAATGGAAGGCAGGGTCTTAGGGTCTTCTCTGGTTTGGGAAATAAGTTACTGACACTCGGAGCCTCTAGACTGCAGTAAAAAGAAATTCCCATCAAAAAATGACTTTTATCATAGCTGTCAGCCCAGTGCCTAGAACGTAGAGCAGTGAAGGCAGCAACTATGGCCAAATTCCATTCACTTGTTTTTCTTATCCTTTTTATGGAATCAGACTGATTCATGTTCTTAGAGTCTTGAGAGTCAGTTAATCCCTCCAAAGAAAATAGTGATGAGCCAGATGATGGATGAATCGCTGGTCGGCGCTGACAGCTGTGACCACTTCCTGGTGACCTCGCAGGTAGATTTAGACTGTACCGAGGAAGCAGGATAAAGAGACTGGGAGAGAGGGAGAGCATCTGATCTGATCTTTTCCTCTGTAATCTTCATCTTTCATTTCACAAAGGAGCAGTAGACTCGAATAATGGAGAAAGGAACTCCACAACCTTTCATTCTTATCATTTCTGCTACCATTTTGCTCTGTTCAAAGAGATGAAGGATATCATAACACTCAAATCAACTTAGGCTGGAATTCATGTTAGGGAAGTAAACATGACC
>NW_012142634.1:4027857-4041073 GCF_000956105.1 Propithecus coquereli
AGCCAAGCATCTGTGACTTTTAAATCCCAATCAATTGCCATGAAGAACTACGAAGAAATAAATACAGTCGCAAGGAACAGTTTCTGTGACCTTCTAACGTATGGTTTGTCCTCACATTAAATGTAATACGGCATATCATCAGGAATTAGCTCGTTAAACTCTATTTTCTCTGGACATTAGACATTTGCAATTCTTCCTAGTCATCAGACGTCTGAGTTGACTTTGGGAGGGATCTTTGCACTGCTCAATGGAAGGCAGGGTCTTAGGGTCTTCTCTGGTTTGGGAAATAAGTTACTGACACTCGGAGCCTCTAGACTGCAGTAAAAAGAAATTCCCATCAAAAAACGACTTTTATCATAGCTGTCAGCCCAGTGCCTAGAACGTAGAGCAGTGAAGGCAGCAACTATGGCCAAATTCCATTCACTTGTTTTTCTTATCCTTTTTATGGAATCAGACTTATTCATGTTCTTAGAGTCTTGAGAGTCAGTTAATCCCTCCAAAGAAAATAGTGATGAGCCAGATGATGGATGAATTGCTGGTCGGCGCTGACAGCTGTGACCACTTCCTGGTGACCTCGCAGGTAGGTTTAGACTGTACCAAGGAAGCAGGATAAAGAGAGAGAGGGAGAGAGGGACAGCATCTGATCTGATCTTTTTCTCTGTAATCTTCATCTTTCATTTCACAAAGGAGCAGTAGACTCGAATAATGGAGAAAGGAACTCCACAACCTTTCATTCTTATCATTTCTGCTACCATTTTGCTCTGTTCAAAGAGATGAAGGACATCATAACACTCAAATCAACTTAGGCTGGAATTCATGTTAGGGAAGTAAACATGACCACTGATATTTCCATAATAAATTTAATTTTCATTCGGCCTCTCCTTGCAAGACCACAGAATTCATACCTTACAACAAAATCCCTTGGCATATGTTAAAAATACATCCAGAAGAACAGTCGCCTTTTTGTTTTGAGGGTGTTAAAGTCAGTCCATCAGTCCTGGTAGAGGGTAAGCTAAAGGGAGATTAATATAAGAACTCATCTAATTGGCTCATAAACCACAAGACGTAGGCATAATAAGGACATAGGGGTTTCAGAGATGGACCAAAAAATCTGTGAAAAGACAATGTCACCTGATGGGCCATTGGAAGGAATATTGTCCTAACCTACAGTGCTGTAGACACCAAGTATAGCCCACAGATGTAGGTTTTTTCCACCTGCATAGGGTTTCAAAAAATTAATTAATTGCCTGCATTTAAAAATTGGGGGATTCCATATAGAAATGTGGATTTCCAACTATACTCAAAACACAATTTCTGGCAACACCAAGCCCGCCCTCCAACATGTCAGCAAGAGGTGGAACTGCCCCCATGAGAGCCCCACTGTACCCACTTCCCTGACCACATCACCATCCCAGTCCTACAAGTCACACCTTCTTCTGTTAGTAGTGGCCTAGCCACCATCCCTCGTAGGAGGCAGGTCATTTTGCAAACAGTATGACAATTTAGGTTGTCTGACTCTCCCACGCTTCCAGAGGTACCACTAAATCTTTTCAGACAAAACAGAAGCCAACTCAGAAGCTATCTTTCCAGAGTTTCGAGTGCAGGTTTGGAACACCTACAAATGTGCCACTTACAAAGGTTGAGATGCAAGGCATTTCACATTTTTAATTTCTTTAAATCAACTTAAGTACTAAATAAGCCATGGTCCCCACCCAGAGTATTGCTATGACTAGGTGAGAATTATTGAGCATGGTGGCAGCACTCAGGGAGGATACAGAGGACCACCCTTCCTCCCTGAGGTCTTCTGCAAACAACACTGGGAGAAGTCATCTCTCCCAGAAGGGGGGTGGGCTTTTGCTCTCACCTCGTATCCCGGTAACCATCGCAGCAGGAACTATGACTCGGAAGGAGACTATCTAGGTATTGAACCAGTGGCCTTTGTCCGTTTAGCATTATGAGTTTATTAATTGAGCCAATCAGGCACAAGCACAGGGAATGGGAAGAGGATATCGGAAACCCATAGCCTAGTGGCTGTGGGAAATAATAAATGTAAAAAGCAATTTGCAGAAGGTACGTGTGCGAAGAAAATATCTGGAAGGATGCACACCGAATGTCAACACTAGCCCTCTGGGAGGTAGGCAGGGAGCCCAGAGGATGAAAGACTGTTAGTTTACACAGGCTCCTCTGCTTGAGTGGTCTAAAGCAAGCAAGGTTTGCTTTCAAAATTATAAAAACTCTTAGAATAGAATATTTATAAAATATTAAATATAAAGCATTCTTAAATATATGTTATGCATAGAAATATATTTCTGCTAGAAAAAAAGCTTATCTTTGGGTAATAAAACGATGGGGTAATTATTTTCTTCTTTTTAACTGTCTGCATCCCTCAAATTTTCTACTTTTATAATCTGGGAAAAATAATGAACATTAACAGAAAATAAATCTTGTATCTTAAATCATCTCTCACCCTCATCCTCTCCCTCCTAAGTTTAATTGAAACAGAAAGCTTCTATTTGCCTCTCACTCCCCGATTTTCCACATCCCAAGCCCCCACTACAACATTTTGTCACAGATATATGTCTTATGACATCCGTTGGCATGGCCCATACGTGACAACATGTCAGACAGGACCCTAGTGTTAAGACAAGCTCAGGAATAAACCTCAAAGGCAGCTGTATCCTAAATGCCCTGTGGGGCCCCAAATGTACACAACCACAACGTTCAGAAGACCTGGGACACAAAGGGCATGTCCTGCTGGAGATGACCACAGACCACTGGGGAAGGTGCCAATCCCCGCAACAAGTCCTTCGTGATATCCCCCAGTCTGGGCTGCTGCAGTGTCAAATGTCTTTATCTAGAGAATGTTCTGGTAAAGAGTGCGTGGCATATCTGCTCAGCTCTAGATAATCTGGCTGATGCTGTGCTACCCTCACTCAAGAAACCTGTTACTGGATGTAATAGTGAATTTTATGTGTCAACTGGCCTGGGCTGCGGGACACCCAGATACTTGGTTACATGTTATTCTGGGTGTGCGTGTGAGAGTGTTTCTAGAAGACCTTAGCATTTCAGTCCACAGAGGGAAGCAGATTCATCACTGAGAGAAGCAGACACCCTCTCCAGTGTGGCTGGGACCATCCAATCTACTGAGGGCCTAAGTAGAACGAAAGGCAGGGGAAGGGAGAATTTGCCCTTCTGCCCGACTACTGGAACTGAGAACTTACCCTGGGCAAAGGCAGCTTCAACTTTGTCCCTTGTGCCATGAAGGCCATGAAATAACAGCACAGAGATGGCAGCAAGGGGTGTTTGGGGACTGAGTGGGTGCTCACAGTCAGTCGCAGCCCCCCCGCCCCCAAAGACCCAGAAAAGCAAGAGAAAAAGAACCAAGGCTTCCCCGCACCATGCCTTCCCCACGCCCAGCGTCCGAGAAGGGGACAGTGCAGAACCATGGGTAAGAGTCTGGCATTTAGGGGCCCCGGGGGATCAGACACCACAGATGGTCCCAGGAAGGCCCTGGTGACATACCCAGAGATGAGGGGTTGAGGGACTCCTGGGGCAGGAGGCCACGGTAGGACAGAGACCGATGGGGATCCAGAAGGGGCTGCCTCAGTGGCATCTGTGAAAGCTCCTGCCTCAGCTTAGCCGCCGCCCGGAAGGAGTGAAGAGCAGAACAGGGAAACCGTCCCGGAAGTGCGGCCTCCCGAACGGACATGACTGCACAGTTTCTGCCTTTGACTTATTTCAACTGCAAGTGACCACGTTACATTTTCTGGTATCAGACAAATGAAGGCTTGGGATCGAAGTTAAATAATAGAAAATAAGGAAAATACACTCGTCCACTGAAGTCCATAGAAATGTGTACCACTCTAAACAATAGGTTTTGAGAAAATGTCCTCCCTTTGTGACTGGAAGTACCAGAAGCCCTACCATAGGTGACAGCCACTGCGAGGTGAGCGCTGAGGGTCCCCTCTTGCCTCTGCCTCATCCGCTTGTGAAGTCTTGAAAGGGCCTGCTGCCTTGCTGGTGCCACCACACGGCCTGGGTGACTTTGGCCTTTATGACATGCCATTGCTATCCATCAGTAAGTCTGTGGGGCCCTAATTTGTTTTCTGGCTATCTTGGGGCATCATTGGTTTCCCATCCCATGGACAGAACACACTATGGCAGTTCCAGCTGTCCCTGATTTGGAAAATTACAGGGTGACAGTGACAAGAGTCATTAGCCCCAGCAGAGGCCACTGTCCTGGCAGGAGCAGAAATGACCAGATCCAAGTCATTGCCTTCCTAGTCCAGGCTGAGCAGGGGCCTGGCGCCATTCCTCGATCTGCCCTCCAGCCCGCCTCCCCTCAGGGGCAGGGAGTTCACCAACCCTTGGACATCCCTTTCTGGCCCTTCCTTGACAAAACTCATGATGCTGCTGCCAGCTGAGGCCTGACCCCTGCTAAGCCCAACATCCCCTCCAGGTCCTGTTGGTCCTGTGAGCTAACCCACCTCCCAGCCTCCTCCAGAGCCAGCCTCGGTGCTCCTCCTGCGTTTCTTCCCTTCTTTGACCCCTACCTTTCAAGGCAGCCATGATAAGCTGGACTGGACCAGCTGAGACACAGCCTGAGCTGGGTTGATGTCCAAAGGCTCCCAGACGTGCAGTGTGACCCAGGCCTCCTCCCACATCTCCATGCTCATGAGGATACCGCAGGCCAAGTGCTCCCACTCCAGCTGAGGGGGAAAAGGGGATGGGGAAATGACCAGATGCTGGAAGATCCAATGGAAAGAGACCCTGAAGGGCCACCATAGGGTCCAGGTTTCTTTTGGTTGGGCACTTCCTGGGACAGCTGGAGTCAGGAGCAGGGGGTTTTGTGCCACCCATTGGTGGGCAGGGACCTCTGGGGAAGATGTTCTGAGCTCACCCTCCAACATTCCCACTCAGCTCCTGGCACTTAAGCCAGAACAGGATTCCCAGAGAGGGTGTGGCTAAGTCATCAATCTGCCCCGGACCAGCTGGGTGACTATAGACAGGTGAGTTGTCTTCTCTGAGCCTCATTTTCCTTGATTGCCAGAAGGAACACGGGCCCTTTCCAGGGCTTTGGTGAACCACACAGAGGCCTCAATAACAGTAGCTGCTCCTGTTTCCTCTCCTGACTCCAGCTGGAACTGTCCCTGTCTTTGCCACAGCATCCTCACAAAGGCAGCAACGTAGCAGAGAGTCTACACCTGCTATTTGACATAGGCCATGGCTTCCCCCGCCAAGTCTGCATTTCACAAAACTGCAGTAACTCTTTATTCCCTTTAAAATAACATAGGAAATGTACGGGGAAATTTTTTTAGAGACCTACTTCAAACTTGTGTAGTAATTTATCAACTCTTCTATGTACCAGGCATTGTGTAAGTGCTTTAGAGACATAATCTTATGACTCTGAGAGTGGATATTATTTTACAAATGAAGACAGGACACAGATATTATTACATCTGTTTTACACATGAGTAAACTGAGACACCAGGAAGTTAGGTCATTAATAACAACAATACGTAATATTAAGTATTTACTATACACTAATCTGCTTACATACATGAAATAAAAGTATAAATGTCTGTGTGTATGCCTGGCACATACTGAACATTAAATGTGTATTAATGACTCAGTATTATAAGGAATTTTTCATTTAATCTTCCCAACAACCCTATAAAGTAGGCACTTTTATTATCCCCATTTTACACGTGAGAAAATCAGGTCATAGACATAGTTCCTAAGTGGTAGAGCAGAGATTTGAACTCAGAGAGCCCAGGTCTCAACTACACAGTGTTCTGCTCAGTCTCACAGCTGGTGAGTGGTAGAGGTAGAATGTGAAGCCGTGACTGTCTGACTCCAAAGTCCATGTGTTTTACTACCTTGATAATTCGTGAAGGTCACAATTCAGTTACTTAGAGAAAGCTCAGACAGCCTCTTTGTTCTGGCAGGAGATGAGTCCACACTGACCCCACAGACCCTCGGGACTGTGCCTTATTCCTAAGCCTGCAGGTAGCAGTGCTATGACAGACAGATAAAACAAGCTAGGCAGCTAGGATTCCATGAATAATAATATCCATGTCCATCAGACTCTAGAGTAATGCTGTTCTCAAAATTCAGACACCCGAGTTTCTAAAACTCTCTTAATTTGCTCTCCGGGTGGAGTGTGAACTCTCCTTCCTCCAAACCCTCAGAGCACTTATTGGACTCTCTCAAGGAATGTCTCATATTCTGACTTACATTATGGTTCTCAGAGGAAACACTCTTCTCACCCCTTCTAGAGCTAAGTGCCTTGAGAACTGTATGGTTAAAAGATGAATTTGGCTGCTGGGTAAGAGGCCTCTCCAAGTAACAATGGCTTAAACAAAACAGAAGTTTGTTTCTCTCTTGCGCAATGATACGGCCGCAGAGTGTGGGGCTGACGGAGGCTCTGCTCCACAGTGTCATGTAGGGATCCAAGCACCTTCCAGCTGTGGCTCTGCCATCCCCAGAGGGTTGCCTTCATCTGCCTATCGTGGCTCCACTCCCTGCCTACATTCCAGCCAGTAAGAAGAGAAAAAGGCAGCCAGGGGAGGGCAAGCCCCTGACTTTTAAAGGCAGAACCAAATTAAAAGTTCTGTTACTATCAAAGAAAGGGAGAACATAGAGCGAAAAGAAATTAGCCATCTCAGGTGGCCATGTCTTAGGAAATACATTCAAAACGATGTTGTGTGCATGCAGACATTTCTTCATTCAACAAATATGTATAAAATGCCACCATATTTCAGAATCCAATGCTAGGCGTTTATAAACAATGGATGGATAAATGAATCAGCCCCTTTTATGGAAAGGCAATCTAGAGGTAAGACCATGAAAATTTTATGAGGGAAAATAATTTAAAATATGGACACAAGTAATTTTTTTCCATAGAAGGTTGTAGATAAAAACAGACATATTGAAAGCTGAATTTTCTGTGGCTTGCTGAAAAATATGGAAAATCAATTATAAAGAAAGTAAACAAAGAGCCCTGATTTACCAGGCTATGCTGCCACTAGCAAAATACATTACACAGTCTCAATCTCGAATTTTTACTTTAATGACTTTTTCTGTATTTTATTCCAAAACACATTTTTATTTTTTCCCTTTACAAAACAAAACAAAGAAATTGTCACTTACTGCATTTAGATAAATACATGGGTCCAAAATTGAATTCTTTCTGTGTCTTCTATAAGATAAACATTCCAGGAATTTAATCTGGGAGAAGAGCCAAAGTCTATCCAATTTATTATTATTTCTAAATAATATATAAGCCACCACATAATGTCGGTTGAGCTGCCACTGGAATGCATCACTGTCGTCAGCCGCAGACATCACCAACTCAGCTTTTCTCATTTTCCAAATTCCATTAAGATTTATTTCCACCATCTTCCCAGATGGCGCCACCACCCTCTCCACCTCTCGCCACCATAAAAACGTCCAACAAATGATTTGCACTTACCGTTTTAACTACAATGCCAATAGTAACATGCATAGTAATATTAACGAGTGAAAATTTTAAATTCAAATGTTAAGAGATGGTGACAGTTTTGCACTGAATTAAAATGATTGGTATTTAATTAGAATACAGTTTTCAGAATTTAGGCTTTCGGTTTCAAAGGGGCAAAAATGAGTCTTAGGAATTCGTATTTTCTTCCCTCGTGTTGTTGCCATGCGATGTTTTTCTCTGCATACATTCTCCTGAGAAACCTGACTTAATGCCTCCTGTCTCTCCTGGGCACACAGACCCACTGTACTTACACAGTGTGCTGTTTCTAGGCGAACAGCTGTATCCATTCCGGCAGCTTCCTTTCTGTCAACTGCATTGGGCTTGCCTAGGAATAATTCCTAGACATCAAATAAGACTTTCCCATCTAGGGTAGACAAAGCATTGTCCCTCAGAAAGAATTTTGCAATTCTCATTTTATGTAACTGAATTGAATATACATATATTTAGCCACTGTAGGTAACACACTTGGCAGTGTATCTGGCACAGAATTACTATTTGCTTAGGACTTACTATAATTAAGGTAAAATTCTAAGTCCTCTGAGGAATACTGCAACTCATTGGTTCATTAAAAATACTGGCTGGACGAGGTGGTTCACACCTGTAATCCCAGCATTTTGGGAGGCTGAGGCAGGAGATCACTTGAGGCCAGGAGTTCGAGACCAGCCTGGGCAACATAGCAAGACACCATCTCTACAGAAAATTCAAAAAATTAGCCAGGTATGGTGTTGTGCACCTGCTGTGAGGAGCCTGAGCTAGGAGGATCATTTGAGCCCAGGAGTTCAAGGTTACAGTGAGCTATGATCATGCCACTTGTACTCTAGCCTGGGTGACAGAGTTAGACCCTATCTCTTAAAAAAAAAAACCACTTATGGATCACTAGCTATAGATTCATTCACTCAACACATATTTATGGAGTGATTACTATGTGCCAGACATCATGCTAAGTTTCCAAAACAAATACAGTCCCTACCTTCACGGATCTTCCAGGCCAGTGTGGAAGGCGGGCAACCAAATAATTACACAAATGAACGTAGAACTAAATGCTGATTGGGATAAGTGTTAAAACCCGTATAAAGCCTGGGTCCCTGTGGTTCAACTTCCTAGCCGTGTTACAGTCAAAGAAACACAATCCAACAAACAAGAGTAATTTCACTAGAGCTCAGATCTCTGTCAAGATCATGCAAAACAAAGAAAGACTGAGAAATTGTCATAGATAGAAACTGTCGTCATAGACTGGAGAGATGTAAAAACTAAATGCAACGTGATGCCCTGGTTTGGCTCCTGGAACAGGAAGAGGATATTAATGGAAAAACTGGTAATTCCAAATAAAGTCTGGAATTTGGTTAATAGACCACATAGTTTGGTTAATGAAACTGACCAATGTCAGTTTCTTAGTTTTGACAAACGCGGCAAGGTAATGTGAGATGTTAACAATGGTGAACACTTGGTGAGGGGTATATAGAAACCCTCTCTACTATCTTTGCAACCTTTCTGTAACTCTAAAATTATTCCAAAATAGAAAGTCTATTTCTAAAAAATAGGTCATATCGTTACTTGAGTTCTCAAAAATATGTAACATTATCTAAATATAGGTAACATTTATAAAAGTCTCTATTTGAGATTTATCTCTTATGCTAGTTATCCACGGCTTCATAACAAATGAACCCCAAACTTAGCAGCTTGAAATAACACTTAGTGTATCATACAGTATTTGAGGATCATGAATCTGGGAGTGGCTCAGCTGAGAGAGTCCGTCTCAGGCTCTCCTCTGAGGCTGTAGCCAAGCAGGAAGTGAGTGCTACAGTCATCTCAAGGTTCAGCTGGGACTGGAGAGTCCAATTCCAAGCTCACTCACATGGTTGCTGCCAGCCTCGGTTTCTTGCTTGTTGCTGGTGGAGTCTTTAGTTCTTCCTTGTGTGGACTTCTCCAGTAGGCGGCTCACAAACATGGCTGCTGGCTTTCCTCAAAGCAAGTGACCAACACAGCAAGAACACATATCCAAGACAGAAGCCACAGTCGTTCTATCACCTAATCTCAGAAGTGACATGCTATCACTTCTGCCATGTTGTATTCATTCGAGGCAGGATAATAAGTAGAGCCTACCCACAAGGGAAGAGAAATTAAACTCCACCTCTTGCAGGGAGCAATATCAAAGAATTTGTGGACATGTTTTTAAAACTACCACACCTTTACTCCCTCCAAATACCCCCACCAAAATTACAGAAAAGGGAATGAAAACTAGCATGAATTCATAAAGACAAGGAAATCACAGGAGACAACAGCAACAAAAATTCAGAACTGGGAAATCAGGAAACTGAATCAAACCTAGAAAATCCAAGGACACTGAAGCAAACAGTGGGGAAAGCCACGAGGCCACATAATTTGCACCACAGAATCTCAAGAATTCACACGCATTGGCAGCACCAGGTACTTCTGAAGTGGAGTCGGGGATTAAGCTAAGAATTCTAGGACTGGTAGAAAGTCTGTTTGAGAAGTAGTTGTAAGTCCCTGCCCCTTAGGCACGGGCTGCACATAGTGGCTTCTTTCCAAAGTACATCAATATGCAAAGGGGGAACAGAAGAGTCAGTGAAGAAACCTCACAAACACTACCTCAGCTAGGAGACCAAGGCCAACATCAACAGTCATAAATCATCCACGTGATCAGTCATGACATGACGTGATGACAATGGCACTTTATCTCTGTGGTCTTCCTCCCAGTAACCCATAACCTCCATCTTACCATGAGGAAAACATCAGGCAAAGGCCACTAGCAGGGCATCCTACAAAATACCACCAGTATTCCTCAAAACACTCAAGGTCTTAGAAAACAAGGAAAGTCTTGGAAACTGTCATAGCCGAGAGGAGGCTATGTAGACATGGCAGCTAGATGTACTGTGGTATCCGGGATGGGTTCCTGGAATGGAGAAAGGATGTTAGGAAAAAACTAAGGAAATCAAAAGAAACTCTAGATTTTAGCTAGTAATAAGATGTATCCATATTGGGTCATTAATTATAAAAAACATGTCACACCAATGTAAGATGCTGATAATAGAAGAAACCGAGTTTGGGGCACATGGGAATGCTCTGTACTATCTTCTCACTTTTTCTGTAAACCTAAAACCATTCTAAAAAGAAAGCATATTTGAAAAGAAGTAGATTCCCTAGGTGTTTCTCCCAACTAGGCACATTCCAGCAGCTGCCCCTCTGCTGCCCTGGCAGAAAATGAGAGGTTTATTCATTGACGTGGGGAAAATGGACTGAGGCACCAACCACAGTTGAGGGACAGGGTAAGATACTGAAAATCATTAGATTAAGTAAGAGTTTACATATTAACGAATGCTGAAATATCCAGCCCTCCTCCCTGACTCAGAACCCAGGAGGAAACCAGGCTTCTAAATTCCAAAAAGGAAATTTAAAAATTCTTCTCCGGGCCACGTGGCTCGCGCCTGTAATCCTAGCACTCTGGGAGGCCGAGGCAGGAGGATCACTTGAGCTCAGGAGTTTGAGACCAGCCTGAGCAAGAATGAAACCCCGTCTCTACAAAAAACAGAAAAATTAGCCAGGCACACCTGTAGTCCCAGCTACTAGAAAGGCTGTGGCAGGAGGATCTCTTGAGCCGAGGAGTCTGAGGTTGCTGTGAGCTATGATGACACCACTGCACTCTACCCAGAGCAACAGAGTGAGAGTCTGTCTCAAAAAAAAAAAAAAAAAATTCTTCTCTGGCCAATCCAAGAGAAAAGAAAGATACTGCAATAGGAGAAGGAGAGGAGCTCCCCCAACGAAACAGCCCACCCTGCCGTGTGGTTTACACTCAAGCCCAATCCCACACACGGGAGTTTTTAGTGCCTCAATCTTAAAAATAATTACCAGGTATTTAAGGAAAACCTTTAACATGAAAGAAAACAAAAATAACAAAAAGTAATCTAGAAGAAACAGACACTACAAAAACAAAAAATGCTTCAAAGCTATATTTAATTTTTCAGAGCTATAAGAGAATACATTATCTCTATGAAACGAGAATAAGATGCTATAAAAATGAACATCAAGAGAGAAAAGCAGGGTTCTTGGAAATTAAAATTTTAGCAGCCAAAATGACAAACTTAGAATACTTAGAAATATGAAGAATAGCAGACCAGTCTAGGAGTTCCAATACTCAAATAAAAGTGGTGCCAGGAGATTACAGAAAAACAAAAGGGAGGAAAATTAACTTATTCATATTTCAAGAACATTTTTCAGAATGTAAAGAATGAGTCTGCGCATTGAGAGGGAACTGACAGTGTATAGAAATAAATCTACACCCAATCATCAAATCGTGAGATTTTGAAATATGGAAGACATGGTCTAGCCAAACAGTAGTGCCACTGCTCCTGCTAGTGACGGGTTTAGGATTGGGCATGCGGTACAGTCCGAACCAATGAGACATCAGGGAGTGCGCTTTAGCCGTCAGGAAAGGTTTCAATAACTCAAACAGGGAGAGAGACTCTCTTTTTTCCGTGTCTAGATGTTTGGAACTGCCTCAGCCATCTTTGAACCCCACAAGAGCAGACAGCTTAAAGGACACAGATTTGGAAAGTGGAAGAGCTAGGTCTTAAATCTGTCTCCAAATCACATGCTCTTAATTTAGCTCACAGCCCACACTGGGAGACTAACCAGGGGAAAGGGCCTGGAATGAATCACACCTGTGGCTCCTACTTTGTCACAATAGTTCATATATCAAGTGCCTCCAATTAGCTCATGTCACTTTTCTGGAACCTCAGCAACTTGAATTTGTATACTTCTTAGCGCCAGAAAGTAACCCTAGATCGTAAGTCCTTGAATATCAATAGCCTGAAGTCACAGTAACAGCAATTATCAGTTTGACTTACAACTCATTTACAATGTCATCTTCTATTAATAACAACCAGATGGCTGGTTAAAGCATAGTGCTAGAGGGGCCAAGGCCGTGACTTCGAATCTCCAGGTATATCCTAGTTTACTTTCATCATGTCCACTGTCATAATCTCTCCACTAATTTCAATCAATAATCTTTCGATCAAACGCAGACTCTAAAATAAGAGGTAAGCCACATGCAGTGTGGCTCACGCCTATAATCCTAGTTACTTTGGAAGGCTGAGGTGGGAGTTTGAGACCAGACTGGGCAACACAGTGAGACCCCATCTCTGCAAAAAATAAGACAAATTATCCACGCATGGCGGTGCACACCTGTAGTCCTAGCTACTCAGGAGGCTGAGGCCAGAGGATCCCTTGAGCCCAGGACTTTGAGGTTACAGTGAGCTATGATCAGGCCACTGCCCTCCAGCCTGGACAATAGAATGAGATCCTATCTCTAAAAGAAAGAGGTAAAAAAAAAAAAAAAAGAAAGAAAGAAGTGAGATTTGTTAAAGGACACAAAATTACAGCTAGGTAGGAGGAATATATCTCTTCTCAGCCTTTTGGCTAAGATCAAGTGTAGATAGAAGGAGTAAGTTCTAGTGTTCTGTGGCAGAGTAGCATGACTATAGTTAACAACAGTATATTACATAGTTTCAAATAGCTAGAGGGTGGATATTGAATGTTTCCAACACAAAGAATGATAAATTCTTGGGATAATGGATATCCTAATTACCCTGATCTGATTACTATCATTATATGTATCCCAACACCACTATGTACCCCATAAATATGTACAATTTTTATATTATGTGTCAATTTTTT
>NW_012142634.1:4043143-4045250 GCF_000956105.1 Propithecus coquereli
GGGAGTTCTACGGTCGTGTAGGGCCCAGGGTAGCCCACCTGCCTTAGGATGTGCCTCCATCCTCATGTTCCAAGACGTTGCTCCTGGTGTCACACCCACGGTCCCTGCAACAGGATGAACAAAGGAATTGCCTCACGAGTTGCATACACAGCTCCTATATACAACCTACTAGCCAAAACCTAACTTTAGATTTTGAAAAATCATCTATTAGTTATTTATTTTACTTTATTATTTCATTGATTTCTGCTTTCACCATTACTTCTTTTCTTTTTTCAAACTAACTCTAATTTTCTATTTCCTAGTTTTCTGCATTGAAAGCTGAGCCCATTATTTTTCTGTCTTTCCTGGTTCTAGTTGTATTCAATACTCTAAACTCCCCTCTTGGCGTAGTTTTAGTTGCATCACACAAATGTCACCATGTCCCACTTTGATTATCATCCTAAGAATTTCGGCATTTCCCCGTGTCTCCTGGTGCTCCTGCCCTTGTGCAACCCCCTCCCCCTAGAGTGAGGGCTGGTCCTAGAGACTTGTTCTAGAACATGACAAAGGGAGTGGGATGTCAATTCCCAGACGAGGCTGCAAAAGCCACTATGCTCCCCTTGCTGGCTCGCCCTCTCTTACTCGCCGTGGTGGAGCAAGCTGCCACAGTCCAACAGCCTGCGAGGTTCTCTGCAGTTCCGACACCCCTGCCCTGGACCCGACACTCCCCTTTCTCCAAAGCGTTTAGGATCAGTTGCTGAGTGAGGCTTTGAGTGCTGTCACCCTCCCTGTCTCATCTCAGGCGGGGCTGAGATCAGAAGCTGTTGGCTTCCTTGATGAGAAGATAAATTCTAAATAGCCTGTAACAGAGATCTACCTTTCTTGCAAGAAATTGCACAATTGTTTGTTGCCTATAAATCAACTTAATTTCAATTTTGAGCCTCTCCTGTGGTCAGGCTGGTGGGAAACTACACGCCCTTTTCTTATTTCCATTAGATGATATATTCACACGGCTCAGAAATGAAAAATATATAGAAAGTGATACCGTGAAAATCTCCTTCCTACTCTCATGTATAACCACTAATATTAGCTTCTTATGCATCTTTCTAAAGTTTCATTATAAATATGCAAGCAAGCATAAGGATGCATTATATGTGCATATTTCTCTCTCTCTCTCTCTCTCTCTCTCTGCCCCCTTTTCCACAAAGGACAGCACGCTATACAAACTACTCAGCATTTTGCCTTTGTTATTTCACTGTAAATGCCTGGTAGATGTCCTCAGCAAAGAGGTTGACCCTTCTTCTTTACAGCTATCCAGTACCCCGTGGTGCAGAGGACTGTAATTTATCTAATCACCTCCCGGGGATAGACATGTGTGTTGTTTACAGTCTTCTGCCATTACAAACAATGCTGCACTGGATAATGTCGAGTTTAGACAATGGAGGGAAATGTAAAAAACGGCTGAGGCATTTCACTATGCATTTCCCAGCAATTTCTTTCCCCTGCTGCCGTTTCTTCCTGCTGCATTTTTATTTTTGTGGAAGCCAAATGTTGATGCCTTATTGCAGTTTGCACATTTTTCAGGGTCATGTTAGCCATTGGAATTACACAATGAAATAGAAAAATGTACGTTTGTGGAAGTCCTGAAAGTTAACAATAACAACAACAAATCTCCCACCCAGCCAGTGCCTCCTGCAGCCCCGGTGCTGAGATAGCAGGCCGGTGGGGGTTTTGCAAGCTCAACACACAGTGACACAAGCAGAGGCAGATAATCCCTCCTGTCACAGCAGCCTAAGAAGCACAGGGTGTGCGGGTCAGGCCGCTCTCGCCAGGGCTACTGATACCATGGAATTTGTCCCTGCAGTGCTCGATAGCTCTCACGATCGTGCTGGCACATACACCCAAGAGAACTGAAAAGAGGGACTCTAAGAGATATCTGTACTTCCATGTTCATGACAGCATTATGCACAATAGCCAAGGAGTGGAGGTGACCCACATGTCCACTGACCAATGAACGAGCAGACAAAAAGTAGTGTAGACACACAACGGATTATTCAGCTTCAGAAAGAAGGCAAGGCCGGGCGCGGTGGCTCACGCCTGTAATCCTAGCTCTCTGGGAGGCCGAGGC
>NW_012142634.1:4047070-4048685 GCF_000956105.1 Propithecus coquereli
AAAAAATTGCCATGTTCCTGCAATCAAAAAAAGGTATCATGATAGTGGTTAGAAAGCCTCTCCTTTATAAACAAAGGGAAGCATTGTTTTTTATGATTCAGGCAATCGTCTCACCATATCCAGTGGAATTAACTACCTCCTGTGGGTTGACGACACCCAAATCAGCACCTTTGTCCAGACAGCTCTCCTAACCCCAAGCCTTACAGCCACCTGGGATTCTATGTCTCCTAAATGTCGTGTGGATACCTCAAACTCAACCTGTCTAAAACTGATCTCGTTATCTTACCTCTCAAACTATGCTTTCTCCTTTCAATCTCAATGAATGGCACCACCGTGCAACAAGTTGCCCAGGCCAAAACTTAGAAATCGTTCTTGACCACTCTGTCTCTCAACAATAGGTGTGTATATCCTTCCTTCTCAATATTTCTTCTCTCTGACCCCTCCTCTGTTTCCCAGTGGAGGCATCTCTTTCCTGTTCTATTTCAGTGGACTTCTAACTTGTCACTTGCTTCTAGTGTCTTCTCTCTCCAATCTCCACGGTCATTAGAGTCACACTAAAATGCAAATCCAATGCAAGGAAGCGAAGGAGGCAGTGGAGAGGTGGGTATGGGGTCTATCCCACAGGCCATATATGGAGTGTATGTTTTATCTTCTAATTAGGGAACGGCTGAGGGGTTTTACACAGGGGAGTGACGTGATCGGAAAGACTCTTTTCTGCCATCCAATGGGTCTCGTCACTATTTAAACGTGTGTTTTCCTGATTGAAGTTAAGCATGTCCCCATATACTTACTCATTCAGACTTTCCCTTCTGCGATTTTCTTATTCATATAATTCCCTCTTTTTCTTTTTCCTTTTTTCCTAATGTGTTTCCTGTTTCTTTCCATGAGGATTTTTAGGCATTTTTCTCTACATTCTAGAAATTAATTTTTTCTCAGCCACAGATGTTGCAAATATATCTTACCACCTGGCACCTACTCATTTACTCTGATGATGCTGTTCACCTTTCGACAGCAGCCCCCAAAAGCATTTTTAATGTATACAAATCTCTTTTTCCTTTATTGTATACACTTTGAGGATCCTATCAAGAAATATCTCCCCTACCCAAAACCATAAAGAATAATCTACATTTTTTTTCTATTAGCATTGCACTTTTATCCAGGAGTTTACATCTGGATATGGCATGAGATGAGAATCTAACTTTATATTTCTCCAGATAATGACCAACTTTCTCAAGATTATTTACCAAATATTCTACCATTTCCGCATCTCTATAAAGTATCAAGTTCCCAAATATACAGGTCTATTTCTGGATGCTTTTCTCTTCCATTTGGGCCTGTTTTTATGCCTGGATTTATAATATATGCCAATATCTGGTAGTGTAAGTCTCCTTTCTTTGCTCCTTTTTCCCAAATATGTCTTAGTTATTCATGAAGCTTTATTCATCCATCTAATTTGTAGACTCCATTTATTAAGTCCCCTAAAAATACTCAATTTTAACTGGAGTTGTATTGAATTTGTAATTTATAACTAGATGAGAATTGACAGTATCGTAATGTTGTCATCCCATCCATAGCTCTTTATTTATATACATCTTATTTTATATCCTTTAATAGA
>NW_012142634.1:4051524-4066275 GCF_000956105.1 Propithecus coquereli
AAAAAAAAAAAAAAAAAAAGAAAAAAGGCAAATCCTGGCACATGTTGTAACATGAGTCTACCTTGAGGACATCATGCTAAGTGAAATAAGCCAGTCGCCAAAGGAAAAATGCTTGCTATATGATTCCACTTACATGAGGTACTTACGGTCATCAAATTCATAGCGACAGAAAGTAGAATGGCGGTTGCCACGTGCCGGGAGACCGGGAGAAGGGGAGTTACTGTCTAATGGGTACGGAGTTTCAGCTTTGCAAGATGAAAAGAGTTCTGGAGATGGATAGTGGTGATGGTTGCACAACTATTAGCATGTACTTACTGACCCTGAACACTTAAAAATGGTTAAGACAGTAAATTTTATGTTACATGTATTTTTCCACAATTAAAAAAAAACATTTAAGCTGGGAGGCCAAGGCGGGAGGATCACACTTGAGCTCAGGAGTTCGAGACCACCCTGAGCAAGAGCAAGACCCCGTTTCTACCAAAATACAAAAAGTTAGCTGGCTGTGGTGGTGCACGCCTGTAGTCTCAGCTACTTGGGAGGCTGAGGCAGGAGGATCACTTGAGCGCAGGAGTTCGAGGTCTCCGTGAGCTACAGTGATTCCACTGCACTCTACCCAGGGCAACAGAATGAGACTCTGTCTCGAAAAAAAAAAAAAAATTTAAGAGCATTAAGAAAACAAATATTGGCAGCCCCTTGGTTGACATCAGTCTTTCTGTAGAAGCAGCTGTATGCAGAGCCTTTCTGATCAAATCGTTTTTCTCCGTGATCCACTTCTCCACAGTCAGCAAAGAGAGGTGCACAGAGAAGATCTCGTCATGAGGATGACACCAGTAAAAACGCAAGTTCCTGCTAATCAAGGCCCCACTGAGCAAGGCACTAAGCGGAGCTCCTTACTTCATCTCATCTAATCCTCATTAAAGCTCTGCAACGTCAACATCATCTGCACTTTGCAGATGAGAAAACTGATGTTCAACAGACCCAGGCAAACAGCTGAAAACCATTAGCACTAATCGGAGCGAGCAGTAAGGCAGACGGACGTGCAATACACGAGAAGTAATCAATACTTGCTTAGCGCTAACAATAACCAATTTGAAATTGTTTTTGAAGAAATCCCATTCTCGACAACAACCAAAACTACAAAATCCTGGAAACGGGTTGTAAAAATCTACTGAAGAACTATTACTATGCGTAGTAAAGGGATTAGGACGAGAGAGTGAGAAAGTTCACTTTTAATCTGGCATATCTCCACATGGTTTGAATTTTGATAACAATCATTTTTGTAACAACGAAAAAACTTAACCATCAGGCATGCACATCTCTTGTATAAATTCATTTTCTATGCAGCAAACCCCTCCCTACAGTCGAGTTTCTCTAACAGTATAATAACAAACATTTGGAAAGCACTCTCGTCGCATACCTTGCTTCGCTTGGCCCTTTCGCATGATCTGCCCAGGTGAGCAATCGACACAGTAACACTGATAATAATGCCCAGCATTGTGCTAATAAGCACTTTATTTAATCCTCAAACCACCGTCTGAGGTTATTATATTACAAATGAGGACATTGATGTTCAGAGATGTTAAGAATCTTTCCCTAGGTCACACAGCTAGTAAGTGATGCAGCTGCGATTCAAAGCCAGGTCTACAGACTCTGCAGTTCCTTCTATTACATCGTGGCTCAGAGAGACATGGTGAAAGAAATGACAAATGCCAATGCACGGTGAAGGGGGAAATAGAAAAACTATAAAAATCAAAAATGAATTCAGAAGCACATAAATCTAGGCAAATGACCCTATTCTCCTCCCTGGAACTGAGTAAGTCCCTGCATTACAATGATTGATGCCATTTACTCAGCATCTACGCAGTGCTGAACCTGAGGGCTTCATGTATGATTTTTCTTACTCGATGTGTGATCTTAATCAAGTCTCCTGACTTCCCCTACTCCCAATTTTGTCCTGTAAAATGAGATGACAATGCCTTCTCTTAGGGCTGCTGAGATGAAGCATGAATAGCACTCAGCACAGAGAGGTGGAGGAATCAAGACTGTTGCAACAACTATGATTATGATCAAGGTCGGAAAACATCCTATTCAGCCCTTCCTAGGAGCCAGGCAGCCTTCCCAGAAGCACCCTGCCCGCCCTCGCTGGCTGCCTCTCCTCCGCAGCGCCAGCCATCCCCCAGCCACCACGCACCATCACGGGCAAAGGGGCAGGTGTCATGCTTAGGGCACAGTCCAAACAGGCAAAAATCATTTAAACAAAATTCCTTTTCATTTTTTTTAACTTGAGCCTCTCCAAAAATATTAAAAGGGATCCAATCCATAAACTTCAGGGATATTTCTCATATCCCCCTTTCTCACCACCCCAATTTCTCCACAGTCCCTCAGGAGATGCCTCCTCCGAAGGCTCTTGCTTGACCCCAGCCCTTTGAGCTTTCTCTTTCTCTCCCACCCCAAACCTGATCGAACAGAAAACCGTCTGGCCTCTGCCTCCAAACTGGGTCCCGAATCCAGCCAGTCCTGACCCTCCCTGCTCCCACGGAGGTCCACCTGCTCTCAGCCAGACTCCAGCAGGAGCTCCCACCCCTGCTCTGGAGTAGATGCTGGGATACGCCACCCAGTCCACCCTTCACACCAAGGCACTCACTTCCCCAGCTGCCAGAAGTGTCACCTGCTGATGGCTCTCAGACGAGTCCCTCCCAGGAATTGTCCTCAAAGAAGGCTGCCTGGCCTTCTCTCACAATAATTCCATCCCATCACATAAATGAATTCTCGGTGATCTCCCTTTTAACAGAAGCCTACCTTATAAGTGAAGACTGCCACCAATTTAAGTGCCCAAATTTACTTATATTAAAATCATATTTCTGCCTAGCGAAAAAAAGAAAGAAAAAGAAAAGAAATAATGCCCTTGGCCCAAACAAAGTAAGGCCTTCTCCAGGTAAACCTAAAGATCAAATGAGACCATGGAGATGGGAAGAGCTTCGTCCAGTCAGTGCCTGGCGCACAGTGAGTGCTTTATGAAAGGCAGACTCAGCTATTTTTTTTAAATTTCTTATGAATGCTCCTCAGTGCTAACCCAAGGAGAGACAAAATATGAGACAGGTTGATGCCAAAGGTGGTTGGGTTTAGTCTTTGATATTAGGTGAAATTTATTTTATTTTCCAATTTTCTACAATAAATTATTGGTTATATGATAATTACAATTTAAATTGCATAAATATGTATTTACCTAAGAAGAAGAAGGAATACAATGAGGGTACCATAAATTGGAGTAAAATATCTAGTAAATTAGATATAATTATAGAAAATACATATGAATTCATATGAACATGTAAAAAATTCTTATGAATATAAGAAAAAAATTCATTAACCAAGAAGTAACAGTACTCAAGTCAACACACACTTGAGTCAGGAATAAAAGATTCCATTAATGGAAATTATTATGAAAGAATTTTCTAATAGAGAAAATGGTGCATTTTATGCATCAATTTTTTTTTTCAAAGGCAGAAATAGGAAGCAAATTTAAATTGGGTCAGATTAGTTAACTTTTTCTATAAGGAGAAAATCATTTACCCAATCTAGGTGATTTATTTGATCCTACCAGGGTCTGACTTCTCTAGCTCTTTGGAAACTTTTCAAACTTAATGGTCACTTCTTCCTTTGAAGGGTGAGGTACACCAACTCTTGCACATACTTAAAGAGATTAATTTTTAAGCTCTCTCCTCTGATATAAAATGTACACCATGTCCTCTCCTCCTTTCACATTCAGTTCCCACTGGAGCAAACCGGGCATGAAAAGTTTGAAGGAGTTTCAGCTATTATTAAGGGAGGAATATTGTATGTGGCTGCAGATCAGCTGAAGAAATGGGTCAGAGGGATTTAAAACTAAGCCCATCCATTAATTGTTTTCTATATGTCAAACACTCTACATCCATGAGCTCATTTAAATCTCATAACAACCCTAAGTAAGTAATGCTGCAATCCTTCTTGTACATTTTAGGGCACTAAACCTTCGAGAAGTGAGGTAGCTAGTCCAAGATTACATGATGAGTAATAGCGGAACAAGGACTTGAACAAACACAGACTTCTGTTCAAAGCCTGTGCTCTTAGCCACTATCCTACACTCCATTCTAACCCCTCAGTGATACGACACAGGCGGAGATCTGCTGGGGCACACTGGGCATTGGCACCATTTCTCCCCTGAACTGCAGCAGACCCACTAACGACATGCATTTGCCCGCCACCTCATGGATGTGTCCTTGCTAACGCCTGGTCTGTTTCATACGTCTTCATACAATTTCATATATTGTGATAGCTTAATTTAAATATAATATTAAACATGTATACTGCCCAAACTCATTTCACTTGAACTGATGCTGAAAGAAGTATTAAACGAAGAGCCTGCATTACTTTACAAGCTCTCCTAGTGGTAACGACGACGTGAAGTTATTTTCAGTGTTCTGTGGGGCCAATACATCTGGGAAAATCTGCAACAGAGTTAACGTTTTGAAGCAGGAAAATAATATCAACTGGGAGAAAAGAGAGCAGAATTTAGGAAGGAAAAAAAAGTGTTTTCTTGATCCTTATCCCAAAATGAGTTTAGAGGAGAGAATCGGGGCATGCAGAAGTTATCCAAAAGTGCTATGTGAGAGCCCCAGTGATTGGCATGAAGACAGACAAACAAGCACCACCAACTCGCTCCTCCACCCCGCCCAGCCCAACTGGAGAGCCACGGCTCCTCGCCCTCCTTTCCAATGACAGCACCTCCTCCCGGCACACCCCGCTGCCCTGCAGACATCTCAGAGGCCTCTGTGAGCAGACTCTAAGCCTTGCTGTGGCAGCACTCAACCCTGAGAGACCTGGCTAAAGCACTTATCCAGAGAGGACAGGAAGTAGCAGTGACTGGAATGAAGACCCGGGTCTTCCCCGGACCCCAGTGCTCACAGTAAAAGAATAGTAACAGTGGTAATAATGAGCTAACATTTTGTGCACTTGCTGTGCGCTGAGTGCTGTTATACATATTTTACTCATGTTTTCATTTAATCCTCACAACTCCTCTATGAGGTCGAGGAAGTTCATGATAGAGGAAACTGAACAAAAACAAAACAAAAAGCGCTTTGCTGAGAGGTTAGGGGGAAAAATGTTGCACAAGAATTCACAGCTAAGAGGTAGAGCTTGGACACAAATACAGGACACTAGAGCTCTTTATTACGCTATTAAGTTTTTGGTAAGCTCGATTCGGTGGTGAAATACCAGGATGAGACTGATAACCTGTTGAAAGGATTATAGGAATATCAAGACAAGTCAGCTGCAATCCATCCTGTGCATTGCAGGGAGATGGTCAACAGCAGGAACATAATGTCAGCACCTCAGCTCATAAAAGGAACTGAACTCTATCAACTCCCCTCAGAGGACCAGCCCTGGGGAACTGACTCATACTAAGCCAGAATGCCAATTTATTAAGTTACAATGGGAACTAGAACTTGGAAGAAAACCAAAACAGCTGCTGCAGTTCAATTTACCTTCTTCCCAGATGGCAAAATTCACATGAGCAACCAAGTTGCCACCAGAAAGTTGGCTGGTCAACACTAAGGTACAGCACTAAGACAGTTTGATGCCTCAAGTCACAAAAACCTGAAACAATGGTAATATAAACACCAAGGCCAATCATGCTGGATTTCCTGGGATAATCCTATCTCCAGCACTCCTCTTACAGTCAGACCAAATGCTGTGAGTTAGTATTTCAAATATATATCATCTCTGCCAAGACAGTAAGTAGTATTTACTCTTTCTCATTTTCAAGGCTCTATATAGATCGCACCTTTCCAATAACATACTTACCTCAGAAATCACTATAATCTGTGGTTTCCTTATAATCATACTGCTTTTGAGAAAACACCCTTACCTGGTTGGATTCAAGAAGCCCACGTGTCTGTCAGACTTGGGAAGCAGTTTCCTCTTGTTATATACCACATTACAGAACAGTCCAGAACAGACCAGGCCTGGGTCATCCTCATCGTATTATGATGACTCCTTTACCTTCAATTTCAGATGCTGTTTTTTTTTGTGCCAAACTCTACACAACAAACACTTTCGGAATGACTAGAGACTTGACTTTGCTCGTCTGGGGAAAACGAGGGCATTAACCCAGACCTGGGGATGGGATGGAGGTTCCCAGGGTGTGAGCTGCACCTGAGGAAAAGGGGGAGGTCAAGCTTCACTCAGTAGCTATATTCTCACCTGGCTTATAGACTGAAATCTGGCAAAAGGGTTCTGCTGGTTTTTAAAAGTTTGCTAACCACTGATCTGGACTGGTCTTTCAAATATTAAATTAAGTTTTTGATTTTAAAAATTCACTTCTTCGACAAATATTTGGAAAGTGCCTTACTATGTGGCAAGACTCTGCTAGGTACAGTGGTTACAATAATGAACAATCTGTTAATAAATACAGACTGCCCTCAGGGGACCTACTATTTTTTGGTTTTTAAGAGATATAGATATATGTCCATGGGCAGAGTCACCAAAAAATTCTATTTTCTGTTTCCTCAAGTATTAAAATGAAAAGGCAAGATTCCTGACACTCTGCTGCCACACGTTTCCGCGGACACTAGCCCAAGTTTCCCTTCTCCTCTGCCCATTACTCAGAAGTCACAGGCTGAATGATACAATCAAAACCAGTTGTAAGTTGAAAAATCAAATTGGATTTTATTAAAGTATACATAAATTACCTTCATTTTTCTTTATTTCATCAGTATTGTGAAGTTAAGTGAAAATTAAGTAAAAAGCAGTAGTCATGGTACAGAGAAACGAAGGCTGAAAGGGAATCAGGGAAACCATATTCCAGTCCCGATCTGCCACTAACCAGTCTGGGAAAGGCCTTCGTGTCTTGTCCTCAGCTGTGGAATGAGGTGACTGAAGTACATGTAGTCTGGGGTCAACTACAGTTCTAAGATTTTGCTGTTGTAATTCTATTATTAGGAGTAAATGCTGAGGTTATCAATTGGGTACTCACAACGAAAAGGGAATAAACACTGAACTCAGGAATACTTTTAAGAAAGACAGGAGAAATATGGAAGTTTGCTTCTTAAAAAATGCATTGATGTTACTGCTTTATTCACACTAATTAGAATACATACACAAAAAATGTGTATCATGTCACTTTCAAAAAATTCCATGTTCCATGAGAGCTATGTAAACAATGTAAAATGTTTCTACTATAAAACAAAAGGAGAAAATCAGCATTCTCATGTAGTATTAGGAAAATATTTAGATAATTTGAATTTATGGTAAAACAAAGTGAAATATTACAGAGCAGTCTATTCATGAAGTAGCCTTACAGCCTAGAATCAATACATTTCCTATTTTCAAACACTTTGGTATATAAGTGAAATTAATACAAACCAAAAAAACAAAAAAAAGAAGGAAAAAACTCTACTTTGGTTATCACAGTAATTGGAACTTCAGCAACAAGGCAATTGCACAGCTACCTTGAATGAGAAAATGAAAGATCTCTCACTTGCTCCCCTCTCCTACTGGAGATGCACATGGCAGGAGAGCTCTTTGTAGGACTTTTGTAAAATAAGGTGCATTTCACTTCCTTCCGTAAGGAGCCTCTCGGCAATAGTTTAAAGGCTTTATAAAATCTCAGATTCGGCCTGAAATAAAAGTGATCTTGGTTACTTCCTCTTAACAAATACAAATGACCCTGCATTAAGGCAGCTCAGAACTACAATTCACATTTAAAGTAGAACATAAATTTCTTAAAAATCATATCACTATAGTTTCTCAAGAAGGCCACACTTGAATAAAAAGAACATATTGCATTAATAAAAAGAAAAATGCAAGTTTAATAGCCCATTGACAATGGTTTTTTAAGAAACAGAAATAACCATTTGCATGCTACAAATATTTCTTCATTGATATTACACATAACTTTAACAACTATACGACTAAACTGATCCGAGGAATTTTTCATTGCATCATTTTTATAACTCATTTTTCATCTATACTGTCCAAATGTGGTACTGATTTTTTTCATTGTCTTTTGGTTCTGTGTATTGTCTTAAATGAATCCCTACATCTGAGAATTATTTCTGAGCAACGGTCAACAAATCGCTTTTCTGTCATCCATCACAGGAGCAAACTGGGAAGGTCTTCTGAGGATTTTCCCAGCAATGTAAGTCATACTGGAACTTTCTGTGAAGACAAGAAAGTTTTAAAAAGAAAAAAAAAAGAATCCTCAGTAAACTTTACAAACTTGCAATCATAATACAATAATGCATTGTTGTCCCTTTCTGGAGTAAAAGAACACAAAGTTAAGTGCTCAACTTTACTAAACAAATACTGCTAGTCAGGCCCAGTAGCTCATGCCTGTGATCCTCGCACTCTGGGGTTGAAGTGGGAGGACTGCTTGAGCTCAGGAGTTCAAGACCAGCGTGAGCAACAGCGAGATCCTGTCTCTACTAAAAAATAGAAAAATTAGCCAGGTGTGGTGGCGCACGCCTGTAGTCCTCAGCTGGGAGGCTGAGATAAAAGGATCGCTTGAGCCCGGGAGTTTGAGGTTGCAGTGAGCTACAACTATGCCACCGCACTCTACCCAGGGTGACAGAGCGAGACTCTGTCTCCAAAACAAAACAAAACAAGACAAAACAAAAACTGCCAACCACCTCCAAGGAACACAGCCTATGAGCACAAGTCCTCAGGCCTTCCAAAGGGATGAGACTGAACACAGAGCATTCAGTAATATTAAGTAGCATGATAATATTCATAATAAAGTGAGTAAAGAAAGAAAGTAAAAGAAAATTTAAAGTTAGTTATCTGTCAGTTAATTTCAAGCTTTTTAAACAAAAATTCTAAAAAGGACAAAAAGGACATAAACATAAAACAATTATTCAGCAAAACTAATGCTTGAATGAACCACATAGAGAAGAACTGTTAATATTTTAAACGAATTATTTTATGATATTAGTATAGTATTAGGAACCCAAATTCTTGCCTAAATTTTACAGCCAAGCATAAGAAGAAATAAAAGAAAGAAATTACAGCGAACAAATTATTAGTATATGTGAAATAAAAGGTTCTAACTGAATCTTTCACATTAGGGAATAGCAAAATCCTAGTATTACTATTGTTTATGTTTTATTTGTTTTGCTTTGTTTTGTTAGGGAAGAAAGTATCAGGGGAACTTAATTTCAAAATTCATTTGGGATAATGAGAATTTGTACTGCCAGACATTAAAAAGCATAAAGTTACAATTATTAAAACACCATATTTCACCCAATCTAAGGCATCGCCACTTGTAAGATATACCATTGTTTTATGTACCATGAAAAACAAAGATGCCCAGGAAAGGGAGTCTCAAAGGAGACAGAGACCCTCACAAGAAGTGGGACATCAAATGGCTAACAGCCTTGATGAAGGGTAAAAGAAAACCACCCACCATGCAGAAGAGATGGCAAAGAAGCCTGCGCACCTCTTCCTGACAATGGCAAGAGAGAAAAATAATTCCTTGATATGTGAACTCATACTCCTACCCTACCCAACCTGCAAATTTTGTGCGCTGAATTCACACTACCAGCACAATCCAAGAAAACCTCAAGCACAGAAATTAACTTAAGCAGACTCAGGCTGGTAATCCCCGCCCCGCTCCACCTCCCAGTGACTGGCAGAAGAAAATACACGTCCTTTCATCCAGGCAACAGCTGATTTTAAGACACACTTCAAATTTGAAGACGATAAAATGCAAAAAATATGGGACTTAAAATCAATGAAATATAACAGACAGATAAATAAGAGAAAGCCTGGAAAACAAATATTAGGCATATCATAAAAATGTCAAACAATAGCAAAATATTTGGCATATGATAAAAACATCAAACCGATGACAAAAGGGTACATTATTCAATATATGGCACAAGCAAAAATGATTAACTACATAAGAAAAAAGTTAAATCTCTCTCTATACCATACTCTTCTAAATTACAAAGTCAAATAAAAAAACCTTTAAGAACTAAAAGAAACTAAATGTAAATATCTAAAAAAATAATCTTAAAAGACTGGCCTATATATTTTTAAAACATGCTTCCTCCCCTCAGAAACATCCAAAGCATATGCAAAAATAAAAGGCTAATGTCAAACTGGAAAATAAGAATTGCAATGACAAAAGGCTAACATCCTTATATACCATAATTAGAAATCAGTAAGAAACAAAAGTACCCTACCCCACACCTCCAGAAGAATGCACAAAGGTCAAGAATAGTCAATTGACAAAAATACAACCAGCCAGTTAAAATACACCAAAAGTGCTCAACTTCACTAGTAATAGAAATATAAATAAAAATGATGAAAGAAACAATTTCTGGCTATCAAATTGGCAAAATTTTAAGAAACAGTAAAACCCAAGGTTGGCAAGGGTGTTAAGAATACTGGCATTTATATATTGATGGTAGATATGAAAACTGGGCAACCTTTCTAGAATGCAATTAATTTAGCAAAAAGCAGGGATGAAAAAGGCTTTCAAAATGTGCAATATTCTTAGAGCTAATAGGAATTTATCCCAAGCAAACAGTCAAAGATGGACAAAAAGTATGTCAGTTATTTATAATGGTGAAAATCCGGAAAATCACCTACCACATGAGGGATAAATTAAGTATTTTAATAAATAAAAGAACTATAAAATGGAATGCAATGCAATGGAATGCAATGCAGCTATTAAAATATCATGTATCACTGAAACACTGTGCATACTAATAAAAGACTGGAATAACCTAAATGCCCATCAATAGGCGACTGGTTAAGCAAATTACGGCGTAACAGTCAACAGAACACATTGGAAAGAATGAGGCAGCTCTCAAGTTCTAATATATGTGCCTCTCGACTCAGTCTGAAATAATCTTCCCCAGATCGCCACCTGCTCACATGACACTACCAGTAAGGCAGCCATCTCACATAATGCAACTTGCTCCCATCCCAAATGCTCTCCTCTCCTCCTTACCCTTCTGCTCTGCATTTTCCTCTGGCACATAACTGCTTATGTACCGTCTACCTTCCTCAGAGGAAATAAGACCCTGGAGGGCAGGGACTTTGGTCCTCTGCTGTGAACCCAGCGCCTGAAACAGTACCCAGCAATCAGGTAAGGTGTTCACCATCACGAAATACTGGATCAATGGATAGATATGGAACAATGCTTAAATGGAATAAACCGGCTACAAAATAGCAAAGAGTATAAAACATACAGACTTAGAAGATTATAGGTGGCCTCCGCTGCTGCTTGTTTTTTCTGTATTTTCTCGGGTTCCTATAAGAGGCACTCTTACTTTATCGCTCTCCAGTACACAGCGCGTTTATTTCAGAGTGCAGCAGCACCCCAAGGTCCTGTCACACAGCCACGGCCTGCACTGCCCCAGCAATCCCACTCCAAGGCTCCATTCTCTGGCCACAGGCTCCCATCCTAACCCTCGCATCACTGACTGGGGACTCCCGCCCCTGCGATTCCCCAACCTCATCCTACTGCTGTCACCTACTTTTTTCACTCTCTATCACCCCTTAGCTCTCTTGCCTTTTTCTTCCCATCACCTTTGCCTGGGGCAAAACCCTGGCCCTGGTAAACCCAAGTATCTGCTTACTCTGAACCTCACCCAAGAGCAGAACATGGCCAGAGAAAAGTCAGGCAACTGTCCTAACTCAACTCACTTCAAACTTATGACCAAAATAGCAAATAGGCATTCAAGCCTGCAACACAGTCCTTCTACACTGTGCTGACAAATTCCCTTTCCCCACACTTGAGTATCATTCTGCTCCTCGCTCTCCTCAATCACCCACCAGCTCTCCGCTGGTGACCTTACTCTCAATGGACAACCTTCCTGCACACTTCAGAGAGAAAACTCAAGAAACAGAGAACCCCTCCCCTTCCGACCACTGATTCTACCACCCATCTGTATCCACATCCTTTGCCTTCCTCCAGAACAATGAAGGACACTTCCTCACTCCTATTCCTTTTTTTCCCCTTATTTTTATTTATTTTTTTCCAAAAAAAAGGGCCTCGCTATATGCCCAGGCTGGCCTCGAACTCCTGCATTCAAGCAACCCTCCCTCCTCAGCCTCCCAAGTAGCTGGGACTACAGGAACCACCACACCTGGCTCCATGTTCCTCTTAAGGCTAAGCTCTCCAGCTTACCCCGGCCCCTGCCCCATGAGCGCACGAAGATTTCCTCCAACAATTATCCCCTTTCACTCCTGCCTTAACAAGTTCTCCCCCAAATACAGGATCATTCGCACTGGCAAACATGCACCTTAGTATCACAAAATGCCCCCCTCTGCCTTATCTCTGTTATCTCTGATCCCTTACCTCTCTTCAACCACTCTGACCCCTGCCATGACATTACCACAGCTTTGGTCAAGATCACCAAAAATGCCCTATGTCTTCCTGAAGCCAATGGCAAGTTCTTGGTCCCCTCTTGCCTCACCCCTCAGCAGCATCTGCCACGGCTAGACACTCTTTCCCTGAAGCAATCTTCCCTCAGCTTCCCTGAGATCACCAAGTCCCTGGATTTTCCCTCACTTCACTGGCTCCTTCTCCCCCGCACCCCTTCTCTTCTCCACCTACACACTCCTTCTAGGTGATCTAAGCCAGTCTGTGGCTTCAAATGGCAAGCATATGCTGATGAGTCTAAAGCTCTGAGCTTTAGACCAGCATCACCTATTGACTTGATAAAACAAAACTGATTCCGCATCCCTCACACTCCCCAAAAAACCTGCCCCACAAACCTTCCCAGGAAAAGGTCACATCAAAATCCTGAGTCATACTTAACTCTTTTTTCTCTCACACCCCTCGATGACTTCATCGGCAAGTCATAAAAAACTCTACCTCCAAAACACATCTGCATTCCATCACCTCTCACCATCCCCACCACCAGAGCCCTAGCCAGAGTCGTCGCCAGCCTCTTAACTATAGTCCCTGCCTCCATCCTTGACCACTAGCAGTGTATCCTCCACCCAGAACCCAGAGCATCTTTCTAAAGGATAAACCAAATCCCGTCCCTCCTCTTCTTAAAAGCCTCTAACATCGTCACTACACTCAGGCCAGACCCCTCCTCCCCATCAGGTGCACCTACCCCTGACTCATCTCACTCCACTCTCCCCTTCGTTTATTACCCTCCAGCCAGGCGGGTCTGCATCCTGTCCCTCAGACACCACACGTCTGTCCACATCTCAGCAGCCCTGCAGCTGCTCTCCCTTCCGCCGGGAGTGTTCTTCCCCCGTGCCACCTCCTTCTCATCACTTAAATTTCAACTCAAATGGCATCAACTGAGCAAGACCTTTCCTGGAAGCAACCCCAGTCATTCCCACCACATCTTCCGATTTCATCTTCTCCGCAGACACTACCTATATTTGAAATTTACTTATGTATTAGACTACAGGTTTACTGTCGATCTCGTCCCAGTAGAATGAAAAGTTCCTTGAGGGTAAGAATGAAATCTTGTTCACCGCTTACCCCTAGCATGAAAACTGGTACCTGACACATAGCAAGTATTGGATAAATACTTGTCATCCAAATGAATGACTATAACTGAAAATCTGAACTGTGATAGATTCTGACGTTATACTCAGTTTATTTTAATATTATATCAGAAATGGTGAAAACTGATAAAACAATACACAGTATGATTAAGAAATGGTTTCTTAGAGCTTTCACTTACTCTGTTAACTAAGACTCCCTAATATACAGCATAAAAAACACTAAAGATGATCTCAATGTTCATTAACAGAACCTAGCTAAATAAGAAGGGATGTAACCATACAGTGAATTGTATACAACCACTAAAGAGAATGAAAAAGACCTACACACACTAATATGGAACGTTGTGCAAGCTGTCTGCCTGATTGAAAACATCAAGTTGCAAAAGAATACAATGAATGAAATGTCTTTGTTTTAAGAGATTTTAAAATGCATGCATATTTGCTTGGACATGCACAGAAAAACTTCTTTAAGGGAACTCTACTAAAATTGGTTACCTCTCTAAAATGAGAAGGTGGAGGCTGAAGGAATCTTCATTTATCATTTACCATTAGAAAAGCAAAAACACTAGGAACTACCTTTGATTTCAGTAATTTAAAGCTCAACATACTATATTTTACTCTTTCAAAGGCTTTACAATTTCTAACTTTTTAAAACACACACTGCCTATTTTTTAAAGTGATGCATGATCTAGTGAAGAAAAATAAGTACCTGGTGTCTCAGGAGGACACTCAGGAATACAGAGCCTAGCAGACTTACAGGTTGGCTTACACAGCACAGATTTAACCCCTTCTCTATTCCTTCCCTCTAGAAAGACTGGGAACACTTAAAACATCACTTTTACAAGCTTCCATACACACAGACTAGGGTGAAAGGCTGACATGTGACATGGGACATACGCCTAGTCAATACGTATGAATGAATTTTTAGAAATGCTTTTGCTTTGCTAATTAAAAGGGATAGATATGACCAATCCTACCCTCTCCCTGCCTTATTCATGTTGTGAATGTGAATATGATATCGAGAACTACAACAGAATCTTATAAGGCAGCAAGAGCCAACGTTCAAGTGGAAAGATGCAAGCAGTCTGGGTGTCTGCTGGTATCATTCAACAGAAAAACCCTTCCTGTTACAGAAGAAAAATAAACCCCTATTTGTTTAAAGTACTGTGAATTGGGTTCTGTCACCTATAGCCAAAGGAATTCCTAGCTGATATTCCTGGGAATCTGTTTTAAAAA
>NW_012142634.1:4067110-4068320 GCF_000956105.1 Propithecus coquereli
TCCATGCAAAAGCCTCAGAATGCAAACATTCAGAATGCATACATATAATAAGAATAAACTCACATAGTGAAACTGAAGTCTGATCAGTGCTGGGGCTGTTCTGGACTAATGTTCATTGTTCGATAAATTTCTTTAAGTAGTAACAGGGCAGTATCTTCAGATTCCCTATCAGGAAAAAAAAGCACACTTACTTAAGAACCAATTAGTAGAAATTAGCTCCTATGTACAAAGGTAGAAAATGCAGCTTTTGTTCTATTCAACTCTATCTAAGCAGGGCAAATGACAGCAGGGTAATCTCAGTGTAACAAAGCAGTGTAATCTCAGAGCTGCCCTTAAAAACTTGGTGGATACTGATCAGTTCTAAAATAGAGGTGCTGCAGTTCTCCTTGGTGACAGGGATATATAAAGGAATAGCTTTTCAAAGTCCCTACCACTGCCACTGTGAAAGGCATTCCTACAAAAACAGTGTGCAAGTAGAGGGTCTTTGGTCAAAGGAAGATGACATACTGCCATCTTGTGGAAAACTAAAGGGGAAAAATATTGATTTTGAATATTTAAGAGTTCAAATGAATATTCCATAACATGTGATCTATCAGTGAAAGAATCTCACTAAAACTAAAACTGCTGCATGTGCTAGCACCTAAAGGCCACTCGAATGTTACCAAAGAATACTTACCAATAGCATAAGTGACTCTGAAGAGCGAAAAGATATTCATTAAAACTCTCTATTGGCTTTTCTTGAAGAACGTAGTCAATTCGGCGGCCTCCGTTTAACATTCCAACCTTTCCTAAGTAGTCCTCATCCTTGGAAAAATCTGGACTTTCAACAGTCTTTTCTGCTAGAATTTAAACCATTTCAATATCAAAGTCAATCACTTAATCATTATCCTTTGACTTTAGCTGACTTTCTGGGCTCAATGAGAATATTGCTTGACACTCGTAGCAACCTGGGGAGCTACGTGGCTCACTCCCCATTCCTTCAAAGAGCCAGGGGAAGAGGGGCTGGTTACCCAAGAGAGAGGAGAAAGAGCCAACAGCTGACAGAAGTTGTGAAGATAAGGGGCGAGAGAGCATTGTAGAAAGAAAGGAAATATAGAATTAGAATCTGAAAAAGTCAAAAACATCATGGCACAATGACCTGACATTGCATATGAAGTCAATAAGGACACAGTTAAACAACAGTTATCAGGAAGATAACTTCTCAGAGTGA
>NW_012142634.1:4080605-4082609 GCF_000956105.1 Propithecus coquereli
TATTAATTAATTCCAAATACTAGGAAATCAGAAAACAAGCCCAACTAGTTAATTCAAAAGGCAATATAGAAAAAATAAAATGTTCAGTAACGGATTATACCATCAACATTTTGGAAGGCTTGGTTATCTCTGCCCATTGGCAGCAGCAAAAAAGTAAACCTAAAATCCAAAATAAAGAACATTTTCCAGGTTCTTCTGTTTAAACTGTCTTTCTCACACATAACTACTTTCTATATTTAGTCACAGAACTTAACATTCTAAATTGCTAAAAGAGCTGTCTAAAGAGATCATAAACTGTCCTATTGCCAAGAGTTGCTTTGTTCCCCTAAGATTATCTACAATAACTTTAAAACTAACTGAATCAACATATACATACTTGACTGTCAATATTCCCAACACTAAGAGCTATTTCTTTTTGAATGGAAATCACTAAGATGGCTTACGAAGAAAAGAAAAAGCACATCCACCACAAATATTTGATCTCCTTATTATAAAATAATGGGCTAATTTTGGTCCCATTATTTCAGTTACAGTAAATCAATAGGACACACCATATTATCTTCTTCTTGATCTGGCAGTACCTTGTTATCTGTGAGAAATGTAGAGCAATCAATGGCAATGTGACTGAGAAAGTTTCATGGTTCATCCAAAGGCAATTACTTTTGAATTTAAAAAATAAGATCACTCTATAGATTTTTACTCACTTCAAAACATTCTTTTTTTTTTTTTTTTTTTTATTTCAGCAAATTATGGGTGTACATATGTTTAGGTTACGTGTGTTTTCTTATAATGCTATTAATTTATATATGCAAGCAACCGCAGTCTATAAACCAGGCTCCTACAAATTTTTCAAAAACTACAGAATACTTTTCTACTTTTTTCCTTTTATTACAAAATAAAATTAAGAACATAATGTAGGGCCTGAAAACAAAGCTTCTCATTTTTTGTTTTTGTCTTTTTGACAGGCTTTTGCTTCACTGATGTGTACATGGAAACAAAAAATTTTAGGTACCCAGCCTCATATACAGGAAAAATACTAACACACTTGTGTTCTGCTGTCAGTCTAACCACTGTACGCATCAGAGACAAATACCTGGGGATCTGCTCACAGGGTGGTTGTGAGGCACAAGTGAGATGAAGAGCTCTTTGTAAACTAGAATTACAGAATGATTTAACGTGCAGGGGAAAATGAGATGAAAGACACACTCAACTGCCAAAGCTAATAACCTTTCTCAACACTTAATCAAACACTGCTTGTTCCATGTCTCCAGTGCCTTTGGAGTTGCTCCCTTCCATCCCACCTCCAAGCTCATACCCCGCCCCCATCTCTCACTCAGCCACTGCACATTGACAAGTACTAATCTAACAGATTCCCCACAGCCTCTCTAGCTTCATCCCCTTCCAACTCCATCTGTACACTGTAATCAAGAGAACTCTCTAAAACACAAAAGTTAAAATTAAAATTCAGAATAAACAGAGGATTTGGTGCTAAATCTTAATTTGTGATAGAGTTAATAAGCAGGTCAGCATTTTGTAACATTTATTGAAAAGTACCATGACTTTCATGGCCATAAGAACATGCATGAGAACCACCCCCTCACAAGAGAAAATCCAAACTTCCACACCTGCCATTCAGGCCTTTGGAACCCTCTGCCCCGCCCAATTCCCAGCTCACCTGAGGTTTAAGCTACAGGAAAACACATACCAGCCCCTGAAGGCCATTTCCCTGATCCTACCCTCCTTCAACTTGAGCACCAACACCTTGGGGAAATATTCTCTCACAAACCCCAGTCCACTTCTCAACAGGCCAAAACTGCCACCCCTTGTCTGGCTCTGTACAGCACAGACAGCACTCTATTAGGGACTGATGTGTTGTCATTTGTGGTCAACTCTCTCCCACTAACTAGACTGCATACTCTTGTTTCATCTCCAAATCCCAAGAATTGAGCACAGTGCCTGACCTAAAAGGGATGTTCAATAAGATGGTAAATGAGGGGCCGGGCG
>NW_012142634.1:4082659-4085093 GCF_000956105.1 Propithecus coquereli
AGTTAAAATGAAATCATTAGTGTGGGCCCTCATCCAATATGACTGGTGTCCTTATAAAAAGGGAAAATTTGGACACAGAGCCAGATATTCAGAGGGAAGATGATGTGAAGAGGTAGGGAGAACAAGAAATGAAAATGCAGGATTAAGGTAATGCAACTATAAACCAAGAACTGCCAAAGATGGCCAGCAAACCACCAGAAACTAGGAAGAGAAAAGGAAGGATTCCCCGCCAAGTTTCAGAGGGAGAATGGCCCTACTAACACCTGATCTCAGACTTCTGGCATCTCCAACTGTGAGACAATAGATTTCCATTGTTTAAAGCCACCCAGGTTGTGGTACTTTGTTATGGCAGCCCTAGGAAACTAATACATCTAATAATAAGGAGAAAAGAATAAATTATTATCTTTCCAAACAGTGAACCAGAGCAGTCACCAAAAATGAAGCTGTAAAGGAATATTTACTTACATGGGACTATATTCATAACATATTGTTTAAAAACAGCAGTATTAATGTCTTAATAAAACATTACATATTTTCCTATTTTTGTTAAAATATGTACATAAATATATGCTCAAACAAAAGTCTGGAAGGCCCTGCTTCAATAATTAATGGTGGTTGTTGATTAGGTTATGAAGTTTTTTAAGTCTTCTTTTGCTTATCTGTGTTTCTTGACTTTCTGGAAATGAATGACGCACACGGTAGCGGTTACCTGGATTGCCCAACAACCCTTTCATCAACACACCATGGAGGTGATATGTGACCCAAGCTGGGTCAATCAACCCGTGCCCCAGGCCACAAGAATTGGTTCAAAATGGACTCAAATCAGGTCAAGTAAAACACCTCCCTGAAATTTTTTCAACTGGACCTAGCAGGCTAGATTCCTCTTCCTCTGTGGTCATAAAGCTGTAAGATGACGAGCCCAGAGCCACCAACACCCTTGATTCCTATTTTGTGGAGAAGGCCACCTCCCAGACAGGCATGCAGCAAGTGTCCTTGCAAAGCAGATTCCCTTCTACACTCTCGCCCTTCACAGGTAGGCGAGGAAACACCTGCCTTTTATTTGCTAGAGTATGTTCAAGTTTGCTCATGTTTTAAAAAGAGAGACATTTTAAAAATGCAATCTTTAAGAATTAAACACCCAGTTCCATTTAATGCCTTCATGAACTCACTTAGGGCAATGGACTCTTACATATACAGCTGTAAATATACTGAAAGTAACATTGTCTAAAAGGATTTTAATACTTCTAAGCCATTCAGATACAAGTACGTTAAAGTATGCTATCAAACGCAGCATTATCAATTACTCGGTCAATTTTTATAGGAATTTTTCTCCAAGGGAAGAATTATAAGTACTTTTAGAAAACTTGAGTGAATACAGCAAGTTTCTCTCACAGAAATTTAAGTATATTCTGAACATAATTTTCTAGCTATAGCCACTTTTGTTGTTAAGTGGCTATGAAGACTAATGCTATAAAATTATGAGTGGTGGAAAAACTGAAATAAAGATAGTTTCAAAAGTTAGATGACACGTTCTGTACATGTTCAATCCCTTACTTTGACTATTACTAAAGAACCATAAAATTTTTACTAAGAGAAAAATCCATTTTTTCCACACAGCCCCAAATAAATGTTAAATAAATATTTCGAGAATTTAAAGCCAACCCAAATGATAAAGACGTATGATTCCAACATACAACATGTAGCTCTAGTCAGGATGTAAACTTACCTGTCCTGTGCCAACTTTGAAAGAATCATAATCAACACGCACAGAAGAAATGTAAGCACCAACTGGAAGTTTCCTCTGTGACTCGTTAGATTCTGAGGGTAGAGAAGCCATTTCTTTAGTTTTCTGAGCGCTTTCCTCTTTTGTAGAAGCGGCCATCATTGCCTTCTTTTCTGATGCTGCTTTTTTCTGTTCCTATGAAATAACAAAATTTCATAATATAATCTTGAGGAAAGGTTCCGTTCTCAGCTATCACTACCAGATATGCTATCTCACTATTAAGGAATGATTAGTAATTTCTCAGGCTAATAAGAGCACTGTTATTATGAGACATGTCCTTTTTAGAGATACATACTAAATATTTAGGGAGGAACAGCCATGTCTATAATAATTTACTTTAAAATTCTTGAAAGACTAAGAAGCAAAAGAAAAATATGGCAAAACAGCTACAATTAAACATGTAAGTACTATCATTAGATGAATCACAAAAATATTATTTTGAGCAAAAGAAGCCAGGTACACCAGAGTACATAACGTTCATTTTAATTACACGAACTTGTAGAATGGGAAAACTATTCTATAGTAATAGAAATCAGAATTGTAGTTTTGTTAGGGGAGAAGTTAACTAGAAAGAAGCATGAAGAAGCCACCTGAGGGACAGAAATGTTCAGTTCTTGTTTTAGGAAGTGATTACACAGGTACATACGATTG
>NW_012142634.1:4087333-4088352 GCF_000956105.1 Propithecus coquereli
CACAGGGTGGTTGAAAAACAAATAACCTGATCCACAAAGTGTGCTTAGCACAGAGCTTAGCATATCTAAAGCATTCAGTGAGTGTTACTTCTAACTACCACCCTATCTAGTTAAGGCAAGTTTCATCAGAAAAATGATTTGTTCTGAAAAAGCCCCTGTTTTGGGTAGCTTGCATATAGTCTCTCAAGAGAAAGCACCAACATTTGTATAGCACTCTATAATTTACAAAGCTCTTTCATTTCTCAGTGGTAGGAAACGTGTCTTTTCAATGTGGTATCTTAAAAGCAAAGAACAATGAACAGTATAACCCGAGGAATCAACAGAGGTTCACAGAAAGAGGGAGATAAGGCAAGAATCATCATGCCCACAGTGAAGCTCAGACATGTGACATGACTTATCCAAGAACACACAGCCAGTGAGTAGGAGAGTGAGGACTTAGATCCAGGACTTCTAATTCCAAATCCAATTCTCTTTCTACTACACTAGGCTGCCCCTTCTAACCAAGTCTAGACTTCACATTTCTAGGCTTGCCCTTATATTTGCAAATTCAATAGTTTTGCTCCAGCAAAAAGAAAAAAAAAAAAAAAGAAAAATTACACGATGGAAAAATTATTTACAACATATATGACAAGGGGCTGATAGCCTTAATACAAATATTTCCTAAATATCAGTAAAGAAAAAAGAAACCCAATAGAAAAGTAAAACCAGCAGCTCACAGAAGAAAAATGTCTAAAATACGTATGAGAAAATATCTAATCTCTCTTTTGCTCAAAGAAATACAATGTAATTCCATTTTCCCTGTAAGGTTATCAGAAACATAAATGAAATACTAAGAAGAAAGTAAAAATCTATTTTCATATAAAAAAAGTTTCTTTAGAAGAAAATTATGAAGGTGAGACTACTACATATTTTTAAAGGAGAATGATAATACCCGTACTGGCAAGGGACGGGTGAGAAAGGGAACCTTATAAACCGCCAGTAGAAGTGCGAACTGGTACCTTTCCAGGGGTAGGTAGCAG
>NW_012142634.1:4091517-4092573 GCF_000956105.1 Propithecus coquereli
TTTTTTTTGAGACAGAGGCTCGCTCTGTCACCTGGGCTAAAGTTCCGTGGCATCAGCCTAGCTCACAGCAACCTCAAACTCCTGGGCTCAAGCATGAGCCACCACGCCTGGCCATATATTTATTTATAATTTCTAAAAGCAAGGCCACAAACAAAAATGGTTAAAGAAAGAAAAGTTTCACCATCTTAAGAATTATTTTCACTTCTTCATGTTCCCTTTCAATCCATAACTTTATAATAAGTCTTGTTTGGTAAAAGTATGATTCCACATGTCAGTTTTCAAAATGGTCTTGGTTATCCTTGACATTCTGATCTTCCATATAAAATTTAGGAGCAGTTTACGAATTTTGATTGGGACTACCTAAAATTGATCAAATAATTTGGGAAGAACTGACATATTTGTGACATTGAAACTATGACTGTATGAATGTAATATTTAGCTCCACTTGTAGAAGTCACATTTCAGGGCCTTTAATTTTGTCTTGTAGTTTTTCTCTATAAAGTTCACATATTCCTTTTGTTGGACTTTTTTCCTGCATGGCCTGTAGTTTTGTTTGTGTTATAAATAGTATCTTCTTTTTCTATTACAGCTTCTAATTGGTTATTTCTATTTACAGGAATGTTATCAATTTACACATGTTGATTTTTATATCCAAAGACTTTATAAACTCTTGTACTGGTGCTAATGGTATTTCTAGAGGTTCTCCTGATTTTTTATGTAAATAATCATGTCATCATCAAATTAAAGGTGATTTCTGTTTCCAAAACCTCTGTTGTTTTGTCTTAGTGATCTGATAGGCCAGGATCACCTATACAATGCTAAGCAATATGTATCATCTGGTTCTTTGTCATTGGCCTTCTCACTTCTTAACCTAATCTGTCTCTTTCCTGATCTGGTTAGGGTTTCCTGGAAGAGGCTGAACAGGAGGTAAGGTCTCCCGAGGTTAAGAACAGCCACGTGCTGTTGAGATAACTATCCCACCCTCAAAGCCTGTGTCACCCGTATATTAATCAAATGCTGTTAAGATAAAGTATATACTCTGAGATACTGCTTAGA
>NW_012142634.1:4092623-4094789 GCF_000956105.1 Propithecus coquereli
TTAAACTTCATTGGCATATGAATGTTTTTATTTATTTATTTCAGTATCAATAAGAACTATAGAAGTGGTTAGACTGAATTTTTGTTTTCTTTTATACTTTCATGTAAAAAAATCAATAAATAAAATGCCTACTTCTCAGAAACTACTGTGTGCCAAGCCCTGTGACAGATACTTTTGCATAAATTACCTTACTTAATCAAAAATATGACCCTGGAAGGTAAATATTATTGCAGGTGTGGAATCTGGAGCTCAGAGAAATTAAGGATGGTAAATCAAAGAATCAGAACACTACTACCAATCAATATTTTTAAAAAAAACAAGACAAGTTCATAGAGACAATACAAAGAAAAAGGACATATTTTTACTTGAAAGATTAAAGCAAACTATCATCAAGTGCAGGTAGGCAAAAATATGACCCTGGAAGGTAAATATTATTGCAGGTGTGGAATCTGGAGCTCAGAGAAATTAAGGATGGTAAATCGAAGAATCAGAACACTACTACCAATCAATATTTTTAAAAAAAACAAGACAAGTTCATAGAGACGATACAAAGAAAAAGGACATATTTTTACTTGAAAGATTAAAGCAAACCATCATCAAGTGCAGGTAGGCAAACTATGGCCTACAGGACAAATCTGGCCTACCACATGTTTTTGTAAATAAAGTTGTATTGAAAATATCACACTCATTACTTTACCTATTATCTTTGGCTGCATTCACATTAGAATGGCAGAGATGGTAGCTGCACCAGAGAACAAACGGCCCGCAAAACCTAAAATATTTACTCTCTGTCCCTTTAAAAGTTGGCCAACTGTGATCAAATGAAAAAATGTATCAAGTAACTTCTACAGTGCATAATAAACTTCAGTTAACATATGACCATACAGAGAAACTCCATGAGAAGTTAAACTGTGTTTTTGTTTCCATGATCAATGTGAACTATAGTAAACTATTCTAAAAGCAACACACTTGTTATAAATATATCCCTACTGTAGAAGTTACTAAAAATGAACATTAATCAAACACATACAGCAAAATAATTATTAAGTGAACCTAACACTTCAATATCTTAAACAGTATCATTACCTTTGGATTGTGCATAACAATTGTCTCTCCACTTGGAAACTCTAATCTTCGGTGCCACTGATTCGTAGTAACAGCTTTTTTATATTCGGCCTACAACAACGGAAACAACACATAATCCAATATGACAAGTCTATATCACACTGAGAAAGAGTGTGACAGGTATATGCACACACGCAGAGTGCAATACACACCATCTGGGGGATGGACACGCTTGAAGCTCGGACTTGGGAGTGGTGGGCAAGGGCAACATACGTAACCTAAACATCTGTACCCCCATAATATGCTGAAATAAAAAAAAAAAAAAGAGTATGGAGGAAAATGATAACTAGAATGGTGATAAAAATACCAGTAATAGCAGCTCTCATTTACTGATTATTACCATACTTCTTTAAAATTGCCTTAAATTATATTATCTTATTTAACTAATTACTCTCAATCACTCCTAAATAATATGCTCCCCACTATATCAAGAAGAAAACCATGATTTCAGTTTCCTAGGGGTACAATAACTTGGGTGTCTTAAAACAGAAATTTATTGTTCCATAATTCTGAAGGCTCTAAGTCCAAAATCAAGGTGTCGGCAGGGCCACAGGCCCTCTGAGCTTGCCTTTTCCTGGCTTCTGGTTTGTTGCTGGCAATCTCTGCCTTCATCATCACATGGCATTCTCTCTGTGTGTCTGTCTTAACATGGCTGTCCTCTTATAAGGACACCAGTCATACTGGATTGGGGCCCACCCTACTCCAGGATGACCTCATCTTAACTAATTATATCTGCAATGACCCTATTTCAAAACAAGGTCACATTCTGAGGTACTGAGGATTAGTACTTCAGCATACTTGTGGGGAGGGGAAGAGAGACAATTCAGCCCTTAACATACATCTTAAGCACTGTACACAGTTGCACAAGATTACACACTGGAAAGTAGCAATGGCAGAACTGTGATTCATTCCCACTCAGAACTTTCTGACTCCAAAATCTTGACTGCCCAACGATCTTCTTACTCTTCCTCCAGATATATAGTCTTTCCTTGGTATCCTCAGAGGACTGGTTCCAGGACTCCTCACAGATACCAAAATCTC
>NW_012142634.1:4094839-4097139 GCF_000956105.1 Propithecus coquereli
AATTTGTCCATCTTGGCAATGACAGCAAACTAGAACAAGAGGTGGAGGAAGCAGGCTCTCTCTGTCCCCCATGGCTATCAGCATGCAATGACCAGCATCTTTGTACCTATGAAGGCTTCATAACCTTGTGATTGCTTCAGAACTCCCCAGGGCACTAAGCCCCACATGGAGAAGCAATTTAGCAACATAAAACTTTAAAATCTTTTCCCAAATCCTTCCACTTGATGTTAGATTCATACACTATTTTTTCTACTCTAAATACTTCAGATTTCATAATATATGTACCTATTTTATGATTTTATAAGACAATGAAACAATCATAAAGTGTAATTGTCAAAATTAAATCCATTCTTAAATGGTATAATAGGAGAAAACAAAGCACATACACTAGAGCAGGGGTTGGCAAACTACGGCCCATAGGCCAAATCCTGCCCACTATCTTTTTTTATTAATATAAACAAAGTTTTAATGGAACACGGCTATGCCTATTTACATACAGTCTACAGCTGCTTTCACTCTACAATGGAAAAGCTGATTAGTTCCAACAGAGTCCATATGGCCTGCAAAGCCTAAAATACTAGCTGTCTGGCCCTTTACAGAAAAAGTCTGCCAACCCCTGCACTAGAGTAACACAGACCAGTGAGGAATGAAAACATTAAGCCCAAAAGTATTGCCAAAGTTTAGTTCCAACCAGCAAAGTGCTTCTTCCTAACAAAACATATCTTAGAATCCACATTATTTCATTTGCATATCTTCAACAGAATTCCAAATTTAAAAATAACGATATATGCGTGTTCTCACTCATATGAAGGAACTAAAAAAACGTTGATCTCATGGAGGTAGAGAGTAGAATGATGGTTACCAGAGGCTGGGAGGGGGAGGAAGAGAGATTGGTTAACGGGTACGAAAATACAGGCACACAGAAGCAGTAAGTTCTAGTGTTCGACAGCAGAGTAGGGTGACTGCAGTTAACCCTACTGACTACAGTTAATTATTTTATATTTCAAAATAGCTAGAAGATGTGAAATGTTCCCAACACAAAGAAATGGTAAATGTTTGAGGTAATGGATATCCTGATTACCCTGATTTTGATCATTATTGTATGTACTGTATGCATGTATCAAAATATCACACAGAACCCATAAATATGTATAATTATTACGTAGCAATAAAAAAAATAGGCCTTTTTTGTTGCGATAAGGGGTCCATTCATCATCTGTGGCGAAATGTACCTTGCTCACTCTGTCAACCTGTACCTTGCTCTTGCTCTATAATCCTATCTTTCCCTCTTCAATAAACCTCATTTTCATGCTTAAAAAAAAAAATAAAAATAAATAAAAAATGAGGATATAAAAATAATAAAATTAAAAAGAACAGTATGTGCCAAACTAGCTGATTTCTGCAAACTATGTCAGGTAATCCTAATAATTATGTTTCTTTTTTTATCATTCTAAAGAATGATGCTAAAATAGAGATGACTAAAAAAGACCTCAGTCACACACCGTTAGGAATTTCATCAAGGTTATCATCAATTCCACGCTTTACAACTCGAGGCCTTGTCTGTCCATCTTGTGTGGTCCCCCATTCATCTGGCACTGAGGAAGGCTGGAACTGAACAATAACCTTCAAGATACAACAGGATTATGACAGAGCTCATTAAGGAATTCTTTTCCACTCCAGGCTAAGTAATTTATTTTAATACATGATAAACTATACTTCATAGTATGGACAGTTTATAAATCAAGTATTAGTACTACTCCCTCAAAATCAATTTTATAAGAGTCCTGCTAGTGTTAATTAACCATCAAAATTAATGTTGGAAAATCATACAGGTAAATCAGAAGTAGTATACTTGACTTAAAAGTCTAACATAAAACTCCAAGTTTACACATAAGATATCAAAGACAAGTTATCTGCGGTTCAGGAGTCTTTGGTCTTATTAAAAACACAAGGCAAAATCCTTTAAATGGAAAGATTTTAATTTACAAATTCAATTTCAATGACAAAAACTCACCACTTTTTAGGAAAAAAATCTGTTCAATCAACTGTATTAAATTCAGCCTTGTGCCATACAGAAATTTAAAAAAAATACATATAAATGATAGTATGAAAAATGGTTTTGTTTGTATAAAAAAACAAAAGATTAAGAGTGGCTACCATTGAGAGGAAAATGAGGAGGGCAGAGGTAGAAGGCTTTTATTTTTCATTTAATACCTTTTTAAACTGTTTAAACTTCATTGGCATATGAATGTTTTTATTTATTTATTTCAGTATCAATAAGAACTATAGAAGTGGTTAGA
>NW_012142634.1:4097189-4098791 GCF_000956105.1 Propithecus coquereli
GTTCTACAAAGTTAGCTATCTTCTTTCGGGGTCCAAGGGGTATCCCCATTTCCTTCAGGTCATCAACTGTACACATAAGCTTTAAAAGGAAACAAACAGACTAATTAATAATTATAGCGGTAGAGGAACAGAAATTGGAATAGGAAAATTATAAAAAGAAACTATCATCTAAAGTAATCTAAGAGCCAATTTTTTAAAAGTTAGTTTTTTTGTTCTTAAATCATGTATTAGTTTAGGCATTAAAATCTTTGGCCTCCATACCTAAGTCATTCTATTCATTTTTAACAGAAAACACATGCATTTTGTACAAAATTCTAAAGCTACAGTCAAGCATACAATGAAGTCTCTTCCCTCCACTCTTGTCCCAACCATCCAATTTTCCTCTCAGCAGCAACTGCTGGTAATTTGCTCTTTGCAGAGATATCTTATACATACACAGCATCTGTGTGTACAGCCTACAGCCTACTATGTACACAGCGCTGTACACTGTTCTTTTCACGTAACCTATCTTAGCGATCAGTATCTCTGACATTGCCTCATTCATTCAACAGCTGCAGGGTACTCCATCATGTGGATGCACCATAAATGATTTAACTAGTGTCCTACCACTGAACACTGAAGAAGTTTCTAAGGTTTTGCTGTATTACAAACAGTGCGGCAATGAGTATCCTTATGGATATTCTTATGTGACTATTTCTCTATAGAAAACATTCCTGACAGTGAACTGCTGGGGCATTTTTATATTTTAAAAGATATTGCCAAACTGCCCTCCATGGAGGCTGTACCAATTTACACTCTGACCAACAATATACAACAGTGCCTACTTCCTTTCATCCTGGCCTCACGATATATTATCAAACTTTCTATTTTTTTCAACTGATAAGTTAAAAAGAATATCTCATTGAACTTTCAATTTCCATTTCTGAGTTTTCACATGGTAAGAACACATTTGTTATTTCCTTTTCTATAAACCAAGTTTATATTCTTTGCCTATTTACCTATCACATTGATGGTCTTTCTGTAACTGATTGCAGAGGCTTTGAATATAAAAGAAATAAACCCTCTGTCTATAATGTGTGTACCAGATATTTTTCCTAATCTATCACCGGCCTTCAGATGTTGTTTATGGTTTCTACTGCTACACAATTTTTTCTTTTATGGCTTCTGGGTTCATACTTAGAAAAGCCTTTCCAGATTATAGACAATAAAAATTCTTCTGTGTTTTTCAATCTTTTAAACATTTCAGTCTTTGCCTTATCTGGAATGTATTTTGATATCAAAGTGTTTAAATCATTAATTTTCAATCTTATGCACAGGGAAACCAGTTTTAAACAAAAATGAATCAAACTATCATCCATACCAGAGATTCCATATCAATCTTTTCCTTTTCAAAAGTGCTAACATATTCAGCAAGGTTAAGTGCTTCCAGAGTTTCTTGCAAAGTTAGGACTTCATTTTCAACATCAAGATCACATGTCTCATCCAAAGTCAGCTTCGGCTCTTCAGGCATCTTCAAAAAAAGTAGGGGAACATTACAAAGCTCAGAAAAACTCCCATAAAATGTCTCCTCATCTATGGAAAATCTTAAACAATTTTGTTCTA
>NW_012142634.1:4112611-4113128 GCF_000956105.1 Propithecus coquereli
CGATGCCAGGCCCCAAATATTGTCCACCCAGGTTGGCTGAATCTGTGGACGTGGAACCTATGGATATGGAGGGCCAACTGTACTATTCTGCTCTCTATAAAGTAAAACTCTGAGGCCTCCTGGGGAGAGATTCAACCTGAGGTAAGGGGAAATCTCTGGCATACCCACTGTACAAAGTCTTTTTTTTCATTTAATTTTTAATTGATAAGTAAAAACTGTTACAAAGTCTTTTTTAAAATTAGTAACGGTGATTACTTGACCATCATGTCAAAATAGAAGTCTCAGGCCAGGTGCAGTGGCTCACACCTGTAATCCTAGCACTTTGGGAGGCTGAGGCGGAAGGATCACTTGAGCCCAGGAGTTTGAGAACAGCCTGGGCAATATAGCAAGATCCTGTTTCTACAAAAATTAAATAAATTAGCCAGGCATAGTGATACATGCCTGCAGTCCCAGCTACTCAGGAGGCGGAGGCAGGGAGGATCACTTGAGCCCAAGAGTTTGAGGCTACAGTGAGCTA
>NW_012142634.1:4113178-4115637 GCF_000956105.1 Propithecus coquereli
GGATTCTCTCAGGAGTTGGTATATAAAATGTCACATGCAAAGATTTTAATTTTATTTTTAGAGAGGGAAATTTCCATTTTTCTTTCAGTTAATTGGAAATCTGGACACCTACAAATGAGAACGTCACATGGAGAAAAAAATGTGCTACATGGAATGAAAACTTTTCTTGATTTGAGAATGACCAAAATAAAGTTCATGAACATCCACAGAGAAAGAAAATATCCCCATTATGGGGCCTAACGTAGACAGAATGCTGTTTGTAGAATTTGTTCTATTAAACCATGCACCATAAACATTATGATGTTCACTAAAATCCAGACATGATATTAGCCCTGTGTGCTAGCATAAATACTACCTATATTTGTGGTTCTCAATTGGGAGTATTTAAAATTGAATAGAGTATTATTAGCTGTCACAGTGCCTGGTGAGCACTGGTGGCCATCAGACTAAGGATGTTAACATCCTTATGCAGCAAAGAACTGCCCTGCCAAGAGCATCTCCACTGAGAAATAACACTCTGAATGAGTGGTTCTCAGCCAGGAGTTATTTTAACCCCCAGGGGTCATTTGGCAATTTCTGGAGAAATTTCTGGTTGTCACACTGTGGGGAAAGGGCATGCTACTCTTGTCTCATGGGGCCACTAAGCAACAACTGTAGAGATTAGAATAGTATTTTAAAACCAGCTAAAATATCTTATATTCTCTTAAATATTTACAATAGGAATACATATGTACAACACACACACGTACAGAAATGTAGCATGTAAACTTTACAGCCAATATTTAATCATATGTCAAAGCAAGTGTATAATTTTTAAAAACATATTTGAAGTCATAATAAACTATTTCATGTTATGCTTTAAATTTTGCATTTAAATTTGACTAATCTGAAAAACAAGTTATCAAAATCCACAAACCTGTCAACACCTGTGGCATCGCCCCCCAAGGAACTATGCCAATGAACTGGAAGGAACTCCACTCTGCTTATTTTCCCATCATCTAGAGATTTCTTGAAATGTGTCTGTAGCAATTTGAGAGATACCACCCTAAAATCATCCACTTCAAGAAAAAAAGAAAAAGAAAATGACGGAAGATCAACTAAATTTGAATTGTCCTAGCTGGATAGCTAGTTAGCAATTACCTCAAACATGTCAGTATTTTTGCAACATAAAGATACATTTTTAAAAGAAAAAAATGAGGATAACAAAATTAATAAAAGAAAAACAATAGCCAACCCCTAGAAAGCTCTTTTTAACATTTCATTATTTTAGAGGAATGTATAAATGCCTGAGAAACATCAGGTTAACTACCACTACTGGAGGCAGCATGGAACCCTGGGTAAAGACTCTGGAATCAAACTACCTGCTATAGGATCAGGGCTTCAGGACCTACCGACTATAAGGGAGAGTTTCACTCACCCTGAGCCCCTAATAATGGGGATAAGAGCCATAGTACCTATACCTCAAAGGTTTATTTTTTAGGGTTAAATGACAATACATGCAAATTATTTGGCACATACTAAGTATTCAACAAATATGAACTATTATTATACAGACATAAAAATAAAACTTCAAAAATGTAAGTCAACTAGACAGATTCATGGTTCCATTAAATAACTTCTTACAACTAACTCACCAAAATCAGTTCAAGGCACAGGTGCTCCTAGTTGCTGGAAGTGCTTAGGCAGAGGCTATCTGTCAGAAAGTCTAACTTATTTCCAAGATACCTTCTAATTCTTCAGACTTTAAGATTTTTGAGTTACATATGTCATAAGAGGAAATCAAGCATAAATTAATATTTCCCACCAATGATTTAAATCTCCCCTTACAACTCCTCAGCAAGGAGTATACAGCTGGGAAAGAAGCTAAAAATGAATACTCAAAAGCTCTTCTATTACTTCTCAGATCATCTCATGAAATAAAATATGACAAACACTTACCACATTCGATAATGCTTCTAAAGCGCAAGTCACACACAGGTCCAATTCCATGCACCATGAACACCAAATGGTCAACCTGAGGCATTTCCCCTATTAAAAAAATACATACATATACACATACATAAAAGCTGGGAATTTATTTGGGTTTTCCTAATTCAATAGCAATATTCTAGATATCCCTTTTGTCATTACAAACTTACCAAAGAAATTCATGACCCTTCCAAGTGAATAAGCCTCATTACCATCCACCAAATTAGAGGAACAATTTGTCCATCTTGGCAATGACAGCAAACTAGAACAAGAGGTGGAGGAAGCAGGCTCTCTCTGTCCCCCATGGCTATCAGCATGCAATGACCAGCATCTTTGTACCTATGAAGGCTTCATAACCTTGTGATTGCTTCAGAACTCCCCAGGGCACTAAGCCCCACATGGAGAAGCAATTTAGCAACATAAAACTTTAAAATCTTTTCCCAAATCCTTCCACTTGATGTTAGATTCATACACTATTTTTTCTACTCTAA
>NW_012142634.1:4116004-4117587 GCF_000956105.1 Propithecus coquereli
TTCCAATATGCTAAAATCCAACATGATCAAGAATTTGTATAATTAGTATGATTTAAATTAAATGATAAAACAGAACCCATTCTCCACTCCCAAGAGAGAACTTAGGTTATACTTCGATCACAACACTGCTAACACTACCACACTGGGTTGGGTTCTCAGTTCTTTTTAATCATCTCCCCACTTCTTTTGTTTTTTATTTGGTTGCTTTTTCTTCCGAAGTCAGTTGAATAATTAGTTGGGAAAAAAGCACAAGAGAATGGCATAAAATGTACCCAAGACAAATGTTATTCCATCACCCCCCCCTGAGATAGAGGCTGACTGTCTAGATCCAAATTCTAAAAAGAAATTATTGGAATAATCAATTTTAGTCACTGTAATTGAGTGCTCTGATTAACTTGTATAGTTAAAAGATGAGAACCTGGCAGTCTGTTAGACAATAATTGCTTCACCTCTCACATATCTCTGGATGACATTTATTACTGGTATCTTACACTAAAATCTGGAAACACTGGCATATAGCTAATTCACAAAAATCAATTATCACTTCAGTAAACAGGTAATATACACTAGAACATGAGGTATCCAGTGAGCTACCTCTAAAAGAATGTTAACTTCAAGGCATGAAGCTTACAAAGAATACCCTCTGAAAATAACTTGTCATCATATTGATTATAAACTGCACGATGTTTTTTAAAACACAGGCTAAGGTGAGAGAGAAAGAGAAGAAATTAGAGTCTATAAACGGGACATAAAAACATGTCTCCATACCGGTGGCAAAGATCCTGGAGGCGTCTGGTACATTTGAACAGGGGGTCCAGAGGGTGGAGGATGGGTGGGATGGCCTGGTGTTTGGCACTGCTGTAGCTGGGGTGGTGCAATGTAAGGACTAGCCCTGCTGCTGTCAGGTGTATGGCGATACGGATTGTGTCCTGGTTGGGGGGTTCCTTGGGGTGGGCTTCCAAAATTCGAATGAGGGAGACCACTCGGTTGAGAAGGCAGGTAAGTATTTATTCCCATTGGTGAGGAAGATAGAGCACCATGTTGAGCCTTCAAAATGGATGGTGAAAACACATCTGACACATCTTGGGATCCAGGTATAAAAGGGTGTGCAGTCGGGGGCTTGGAGAATGTTGACTGTCCAACTGACGTGGCTGCAGTTGTTAACGGTGACTGTCCGATATTGCCAAAAGGATCACTACTGCTTGATACCTGAGAGAAGTAACTAAATGTCTGTGGGGCAGACGTGTGACTCGAAGTCTGACCAAGGAAGCTGTCCTCCTCACCAACATCCGTGGAATCCTCTGAAATAGAACAGGAGAGCAAATGGCTTAAAGGGTACTCTATCATTCTGCATACGATTCTATAAGGAAGAGCTAGCAATTGTACTTCTGAATTTGTTATTCAAACTTATATTTCTGCATTACAGAAAAAAACTTTTTTTCTTTGAAAACTTATTTCTTTGAAATGAAAAACTAGAAAATATGAATTTAAAAAAGCAAAAAGAGGGAAAAATTATAATTCATTCACAAGCCCACCTCCCAAAGACAATCACTGTTAACACTGTTAACATTTTGGTACATACC
>NW_012142634.1:4117637-4118544 GCF_000956105.1 Propithecus coquereli
TACCAAAAATTGTAGCATACCTTTATATGTTTATTTATTTAATTGTTTAGGTCTAAAATTAAGCTTTATATATCAGCATTCCTTTATACTTTTTTTCCTTCTTAAAATAACTAAAATTATCTTTTAAGAGACTGGTGTCTCCTGATATTTGGTATTTCTGAGACTAAATTAATTTTATGCTTTCTTTTCAGTCTTTGCTCTACTTAACTGGGTTCTGACTCTGCTCTAAATCATCTATTTTTGAAATTGTGGTCATGACCAGTAATAAACTGTCTAATCACTGTTTTAAATAAAATATAAAATATCAACATGAATATGCATAACACATAGGAAGGTAATTACTGTTCCAAGGACCTTTGTTTCTAATGCTCTGTCAGAGCTGACTCATACTAGCTTTCAAGTCCTGATCACACATTTCTCTTTCCAACTCTGCGTCCTACAACATTGTATTGATAGGTTAACATTGCCATGGTGATTTGTTCTCTGAAGGTTGGATTCGGTCAAGGGGCCACACTTGGGGATCCAGAAGGCCACATGTGGCCCCAAGGTCGCAGGTTCTCCACCCTGCTTTTTCCCCAGAGAGCCAGTTTACCAGAACATCATTCTTTCTGATAAATAAATACATATGTGTGTGTGTGTGTGTGTGTGTGTGTGTGTACTAAATCTCAACATAAAAGGTACTTCTTGGTGGAGCACACCTGTAGTCCCAGCTACTTGGGAAGCTGAAGCAGGAGGATCACTTGAGCCCAGGAGTCTGAGTCCAACCCAGGCAACACAGCAAGATCCTGTCTCTTAAAAAAAAAAAAATTGTGTTTCTTACTATGAAACGAAATTAAAATGTTTGACGCTTCTCTCTCAACAAGCCTCTCTGCCAACTTTCTTAACCCCAACTGTCTTATTTTAGCCC
>NW_012142634.1:4120249-4121805 GCF_000956105.1 Propithecus coquereli
AGCTACCATGATGCCACTGCACTCAACCCAGGACAACAGAGTGAGACTGTCTGAAAAAAAAAAGAAACAGCCAGGGCAAACTTTAAACATCTGATCATAAAATAGTTCAAATAACTGGTAGGTTTTTTTTTTTAATCAAAGCAATAACATCCATACACAGGAATGCTCCATGGAGTATGTTTCTAAAGGATAAAACAGGTGATTTTTTTAAGTCGCATGATCAAATAACATCAAGATAAACAAAGAAATAGATTTCTATCCTGCAAGGCTTCTGAGAGCCTTAACACATTCCTGCACACCATCACTCTCAAGAGAAGGACATACTAAGCAGCACTTCCAAAACTTTTTTCACAGAGCATCTCCAGGATCAAGAGTTCCATAGAGTCTATGGCCATGCCGCCCTGAACGCGCCAAATCCCGTCTGACCTCGGAAGAGTTCCATAGAAAATGCTTTATAAATGCCCTTGTAACTACAAATGAATAAAAGAAACAGGAAAATTGAAATTTGGATTATATGAACTACTCAGCTTCTCTGATTTAAAACACCTTTAAACAAAGAAGGACATTGCTACAACATTTCTTTAAATACCTTGCTCAGGTAACTCAGGACTTATATTAGTATCGCTGTCTTAAGGTACAGTCTGTGGGGTCTACAAGGCTTAAAGGATTTGACATTCACAAAAAGTAGGCCATGGATAAATACTCTTCATTTCTTCTCTTCCTAAAATAAGATATGAGTGATGCATGACCAGTACTTACCTGAATTATAGATTTCTTCAAGATTCAAAGAGTCAAACACACTGAAAGGCAGCCACAGTTGTTTGCATTCTACCTCCTTGCAGTAAAACCAGTGAGGCTGAACAGGTTCATATTGGTTTTGAAGTAGAAAAGGAGGTGGCACCTGCACAGAGGGACCCCCAGGTCTAGCAAGTACCTGCTGCTGTGTTGGTGACTGCATTGAAGGAGGAATCTGGAAAGCAAAGTCAAGACTGTCATGCTTGTCCAAAAGAACAATTTTGTATATGCTTCAGATCCAAACTGACATAATAATTATCCTACATATATTTCTAGACAATTATTTAGTGTAATAACAAGACCCCGAAGCAGCTAAAAAAATATTTTTAATCTAATCAAACTCAAAATCAGCTGCAGAGCGAACTAGACTTTTTCACACCAGTGGTAAACTAACACCTTCACAGAAATCAATCCAGCAATACATCTCCTATGATTTTACTTAACGTTTAAAATGTGCATATTCCTTGACCTAGCCATTCCATTTCTAAGAAGTTATCCTACAGATATAATTATAAAAACAAGTAAAAATTTACCCACAAGGATGTATACCAAAGGGTCATTTATAATAGAAAATCACTGGAAATAATCTAAATGTCTAATGGAAATCTGATTAAATAAACTATACTTCACTCAAATGCTAGATTCTCTGGAGCCATTAAAAATGTTTTAGAAAAAATCTTAACATCTAAAATATTTCACAGAAAAAAGATTATAAAAAATACGGGTACTATATGATGTTTGCCTAGAAAAAAGATAACAAA
>NW_012142634.1:4124722-4126313 GCF_000956105.1 Propithecus coquereli
TACCCAAATACGTATAATTTTATTTCTATAGCCATGATGAGAAACTAAAGCACAGATATTAACTCTGTTGACAAGAAGGGGTGTGTCAAGGCTCTTCCCTACAAAGAACTTATTGTGCAAGTGAACACAAGGCATCTGTATTCCCAAGCCAAAGTAGGTCAACTTGGGGACTGCCACCCCCAAAATCATGTAGTACCACAACCACATATCATTAGAGAACACCAAATTGCTAGAAAAGTCACCTTCCAACCAAGGAAAGTTCTCCTCACTTCCCTTTGCCCAATTTGATCTTCACTGTGGGTATTAATAACTCCAAACAATTTATCTTCTGTTCTACTACCAAGTTGTACACTAAAAGCATTTTCCCTCTATATCACCTCAACAGTCTATCTTACTCTTCCTTACTAAACTTTTATGCAGCCTTAGCTTACAGCTTTCATTGTCCTCCTCCTAATATTCTTACTCCTGTCTCATTCCCTCTTATCTCACTGCTGGAAGCATGGAGTCCATGAGAGGGGTGGACCCACTCTCAGCACACAGGTACACTTTGGTCCCTGCCCTTGGAGAACTGCCAAAGGACAGCCTTCTGCCAAGCCCTGGGCTCCTTCCTGATGTCTACTAAAGGAGGCTACCAGGCTCGTAGATTCAGGCTTGAGCTTCTAGGTTGCACCAGTTATAATTCACATACATCAATTTAACTAAGATACTCCACTATTCAAAATACTCCTCTCACTAGTTTTTCTAACTAAAAATAAAATATCACTTCCTACACAAGCCCTTTGCTTGTATGATTCCACTTCTCTGATATACTTCCAGTTCCCACCCCTTTTCAAGTCCTTTTTAATTCATTTTTCCAACAGTTAAAACCATGGGAAAAAACCTCACTGGTACCTTTCATCCTTTAAGACAGAGGTCCACAACCTTTTTGGCACCAGTGACCAATTTTATGGAAGACAATTTTTCCACCAGACTGGGAGGAGAGGAGGAGTGGAGCTCAGGTGGCAATGTGAGCAATGGGGAGCAGCTGTAAATACAAATGAAGCTTCCCTCCTCTGCTCCTGCCCCCATGCCACAGCTCGCCTCCTCACTTCCTGCTGTGGTTTCATGGGAGACAAGGGGAGTAGGGAGCGTAGCTCTGCAGGCTGGTCCCTAACAGGCCAGGGACTGGTCCTTGGACAGGGGGTTAGGAACCGCAGCTTAAAGAAAACTCAGGCTCGACCTAGTTCAAGAAACTTGTTTCTGATTAGCACCAACTACAAATGAAATGCTGATCTCCACACACTGCTAGCCTCACCTCAGAGGCACTTTCCAGTTTAATACAGATACATATAGCATCTAGAGCCATAACTTTAATAGGCACTTGTACACTTGTGACACTCGCAACTCCACCTCAAACCCAAACTGTTCTCATGTGTTCCAGAACCTATTTTGCAACGACTTCCTCAAAATACTTCTAGCAGACTCATCCACATATACCTCAGGCTTAGTAAGCCTAAAACTAAATTTATTCTATTAACTGTCCCTGGGCTCCTTTTACCATATCTCACCATCTCAATAGATGTTTGGCTACATCCACCCAGACATCAAACCA
>NW_012142634.1:4128788-4132281 GCF_000956105.1 Propithecus coquereli
TTAATTGATAGTGACACACACAAACCAAATACACTATAGCAAGGATGATGGACATGAACCAAACAACATGTATGAAGCAAAGGATGATATGAAACGCCAGGTATGACCTTACTTAATCCTGCATCATCCCACGGCATCCTGCTCCAGTCACGCTAGTTCTTCACCAAAGATGGCAATGCCTAACCTTTCAACCCCATTGTCAAAAATGAGACATACATATTCCTAACTCCCATCCTTTCATTCATTCAACAAATATCTACTAAGTGATCGGTCTACCACATACCAGACACTATTCTAGGCACTGGGGATATAACAGAGAATAAAGCTAAGTCCTTGCTTTCATGGAGCTTACATTCTAGTGGAGTACAACAAATATGTGTAAGTGTTCAGGTGATGAGCACCAAGAAAAAATATAACACAAGGGAAGGAGAACTTTCATGTACACCTGCCTCCAGTATGCCCTTCTTCACTTCTCAGTATAACTTTCCTTAGCTCTCAAAGCAAGAATAAATTATTCACTGGGAAAAAAAGTCAGCATTTAATGGGGATCTATGTATTAGGCACTAACCAAGATCCTGGAAATAAAAAGGTAATTAAGTCATAGCTGCAAACTTCAAGAAGCCCACAGTCCAATGGAGAGGGAGATACGTTTATTTCACAAACATTGTATCACAGTGTATACCAGGTTCTATACTCCGTGCTTCAGAAAAGTTGACACGCTTCTCATTACAATCCTAAGAGGCTGTACATATACAGAAACTGAAGCACAGAGAGGTAAAGTAACATGTCTGTGGTCACACAGCAAGTTACTGGCAGGGTGAGGACTGGAACACAGACCATCTGTGCTCCTCAACACCATGCTCTGGGTGATGCCTACATAATCATCAAAAAGCAATCTCCCTGTACAATAATATAGATATGAACAAAGAGCTAGGGGAGCACATAGCGGTGGGTGCCTAAGAAAACAAGAAAAACCTTCTTAGAGGAAATGATGGTTTGTCTTCAAAGACAAGGAATGCATTCTCTATCTCTGCTATGGAAACATTGCATGTCTATCCTAGGAGAAGGGCACTGTCTACCCTAGGAGATAGCTTACTGGCCTAAGAGCTATTCTACTGTAGTCCATGAGTCTTCTAGTAGGAGACGGTCTACTGTATCCTAGCAGAGGGCCACTGTCCATCCTAGGAGACATCTTATTGTACCCTGGGAGATATCCTCTTGTGAGAATCTCCTGGTGGGAGTAGCCTACTATATCCTAGGAGAGAGCCACTTTCCAATTTATCTGCATCCCCTGCCAGCAGCTGGCACACCAATGTTCAACAAGGACTTGCAGAATGCCAGTACACGAGTGTCCAGACTCTCGATAGCTGGGAAAAGAGGGTTTCTTTGACGAAGAGCAAGCCTCATCACCTTGTCCCCGCCTCCAAGATCCCAAAGCCCCCGGCCCACTCAAACCTGGCCACTGCAGGTCTTGACAAGCTACCCAGAGGGTGGGTCGAGGCAGAAGAAAAACCACCTGTCTGGGCCTCGTCACCGCAAGCCCCCCGCCCGCCCTGCCGCACACACTCGGCTGGCGGGACCGCCCTCCCCTTACTACCTCCGGGCAAGAGCAGGGAGGCCGAGGCAGCGGCGGCTTGGGTGACCGGGATGAAGGGCACGTTGAAGCTGAACTCCGTGGCCGAGGAGGAGAAAAGTAAGTTCGTGCCCGATGAGGAGGCGGAGGCGCCACCGCTGCCACCGTTAGGTTTCCTCTCGGCCATGGCGGCGGCCTACCGTCCGTTACACGTCTCCGGGTAGCCGGTGAGACACCACCGGCCGGAAACCACCCACCCTCGGGGCCAGCGCACTTCCGCACTTGCGCACGGGAGCCGGAACTACCGGCGGCTAGTCAGCTGCCTCCTCCTTCCCCTAGCCAGTGCCGCCAAAAATCAACATGGCGGCGCCGGCTTCACGCCCGAGCCTAGCACGTGACACTCTCTGCGGCTGCGCAGGCGTGGCCGGAGGCTCAGGGCCAAAGCCCGGGCAGGAGCGTCGAGGAGCGGCCCCTGCCGGTTCGGGATCAGAACACGAATTGACGCTTAATCAGGGGGTGCGGGGCGCCGCTATGGTTTTCCTAAAAGTACACACGGGGTGGTTTTACCAGCAAAGATTTTGGAGGAACTGCGGAAGCCCCCGGGAGCGGGTGACAGAGTGCCGCCAGAAGGAGGAAGGGACGAGAGGTGGTGTGGGCAATCCGCAGCCGAGGCCAAGCCGCACTCGCCCACTCGAGCACCCACGTGTCTTTCTCCACCGAACTGAACTCTCGTCGTTGGCCCAGAAATAGAAATGGTAAAACTTTTTAAGTTTTTAAGCCATAGGGGAAAATTGTTTAAAAGAGAAACCAGGGGATTGGGATGTGACTTTTTAAATAGCTTTCTATATCCACAGTCATCTTACTAGTTCAGACCAAAATGCATTGTGGATAACTTGGACATAATTGTCATTGTTCTTAGTTCGAGATTATGAAAGAAAAGAACAGAAGCAATCTTTCAGCTTTTTGGAGAGTGGGAAAGGAAGGCGAGACCCCAAAAGAAGCCTCAAATAATGAAACTCCCCCTCCCAGCTGTTTACACCTATATAGAACCTAAGTTTATTAATTCATTCAATAGCTAATATGCTTACTGTCAAAGATTTTTTAAAAAGCTGGACACTACTTAAAGCAGTAAGATAGATTTTATTTAGTAATAACTGTTACAGTAGGGAAGAGGGTCCAGCATGAACTGAGCTCAACTTTTCTGAAACAAAAGGTTGGAGACTTTTTAAAGGCTGTAGTGTGCTAAAGGAAAGGCACTGAGGCCTGTGAAGGGAGATTGGTTCCCATGGCTAAGCCGGCTGGGTTTGTTAATTGGTGCTTATCCAGAGGAGACACATAATTGTCCCATCTTCATGACAGGCAGTGGTGTACGTCAGAGCAAGGCAGCAGCAGAAACTGGGAGAATGAGAACTACTATATTTCTTTGAATGGTTACATTTCAAAGAAGTGGCTCTCAGGCCCTTGGGAAGACAGTTCTCCAGGGTTAAAGATTTACTTCTCAAAGGAGCAGAGGAAGGATTTATAATTGCAAGATTTCTAAAGCAGCTGTTCTAAGAGAGGATTCAGGGGCCTATATGCCTATGGCCAGGTTTTGGCTGGGATAAACAATAAATTCTCCTGGCAGCCATGAACTTTCTCAGGCAGGCATTTTAAGGAGGGCTGGGGTCATCCTAGATACATGGCCTTAAACTGCTAGAAGCCATGCTAGAGTTTGGTCAAGGAGAGAGTCTTTGTCACTATTATGGGTGGACAAGGCATGATACTAAACACCAGGGATACAGTGGTGTACAGGGTAGACACAGGACCTTTCCTTCTTGAAGTTTAGGGTCTGATCAGGAAGACAGACAACGAAACACATAATAACAATAAACTGAAGTGCGATGGATGTTATAAGGCAGAATTTCCCAAAATGTGTTACAT
>NW_012142634.1:4132331-4133441 GCF_000956105.1 Propithecus coquereli
CCCACGTGGCTGACCTGGGCTAGACTGCCATCCACTCCTGCCTGACTCTCACACTATGGCCTCCAGACTGACCCTTCTTGCTACAGTCAGCCTTATTCTAGTGCAACCAGAGAAAACTCCAGTCCTTCTGAAACACACCTCTAATTTCACTCCCTTGTTTAAAATTCTTCAAAGGCACCCCCACACCCCACAGGATGAACTACAAACTCCTGAGTATGGTGTATGAGGTCTATAGACCGCGGGAGCCACTCCCCTGTAGACACTCTAGTCACAGTGATCTTCTTGTGGGGGAGGGGGAGGAGAGGAGAATGGGAAGAGGAGAGAAGAGAGAGGAGACAGAGGACAGAAAGCTCCATTCCTGTCTCATGCCACCCAACACCAACTCCTGCCAAGTCTGCAGATTTTCTCACGCCTCCAGACTTTTACATATGCATGTCTCTCCAGACTCCCTCATTTCTACGCACCCTTCAACCTCAGCTCAAGCATCATCTCATCTATGAGGGCCTGAGCCTGATGGATGTCCCCTCCTCACTCAGTCAGCCTGAGACCCACAGCGTTCACAGCAGCCTACCAATCCCTCTTTCAACTGTTCTAAACCTGTATCACCATCACTTACACAGATGGGTATTTGTGTATACACATACACTGTGCAGTCACTGAGGGCAGAGCTGTCTGCTCTTCTGTGTCTCCCTGACGTCCGGAACAGAGTCTGGCAAATAGAAGCTGCGCAATCCATATTTGTCGAATGTATGAAATTGCTTCCTATGTATCTCTTTCACTGATGTGATTGCTGCTTCTAACGAGATAGGTTCTTCTTTCGTCTCTGGAAATTCTCCAAATGGGTTTCTAACTATGCAATCTTTTTTTTAGAGGTAGAAAAATACTTATTACAGAATTTTAGTTCTAAAAATTATTAATGTTCTTACCAAAAAGAAAAAAAAATTCTGTCTCCAAGAAACGATAGTTTTAAAGACAGGTGTAGTTATCCTATACTTAACAATGAAAATGTTTAGCATTAATTGATAGTGACACACACAAACCAAATACACTATAGCAAGGATGATGGACATGAACCAAACAACATGTATGAAGCAAAGGATGATATGAAAC
>NW_012142634.1:4136196-4138419 GCF_000956105.1 Propithecus coquereli
AAACACATAATAACAATAAACTGAAGTGCGATGGATGTTATAAGGCAGAATTTCCCAAAATGTGTTACATGGAACATGGACGTCATCGGGGAGGGAGGTACAACCCTTCCATGGGGAGAGAGCAAATATTTCAAACCTTCAGACCATCAGCAAACGACTTAACCTAGTCTGGAGTGATGTGAAAGGCTTCCCTGAAGAAGAAAAATTAAAATTGAGACTTGAAAAACAATGAGTACAAGTTAGCTGGAGAAGCCTGGGGAAGGTTGGGGTGGGAAGAAGCAGTAGAGACAATTTCACATTAAGGAACAGTATGTCGAAAATCCTGAGATGCCAATTTGGGATGTTTAGAGAAACAGAGGTAAGCCTGGGGCCCAGGGAGCAACAGGAGGAAGTTGGGAGATGAGGATGAAAAGCAGACAAAGGCCAGTTGGTGAAGGGTTTTACAGGTTAAGAGAAAAGGGAAATCAAACAAGGGTTTAAAGAGGGTAGAGAAATAGCATTTGTTATGTAGAAAGTTCACTCTGACTCCAGTGTAATAAAATAGTTAAGGAAAGAGCAAGCCTGGAGGTCGGAAGAGCAGTTGACAGGCTGTTGCAGTGAACCAGGTGAGCAATGATGGTGGCTCAAATTAGGATGATTGCAGGAGGAATGAACAGAAATAGGACTAATTTCTGGGAAGGATGTCAGATTGAACAGATGCATCATCATGTGCTTCCTCCTGAAACTGTTGAAAGCAGAAATAGTTTTTTTGTTTTTGTTTTTAAGCATAAACCCATAAGGATACAGAGAATGGGAGAGAGAATTTGACAGCAAAAAGATTTTGGAAGCAGCAAAAATGATGGACAAGTAGTCTCTGATTTAGCAAAGCAGCAGAAGAGAAAGCCCAAAGTCAACTTGATTTATACCTTAGAATTACCAAAAGGTGCTGGGCGCAGTGGCTCACTTGTGTGATCCCAGCACTTTAGGAGGCTGAGGGAGGAAGATCCTTTGAAGCCAGGAGTTACAGACCAGCCTGGGCACCATAGTGAGACCACGTCTCTACAAAAAATTTAAAAACTAGCCAGGCATGGTGGCACACACCTATAGTCCCAACTACTTGGAAAGCTGAGGCAGGAGGATCACTTGAGCCTTGAGTTTGATCACTTGAGTTTATAGGCAGCCGTGAGCTATGATTGTGCCACTGCAATCCAGCCTGGATGACAGAGCAAGACCCTGTCTCGAAAAAAAAGAAAAAGAGAATGAAAGAAATTTAATTCTATATGCTGGAAAGTCCAAGATTAAGGCACCAGGAGATTCAGTGTCTGGTGAGGGAGAATCTGTTTCCTTCCTGGTTCATAGACAATGCCTTCTCACTGTGTCCTCGTATGGTGGAAGGGGCAAAGAAGTCTATCTCCAGCCCTTTAAATAAGGGCACAAATACCATTCATGAGAGTGTCCCCCTCATGATGTGATCAACTCCCAAAGGTCCCACCTTCTGATACCATCACCTTGGGAATGAGAATTTCAACACACAGATTTTAGGGGAATGCAAACATTCAGGATGCAGCAGGAAGGAAAAAAACTAAAAAAGAAAAAAAAAACTCAATAAAATCTTCAGAGAGATAAGAGAATTTGGAACAAAGAAACAAAATCAGTGTGCTACTTAAAAAAAAAAAAAAAGAAAGAAAGAAAGAATGGCCGGACTTGGTGGCTCACATCTGTAACCTAGCACTCTGGGAGATTGAGGAGGGAGGATTGCTTGAGCTCAGGAATTGGAGACCAGCCTGAGCAAGAGTGAGATCCTGTCTCTACCAAAAATAGAAAAAATTAGCCAGGTGTGGTGGCCTGTGCCTGTAGGCCCAGCTACCTGGGAGGCTGAGGCAGGAGATCGCTTGAGCCCAGGAGTTTGAGGTTGCTGTGAGCAATGATGCCACAGCACTCTATCCAGGCAACAAAAAAAATAAATAATAAAAGAAAGAAATATTCAAAGAACAAAAAAAAAAGATAACAGAAAGTTAAAACTCAGTAGAAGGAAAGTAAATATGAGAAAATTTTCCAAAAAGTAAAGTAGAAAGACAAACAGATGGAAACTAGGAGGAAAAAACATAAGAAAATTGGAATACCAGGCAGAGAAATCCAATATCAGAATATTAAGAGTTCTGCTAAGAATAGAGACAGAGAAAATGCAGGGGAGGGAATCATCAAAGAAAAAAAGATTTTTTATTTCTAGAAATGAAGGATACC
>NW_012142634.1:4139661-4152061 GCF_000956105.1 Propithecus coquereli
CGGGTATTTGCATACACAAAGAGTGCAATGTACACCATCCAAGGGATGGACACACTTGAAACTCGGACTTGGGGGGGAGGAGGGAGGCAAGGGCAACATACCTAAACTAAACATCTGTACCCCCGTAATATGCTGAAATAAAAAAAAAAAAATCCTGGGCTCAAGCAATCCTCCCATTTCAGCCTCCCAAGTAGCTAAAGACCACAGGACCATGCCACCATGCCCCCCACTAATTGTTTTCTTTTTCTTTTCTTTTTTCAGTGGTGGGGTCTCACTATGTTGCCCTGGCTGGTCTCAAACTACTGGCCTCAAGTGATCCTCCACTTTCAGCCTCCCAGAGTGCTGGGATTTACAGGCATGAGCCACATGCCCAGCTGGGTTAAATATTAAAATTAATGTTACTAGTTTATCTTTTTAAAATGTAACTACTGAAAACTTTCAAATTACATATGAGGCTTATGTAATGTTTCTGAGAGACTGAATATACAAACAGACAATGGCTAGACTATATTTAACAATCAAACTCTGACCCATGACCTTGGTAGCAATTGGCCCAGAAAGGTCAGTAATTGGTCAGTGAATGCCAACTTCCCTATTCTTTGCCCCTGCCGCCACAAAAAACAGAAATAATTAAGAAATTCCCCTAACTTTTTGTGTTCCTCGAGAAAGGATTAACAGCAAAGCACCACTTTGTTCTTTCATATTCCAACATAAGACCCAACTCTACCCTTCCTCTATGACACACTTAGTTTATAAAACCTCAAATGTTAACCCTCCTCTTCGAGATGTTCCTGAACAAATGCTCTCCCTATTGCAACAGCCTGAATAAAGTCATCTCTTTAATTGTCTGGGGCATTTTTTCTTTCACATATCACCCACCCACTATTCAACCACTAAACTAGAGCCACACTTTCTGTTTGTTATGATAGCACCCCACTTCTGATACCAATTCCTAAATTATTTAGAGTAATGCTAGCAGCTGTATAAAAAGACCTCAGAATGCAATATTCATATAAAAATCCAGGTGTATTTAACACAGGTCATTCTAGCCATCACCAGCCCATGCATCAGGAAGAAGGAAAGAACATATCCAGGGCCAAATCGTTTCCCCTAAGAAATGGAAGTAGACGTTCCAGACATCTCACTCATTCACAGTTCATTGGTAAGAACCTAATCACACAGCCCTACCTAGCTGCAAAGAAGGCTGGGAAATGTGGTCCCTCACTGGGCAACCAACCTCAGCTATATCTCTATACCTGGGAAATGTAGTTCTTCACTGGGCAACCTATCTAGAAGTATGGAAGAAGAGAACAGATTTTTTTTTTTTTTTTTAAATCTCAATAAGAAGAAAGAGGAAAAGACAATCTTTAGGATAATGGAGGTAGGAGATCCCAGGAAGACAATTTTGGACCATAAGTAAGGGCAACCTTACTTTTGACCCCTGTAATAGGTCAAAAGGCTCTGGAAAAGATGTCCAAGAAAAGGAAGTAGATAGAGTAAGTTATGTGTCTAGATGTCTAGAGGTGACATGTAGGCAGTTTACAGAAAGCGTGCATTATTTATTCAGCAATGACTTACTGAGCACCTTTTATATGTCAGGCACTATTCTAGGTGTTGGGGGAAAAACAGCATACAAACACAAAAAGCACTGTTTCAGGGATCTCTTTGTATTATTTTCTTGAAATAATAAATGGATAATGAAGTAGATTTTTCTTTAGAGACAGGGTCTCGCTCTGTTCCCCAGGCTGGAGTGAAGTGGCATGATCATAGCTCACAGCAGCCTTGAACTCCTGGGCTCAAGAGATCCTTTCACCTCAACCTCCCAAGTAGACTACAGTATGTACCGCATGCCCGGTTAACATTTTTTCATTTTTTTTTTTTTAGAAGTGGGAGTCTTGCCATGTTGGCCAAGCTGGTCTCGAACTCCCGGGCTTCAATGATCCCCCCACCTCAGCCTCCCAAGTCTCTGGGATTACAGGAGTGAGCCATTGCACCAGGCCATGAATCTTACAATCTAGTGGAAATTCTGGTGTACCTAGGGTTGATTTAGTGATAAGTAAACAGAAAATTAGCAAATGTTTAAAAGAAACATTTGCGCCAAGGTGGGGGGCAACTACTTTCGAACTCTTTTGGCTGATTCTTTCAGTATTTCTGTATTTCTAAATTAACATGATTCCATTGTCATTCTGATTTTTCCTTTTTCTTCCCCTTTGCATTATCTCTTCACTTCCCAGATGAAAGATAAGGATTTTGCTATTTTTGATCTTCTTCATCCTTACCACGTATGTGAATCCTTCTCAGCCCCCTGGCCTCCCAATATAGTATAATGTTGGTTAGATCAATATTTAAATCTTAACTTTATTATGACTATTAACAGACAAGTCATGTAGTAAATTGTGATTATTTTAATTTTTTTGTACAAGTTTTTGTTTTCAAGCTCTAGTGTAAATGTCACATTTTCAGGGAAGCCCCGAAGCATCCGTCCCTCTCACACCACAACCCCTTGCTTGGTCATAGTCTACTTTGTGTTGCTGTAACAGACAAGATCGGGCACATTCAGGGTGGCATATGGCTGTAGATGTATTGCTCTGACAGAATGTCATAGACTGGATAGTTTATAAAGAAAAGAAATTTATTTCTGACGGTTCTGGAGGCTGGGAAGTTCAATATCGAAGTGTCAGCATCTGGCAAGGGGCTTCTTGCTGCGTCATCACCGGCAAAAGGCAAAAGAGTGAGAGAGGGAGAAAGAGAACCGAGCTCGCTTTTACAACAAACCCACTCTCACGATAACCACTCCACTCCTGTGGATTGAATGAATGAGTCCACTCATGAGGGCAGAGCGCCCATGACCTAATCACCTCTAAAAGGTCCCACCTCTTAACACTGTTGCATTGGGGATTGAGTTTCCAACACACGAACCGTGGAGGACACATTCAAGCCACAGCACCCCCTCAGTAGCACAGATGCCTCTGTTTATTCCTCTTACAGAACTTCGCTTATGCTCAGCTACCACCTATTGTAAATAGATAATTAGTTGTAAGTCTCCTTAATGGACTGTGTGTTCCGCGAGGGCAGGGACGGAACCTCCTTTTTTTACCCCAGTGTTTCCAATGCTTTCAGTAATTCCTTATAGTCAGGGTCACTTAATGCCCTCCTTAAAAATACAGGCTTGGGTTGGGAGCAGAAGTGTGGTTACTGGTTGTGGGGGAAAAAAATCTTGCCAGAGAGATATAACTTCATGAACCCTCCCCTGGCCCTTTTCATTTTCATATCTACTTATTAATAGTATCAAAACATCTTGCCACAGAAAACTTAGAGGGCGAAATTATTCACATTATAAAATAGTTGTATTTCAGAAGGGTTACAGTGTCTCTTTAAGTAAAATGTGAACAACTGTTTGTGTATAAATCACTAAACACTCTACACTGAAGGAGAACTGAAAAGGTCAAGTATTCCGAGTGATGGGGTTCAGGACATGCTACGCCAGACTATGGCACTTTGGTATATTAAATATTTTAAGCCGAAGGAATTTGAGAAATAGCATGTGCAGAAAGGGCTCTCTTCACCTGAAGCATGTTATAAAACCCTCATGTAAGAAGTGCCCTGTCTCTAAGAGGATTGGAGCATCCTTATCTCTGAAGATGAAGGGACACAGAGGAATCTAATGCACAGGCCTTGCTAAGTTTTCCCCAGTTTACTACTCTTAGCTCACACCTTTTGTCCTATCACATCCTTCCACGACGCTCTACTCCTCATCAAACCTAACATAAAAGCGCTCAGCTTTAACCATTTCTTCAGATCTTCATTTCCTTATGAAGGCTCCGATTTCTTGTAAAGCTTATATGAAATAAATTTTTATGCTTTTCTCTTGTTAATTTGTCTGTTGTTACAGGGGCTTCAGCATAGAATCTAGAAGAGTAGAAGGAAAAGATATTTTTCCTCCCCTACACTAGTCACTGCTGAATTGGTATCAATCTGCAATTTAGATAAAGCAAATCTGAAATTATGATCATTTAAAAGCACTTTCATGTCATACATTTAATTTGCCTATTTCTAGCCATGAAGCTAAAATACAAGATTTCCCTATACAAACCCAGGAACTTGGCAACCCTCTGTGCTAAATGAATGAATGAATGGAATGGTGGTAATGTCCTGGATTTGAAACTCTGTTTTCTCAACTCACCTAAATTTATAGGAACCAGATGCACAATTTAGTGTGGCAATTAATTAATTTACAATGAGAAATACAAACTATTCTATTCTGCCCTAAAGTAAACCACAATGTCACCCCCAAAATACACCACTTTGGCATAAAAATTATTAATACAGCTGAAGGCAATTGAGAAAAAGTAGATACAGATGGTCCCTAACTTAACAATGATTCTATTTAAGATGTTTTGACTTCTTGATGGTGTGGAACCAATACCCATTTGGTATAACCATTTTGTTTTTCACTTTCAGTACAGTATTCAATAAATTACATGAAATATTCAATATTTACTATAAAATAGGCTTTACGTTAGATGATTTGGCTCAACGTTTGGCTAATATAAGTGTTCTGAGCACATTTAAGTTTGGCTAGGATAAGGTGTGATGTTTGGCAGGTTAGGTTTATTGGGATGTCACCCCATCATATATTGAGAAGCATCTGTATAAGAAAAGCTCCTTGCCCTTTCACTATCTGCTTAAAAGCAGGACATAAATTTTCAAAGGTGTCCCTCCTCCTCTCTCTACCAGAAAGGACAAAAGTTAATCACCAATGGGGAGCAGTGGCTTTTGCCTGTAGTCCTAGCTAGTTGGGAGGCTGATGGGGGAGAATCACTTGAGCATAGGAGTTTCAGGCCAGCCTGGGCAACATAGCAAGACCCTGTCTCTAAAAAAATAGAAAACAAGTAATCATCAGAGATAACTTTAGACCCTTATCAGCCCACAGATGGCACCAGAAGAATCCACACACCAAACTTTACTAACTAGCCTGGGCATCTACCATTAGTTTCCCAGTATCTTTACCTTCCCACAGTTTGCCGCTTTCGGAAACCTAAAACTGCATTCCAATAAATAAACATATTTATTGTTCTTCGTTGAAGATACTGTATAAACCCAAATTGTAAGCTACCTCTTAGATTTACTCTTGAGTTTTTCCCGTGTATATCCGTGATGTGCACGTTGCTAAACTTCTGTTTGTTTTCCTCTTGATGTCCTTGTTTTAAGGGCTCCCCAAAGGAAACCCTAGGAGAGTAGGATTTTTCCTCTCGCCTATACCCCTAAGGAGGGCTTGAGATGCAGGTTCAGTGCTTGTTCTTCAGCTCCCCACTTTCTAGATGCCATTCAGATCATCCCCCTTCTGTTAACGCGCCCTTTTTCCAGGTGAGTAGATATAGCTGATGAGACTGGGGTTTTCTTAGGTACATTGCAGGCCCTGCGGAAAGAGTTTCATCTTTGGACTTGGAAAGTTAGGTTGCTGTAGAGTTGATCTGTCCCATGTTCATTCCCGAGGGTATCCTGGTCCGCATGTTGTGGAGGTACCTGCCACTTCTCCTAGGCAGAAACAGGCCGGGATGTGTTTTCACAGTTGGCAGCACAGCGCTGGGCCAGCGGTGAGTCTATGAGCGCTCACTTCCCAATTAGGAACCAGTCCCTCTCCTACAATACCCGATGCGACTGCAAAGGGGACGTGGGGCCTTTAAAAGTTCCCCTGATCTAAATGTATACCTCCCTCAGGGAGATCTTATCCAGACGAGGGAAAGTCACCACAGGGAGTTTTGGCAGGGCGCCATATAAAAGAGTTGCCACCAGGAAAAAAAAAAAGGCACGGAAGAAGAGGTGGGTGGACACCAAAGGCGGCTTCACCCACTAATAGAGCCCAGAGAGGACGCTGAGGTCTCTTTTGAGTTTGTGCTTTTTGGCTGTTGTGCAAGTACTCGCACTATGAATTAATAAGCCGACTACAGTAGTTTCCCCTTCCACGCCTGCAAAGGGCGACAAACAGCAACACGCCCCCTCCGGTACGCGACGCCAGTCTCCACGCGAGACAGCCTCCCCGCAGAAGCGCTTGCCCTTCCTACTGCCCGTCTCTAAGATGGCGGCCGCGGCGTCGCGGCCCCGCCCCCGAGCCAGCCGCCCCGCCTCCTCGCCGCGCGGGGCCGCGCAGCGCGCTCCCGCCGCCCCTCCCCACACGAGCTCCACCCAGGTCGCAGGCAGCGCGGTCGGCAGCGGCTGTTTCCCGCCATTGTGCGAAGTGGAGGCTGGGGGCTGCACGCGCCGCTCCTGACGGCCTCCAGCAGCTCCTCGGCGGCTGCCGCCGCAGCCGCTGCTCTCTGAGGCACGAGGAGGCCGGGCGGCCCGCGCCCCGCTGTGCGTGGGAGGGCGCGGGCGAGGAGCGGCCGAGCTCCTGAGGAGAAGCTGGGCGCCGGCCACCCGGGCCGCGCCGTCCCCGGCCCTCGGCGAGATGCCCTGTGGGGAAGACTGGCTCAGCCACCCGCTTGGGATCGTGCAGGGCTTCTTCGGTGAGTGGCGACGTCGGGGGCGGGCCAGGCGGGCGGGCCGCCGAGTTTGCCGAGCCCCAGGGCCTGGCCCCGCCGCGCGGCCCCCACGCGGGTCCGTCTCGCGGGCTTGCGCGGCCGTAGACGGTTCCCGCGGCCTCCGCCAGCCGGAGACGGGACAACCCCTGCCCGGGCCGCGGCTGGCCGGGGACGCGGCCGCAGGTGCCTCCCACCTGCCCGAGTCGCAGTTCGTGGCGTCCAAGGTTAGGTCTGGAGGACCAGGCTGGGATTGACGGCCTCGCCCCCGGTGCGTGGCACAGCCGGGGACCCGAGCCCCGCGCACCGCAAACTCGGAGAGGTCCTTGAACCTTGGGGCGGGCTCGCGGAGCCGTGGGGAGGGAAAACCACTTTGCCTGTGGGAACCCTACAGGATATTTCAAAACTTCCGGTGTGTAGGGGGAGTGCTCGCTCGCTTGCACAGAAGTTAACTCTAACTCCTGTATTGCACACTCCTCTCTTTTAGAGGTAAGATCTCGTGTTGTAGCTTAATTTTTACGCTGGGATGACTTTAAGAACCCGTCTAGCCTGTATCTGCTCCCGTGTCAGAGCTAGCAAGAAATGAACTGCTTAAATGAGTTTCTACATAGAGCCGAGAACGCGGCAGGCTCGTTTAGTAAATTTTAGTGGCAGCTGTTTTTTTGTTTGTTTTTTTTTTTTTCTTTTTTGGTTTTTTACATTAGCATGGCCATGGGGAAGGTTGCATTTGTTATTGCTACTTTTCTGCTAAGGGTACATGGGGAAAAACTTACATTTGTCGTTCACTGGACATTTTGACAACCCCTACCCACCTCCCTGGTGTCTTTTTGCACTTATGAGTGGTGGAGACAGACCCAACCAGAAATCACTGTGTTAGATCGGCAACACCCGACTTGTCTGGAGTTTAATGAGAGTTGTAGAGGGGCCTTAACTCATTAATACTAGGGAGAAAAGCTAGTAAAAAGCCAAATAGTCCTCAGCACCTGAAACCAATGGCATAAAATACATATTATTTCTTGTAGGTAAGCCTCTAGTGCTCACTCAGCAACTCTATTCATTTTACCTGTGGTTCTAATTTGTGTATTTTTATGGTTTCTCAGGCTGAAACTAAAAGGCAGCACATGTTAGAAGAAAGCCTGGTTAGGGCATCCGGATTGTAGCCAGTGAACACTGGCAACCTGATAGAGGAAATAAAAAGTTATGTATGTATTAAAAAACAAAACAAAAATAGGCAGATTCACTATATAGCAGTCAAGGGTGCTTTGATAAAGTGACATATATTCCTCCACTAAATCCTGGTAATTGGTGTTCATAATAATGTGGAACTGATAATTGATGTTCAAGAAATGGCCCCAAAATGTCAAGTAAAGATTAAATTGTAGTATTGGTTTAAGAGGGTACAGACACATAGATACTTTTTAGGAAAAATCCTTCCAAAGTAAAAAGGGTTGGTGCTTAAAGGATTAAATTACTGATATTAACAGAATTTATTTATGAGAAATACCCCATATCCTGGTCTTGGATAAATGAGATCGTTTTATATTTGATATAGATATGAATGTATTTGTGTCAGATTTTGTCTTCTAAGTGTATGACCCTAAAGGGCACATCTCATAGTACAGAAAGGGTATAATTTGGTTATAAAACACTGGTTTTATAGTATCTGCAGATCATTGTGGGAACCTGAAGCTTATTGATGTGTTTCTCCCCAAAATGTCCTATTCTCAGGTTGTGTCTTACAGAGAAGTCATAATGTTTTTGTTAGAAGCTATTCTGAAGTACAGTATAAATTTTTGCTGTATTTTCCTATCACTGTGACTATACTGGACATCTTGTAATAATGGCATTATAGGTATTTGTGCGATAAGTAAGTTACATTTGTAGACACTTTTTGGTTTAGTGGGAAATTATTTTAAATCTATTTTTCCCCCAGATAGAAAGGTAAGGCATGTTTGTTGTAAAAAAAAAAAAAAAAAATTCAGTAACATGTAACAAAATACAAAAAGTCTCTATAACCCTTCATCTTAAAGATAACTACTGTTTGATTCATGGTTGTCCAATTTATTTTCTTTGCATAAATTTAGACAGTTTTTTTAAACTGAAAAATGCAATTTTGCTGTGCATATTATTCTGAAATATACATTTGTTAATACATCTTGAACATCTTTCCAACTGAGGGGATTTTTTTCACATTCTTATTGTCTCTGTCATAGACTGTCATGTAAACTTATTAACCCTGTCATATTATTTTAGGTTAGGTGTCTCAGTCTAGAGCTGAACTGTCTAATACAGTAGCCACCTGTAGCTATTTAAATTTAAATTAATTAAAGTTATACAAAATTAAAAGTTCATTTCCTCAGTGTTACCACATTTCAAGTGTTCAGTAGCTACATGTGGATAGGAGGCTATTGGACAGTACACATACAGAATATTTCTATCAGAAAGTCCTGTTGTACAGTGCTGATCTAGAGTACTTTCTGGTTTAGTATGTGATGCTAGTTTTTTTGATAACCACCTGTTTACCAACTCTTCTTTCTCTTTTAGGTTCTGAATTCTGTCATATGTTATCAGTTCTAGTTCTTAAGTATTTCTTGAATCTGTCCAGAGACCTTCATCTCCAGTGCTACTTCATAAATCAAACCATTTTAGTCTCTTTCCTGAATGACTGGAAGAGCCTCTTAACTGGTCTCTTGCCTCTAGTCTTGCTTCTCTCTTCCACTCTGCACACTGGAATCAAGTCCTTCATTGACTTCTTGTTGCCCTTAATATCTGATCCAGGCCTTTTAAAGTGGTTTATGAAGCCCTTCTTGGCTCCATCCTTGCCTACCTCTCAGACTTTATCCCTACATTCTCCCTCATATTCTCCATCCCAGCCATACTGAACTCTTTCAGTTCTTTGATTTTGAATCTTGCATGTAGGCCTTTTGCATCTGCTGTTTCTTTTTCCTGGTTCTCCCTCCCATCCCATGTCTGCTCGCCTGGCTAAATCTTAACTTTTCCTTTGGGAACCTAAATTAGGTACCAAGGTGGGTGCCCCTTGCTCTGTGTTGCTGCAGGATACCTATGTATCCCTGGAAATTAACCTGTAGAGTACATTGTTGAATTTCTTTGTTTCATGGTCCCTCTGCTAGATTTTGACTCTGGGAATTCAGGGCCAGTATCCACATGATTCACCATTATATCGTCATTGCCCAGAATATGCCTTGTACATTGAAAGTGCTCAGTGGACACTTGTTGAACAGAGGCAGTGGAAAGACTGATTAATCAGACATATTGTAAATCGGGGTGGTTACTATGACCGCAAATACTAACTTTAGGACACTCCTGGTGGGCTTTATGTTGGTTCAGAGAATATGATCATACCGGCTATGAGTTACTTTCACATGTAAATCCTGATTCTTTCTTCTTGGTTCAGATAAGAAACTTTGAAATTCTGCAGATGGCCAATCATAACTCTATGAATCCTAATTCATCTTTGTGAACCAATCTGTGTTTTGAATTTGTATCCGTCATATTAGTTGTTCTTGTGTAAAATTTTTCCTGTAAGCCTTTATAAAATAGCTCTAATGTTTCAGTTCTATTTTCTAACTGATTTTATATATAGAACATTGAGGTCCAAGGGCTTAAGTCTTAGGAATACTTCAGTTCAGCAGATCTTTATTGGACTCTATTATGTGTATAATGTTAATGGCTCAGTCCTCACAGTGATCATTCATTTACTGACCCATATCAAATTGCTTCCCTTAAATAAATGTAGGAACCTTAAATTAAAAAAAAAAATTCATACTCTACTTTTTCTTTTAATCATTTTTTTCACCTAAAAAAGGAAATTTTATTTCTTTGAATTAATAACCTCAATCAGTAACTGATTTTAATTCAGAAGAAGTGGGAGTGTTTATCAACTCTGATTTCTTTTACTATTTTCTCTTTGGATGTTGGTTGGACCAAGATCATTATTTTTGGTTGTATTTAACATTCTTTGGTTGTATCTAACAGAACTGGACTAGCTCATGCAAAAAGCAGTGTTGCGTGGAGGAGGGCAGGGTGGAGTATTTTATCACCAGCATTTTAGAGAATTTAAAGCAATAATAAAATGAACTAAAAGTCAGTCTGCTTTGTATTATCAAATTCACACCCTTATTGTATGTACCCAGCTTTGATCTCTCCTACCACCCTTGGTAGGCCACTGAAAAAAGTAATTTATTAATTGTTTAAGGTTTCATTTTTTTAGAAACAGGGGTCTCGCTTTGAGACCAGGCTGGTCTCAAACTCCTGGGCTCAAGTGATTCTCCTGCCTCAGCCTCCTGAGTAGCTGGGGCTACAGGTGTGAGCCACTGCATCTGGCTCAAAAAAGTAATTTATATTAAGACTATAGACCCCAAAGGCAGAAAGAGTGGTTGGGTATTCTAAGAGACTGAGTAGAATCAGGACTGGAAAGGTAGCAGGAATCCAAGCAACTCTTCTCAGTTTTTCCTCTCTTAAGCTACATTCATCTCTGCACACTAACTTTCTCTTTGTCCATTCTGTAGCTTCCAAATTCACTCATTCTCAGTTCCAATCCAAAGCTAGCATCTTTATCTTTTTTTTTTTTTTTTTTTTGAGACAGGGTCTCACTCTGTCGCCATGGCTAGACTGCAGTGGCATCATCATAGCCCACTGCAACCTCAAACTCCTGGGCTCAAGGGATCCTCCTGCCTCAGCGTCCCAAGGAGCTGGGACTACAGGCGCATACCACCACGCCTGGCTAATATTTTTTATTTTTTGTAGAGATGAGATCTTGCTATTGCCCAGGCTGATCTCGAACTCCTGGGTTCACGCAATCCTCCTGCGTTGGCCTCCCACAGTGCTAGGATTACAGGTGTGAGCCACCATGCCCAGGCTCGATTTTTTTTTTTTTAATGACTGAAAATAATATTCTGTTGTATGTTTATATACCACATTTTGTTTATTCATTCACTGTTGGACACTTGGGTTATTTCCAGTTTTGAGGTTTTTCTCCTTTTTTGGATGCAGGATCTTGCTCTGTCACCCAGACTTGAGTACAGTGACACAATTATAGTTCACTGCAGCCTCCAACTTCTGGTCTCAGGGAATCCTCCTGCCTTAGCCTCCCTAGGACTCCAGATGCATGCCACCATGCCCTGCTAATTTTTAAAATTTTTTTATAGAGACAGGGTCTCACCGTGTTGCTCAAGCTAGTCTTGAACCTCCTGGCCTGAAGCAGTCCTCCTGCCTCAGCCTCCCAAAGTGCTGGAATTACAGATGTGAGCCACGGCACCTGGCCTATTTCTACTTTTTGGCTATTGTGAATAGTGCTGTTGTAAATATTCGCGTACAAGTTTTTGTGTGAATATATGTTTTCAGTTCTCTCAGGAATATACCTAGGGTTGGGATTGCTGGATCATATGATAATTTTAAGTTTAACTTTTTGAGGAACTACCAGTCTTTTCCATAGTGGCTGCACCATTTTCCATTTCCACTAGCAATCCATATCCTCTTCAGTTTCTCCATCTCCCTGCCAACACTTGTTATTTTTTGTTGTTTTGTTAGTTATAGCCATTCTACTGGGTGTGAAGTGGTATCTCATTTTTAAGTTTCATCTCCCTAATAATTAGTGATATTAGTTAGCATCTTATTGTGCACATTGGCCATTTGTAATATATAACTTCCTTGGAGAAATGTCTTTTCAAATTCTGTGCAAATTTTTTAATTGAGTGTTTATTGTTGAGTTACAAGAATTTTTTATATATTCTGAATTTTAGACCCTTACCAGATATATGACTTGCAAATATCCTCTCCCATTTTGTGGGTCCTTTTCATGTTCTTGATAGTATTCCTTTGCATGAAAGGTTTTAATGTTGATGAAGTTCATTTTATTTTTC
>NW_012142634.1:4164280-4165128 GCF_000956105.1 Propithecus coquereli
AACTCCTGAGCTCAAACAATCCACCCGCCTCGGCCTCCCAGAGAGCTAGGATTACAGGCGTGAGCCACCGCGCCCGGCCTGTGCTTTGTATTTCTGAGATGGCTGTGTTATAGTCTCTAATTGTGATTGTAGTTTTTGTTTTTAGTTCTGTAAATTGTTGCTTTATGGATTTCGAGGCCATGTTAGGTGCATGTGTGTTGTATTTTCTTGGAGAGTGGTAATTTAATTTACTTACATTTGTGTTATTACGTTTCTTATTGAATAGACATTTGACATTATCATTTTCGCTAAGCTCTTCCAGCATTTTATTTATATTATTCATTTGCTCAAAACCAGTTTTTTGTAGGTGTTCTTCATTGAGCTGAGTTAGTCTTCTGACTTGTACCATTTGCTTTTTAGGTTTGTTGCTTAGCTATCATACTGGGATTTTCTTTTTTTCATCGTAGTCACAGGTTCGGGGCATAAGGACGTTAACATTGGGAGGGGGCATTATTCCGCGTACCATAACTATAAACTGTCCAAACTCACCTAAGATAAAATAGATTCTCATCCCCTCAGCTTCCCTTCTCTCTAGTCTCCCCCCAGAACCTCTGTTGTACTTTCTGTTTCTATGAATTTTCCAATTTTAGTTACCTCGTATAAGTGGAATCATAAAATATTTATCCTTTTGTGTCTGGCTTATCTCATTTAGCATAATGTTTGCAAAGTTCATCCTTGTTGTCCTAGTTGCTTTTTTGGGCGTTGGGGGGAGACAGGGTCTCGCTCTGTCACCCAGGCTAGAGTACAGTGGTGGCGTCATAGCTCACTGCAACCTCAAACTCCTGGGCTCCAGCGATCCTCCTGCCTCA
>NW_012142634.1:4176412-4181168 GCF_000956105.1 Propithecus coquereli
TAAATAATATATGTATATATTTACCTCCATTTGAGTCTCTGTTACTTTCTCCCATCTTGGTTTTTGTTGCTTATATGTATTTTGAGCACTTTATTATTTAGAGCAATTTTAAGTTCATAGCAAAATTGAATGGAAGGTACAGAGATTTTCCATATACTCCTTGCTATCACACATACATAACCTCTCCCTATCAGCATTCCCCAGCAAAGTGGTACATTTGTCACAATAATCCTACGTTGATATGTCATTATCACCTTAAGTTCATAGTTTACACTAAGGTTCACTCTTGGTGTTGCACATTCTGTGGGTTTTGACAAATGTCTAATAACATATACCCACTATTATAGTATCATACAAAATAGTTTTACTGCCTTAAAAATCGTCTGTGTACTGCACATGCATCCCACTCTCCCCCAAATCCCTGGCAACCACTGATCTTTTTCCTGTCTCCATAGTTTTGCCTTTTCTGGAATGTCATATAATTGGAATCATATAGTATGTTCTTTTCAGATTGGTTTCTTTAACTTAGTAATATGCATTAAAGATTTCTCCATGTGTTTACGTGGCTTGATAGCTCCTTTAGTAATGAGTAATATTTTTTTGTTTTCTGGATGTACTACAGTTTTTATCTATTCACTTCCTGGAGGACTTCCTGGTTGCTTCCAAGTTTTGGCAATTACGAATAAAGCTGCTGTAAACATCGTATGCAAGTTTTTATGCACATGTTTTCAACTCTTGGGTAAATACCAAGGATTCTGATTGCTGGGTTATATAGTGAGAGTATGTTTAGTTTCATAAGAAACTACCAAACTATCTTCTAAAGTGGCTGTACCATTTTGCCTTCCACCAGCAGTGAATGAGAGTTCCTGTTGCACCACATCGTCGTAGGTATTTGGTATTGTCAGTATTCTGGAATTTGGCCATTCTAATGGGTGTATAGTGGTATCTTATTGTTGTTTTAATTTGCATTTTCCTAATCACATATGATGTGGAACATTTCTTCATATCTTATTTGCTATCTGTATATCTTCTTTGGTATGCTGTCTTTAGATTTTGGACCCATTTTTTAATTGGGTTGTTGATTTTGTTGTTGAGTTTTAGGAATTCTTTGATAATACATGGATAAGTCTTTTATCAGATAGGTCTTTTGCCAATATTTTCTCCTGATCTGTGGCTTGTCTTCTCTCTTGACAGTTCTTTCACACAACAGAAAAATTATAATTTTAATGAAGTCCAACTTATCATTTCTTTCATGGATTCTGCCTTTAGTATTGTAGTTTAAAAGTTATTGCCAAACCCTAGGTCATCTAGATTTTCTCCTGTATTATCTTCTAGGAGTTTCATGGTTTTGCATTTTACATTTAAGTTTGTGATCCATTTTGTGTTAATCTTTGCGAAGGGGGTAAGGTCTGTGTCTGAAATCTTTTTTTAATGTGTATGACAAATTGTTCCAGCATCATTTGTTGACAAGACTATCTTTTCTCCATTTTATAATATTACCCTTGCTTTTTTGTCAAAGGATCAGTTGACTGCACTTATGTGAATCTATTTCTGGGCTCTCTGTTGTGTTCCATTGATCTTTTTGTCTGTTCTTTCACCAGTACCAGTACTTGTACTGTTCTGTCACCAGTACTCGATTACTGTGGCTTTATTATTAAGTCTTGAAGTTGAGTAATGCCAGTTCTCCAACTTCTTCTCCGTCAATATTGTATTGTCTATTCTGGGTTGTTGCCTTGCAATATAAACTTCAGGATCAGTTTGTTGATGCCCACAAAATAACTTGCTGGTATTTTGATTGGGATTGCATTGAATCTATAGATCTGGTTGGGAAGAACTCACGTTTAGACATTATTGCATCTTCCTATCCATGAACATGGAATCTCTCCATTTATTTAGTTCTTTGATTTCTTTCACCAGAGTTTTGTAGTTTTCCTCATATAGATCTTATATATATTTTGCTAGATTTATACCTGAGTATTTCATTTTGGAGGTATTAGTGTAAATGATAATATGGATTTGTTTGTTTATTTTTTGAGACAGGATCTTGCTCTGTTTCCCAGGCTAGAATGCAGTGGTATTGTAATAGCTCACTACAACCTCTAACTCCTGGGCTCAAGCAATCTTCCCAGCCTCAGCCTTGCAACTAGCTGGGACTACAGGCATGTGCCACCATGCCCAGCTAATCTTCTGTTTTTTATAGAGATAGGGGTCTTGCTATGTTGTTCCAGCTGGGTGTTTTTAAATTTCAGATTCTACGTGTTCATTGCTGGTATATAGGAAAGTGATTAACTTTGTATATTAACTTTGTATCCTGCAACCTTGCTATAATTACTAGTTCCTACAGTTTTTTTCTTAATTTTTTTTTTATCTTTTCTACAGAGACGATCATACCGTCTGAGAACAAAGGTAGCTTTATGTTTTCCTATCAGTATACCTTTTGTTTCCTTTTCTTGTCTTAATGCATTAGCTATGACTTCTAATACAGTGTTGAAAAGGAATGGTGAGAAGGGACATCCTAGCCTTTTTCCTGATCTTAGTGGGAAAGCATCTAGTTCCTTAGATTGCCTGCCTTTTAAATTTAAAGGCATGTTCTAAAACTTCTTTTCTCCTGCAACAACTTCAGATACTATTTCAAGGCTTCCATTTTATGAGAAAATTGGTGCCTCTATGCTGCTCTCCTTTGCTTTTACCCAATTTGTCTCAGATGTTGTGCATTTCCAAAGTTTATAATATTTACATTCTGTCTATAACTTTTTTGTGTTTTGTCTGATAGAATTATAAAGGTTAAACATAAGTGAGTAGTATTTAAAGTATTGTAATTATATAATTTCCCTGGGACCTACTTACTAGAATGTCTGGACAGTAGGGAAGGAAATACAGTCCTCTCATTAAATTATTTTAGGGACAGTATTTCAAGAATCAAGGTCAAGTGGTTTCTCTTACATTCTTAAGTTTACTATTCAGCTATAATTTTTTTTTTTTCTTCAGAGACAGAGTCTTGCTCTGTCACTCAGGCTGGAGTGCAGTGGCACAATCAGCTCACTACAGCTTCCAACTCCTGGGCTCAAGTGATCCTCCTGCCTCAGCCTCCTGAGTAGTTAGTACTACAGGTACGCACCAGCACGGCCAGCTAATATTTTTAAAACAAATTTTTAATAGGGATGGGGTCTCGCTATGTTGCCCAGGCTCGTCTCAAACTCCTGTCAAGACAGTTTATAATTTTTTACTCATAAGTAGGTTTTGACATTATCAAATGCTTAGTTCTGTAACTACTGAGATGCTCTTTTTTTCCCCTTTTAATCTTTTAATGTATCTACACTAACAGATTTTCTAATAATGAACTACTCTTGCATTATTGGAACAAGTACTGCTTGATCATGATCTTTTTCATACTCCATTGGATTCAGTTAACTAATAGTTTATAGAGGATTTTTGCATCTTTATTTTTTGTGAAATTAACCTGAAACTCTGCAAAATTATCTGGATTTGGGACTTCATGGGAGTTGGAGGAACGATTACCTACTGTTTCTTTTGTTTCTCATGTTGATATTAGATATACAATGTTCTTTGAAATGCGATAAAAAGAACAACTCAGCCAATCTTGTATGCCAATTTTGGCAATTTATGTTCTTTCAAAAATGTATATATTTCAAGCTTATTAGCTCATAGCTCATGATATTTTACATAGTTTTTAGAACTTCTGTTAGATTATCTATAGCATTTCCCCTTTTTTCATTTTGTTATGTATCCTGTTATCCATAGTTATTTTTTCTTTTGGTAATATGTTTTATTTGTATTCTCTTGTTTTTATTTATATGTATGGTTTTATTTTTTTTCCTTAGATCTCCCTTACATGTCATTATTCTTTATTTGTTTATCTTTCTTTTTCTCCTGAATAGGCTTGCCGGAAAATTTGTCTTAATATTAATTGTTTGTATTGGTGTTTTTGTTCTCCTTCGATGTCTGCACTTAGCTTTACTATTTCCTTTCTTACTCCTTGTGTTTATTGTTCTTTTTGTAGCTCCTTATGGAGAATATTAATAAACTCATCCATTTTCATTCTTTCTTGTTATTGGATAAATGTGTTCAAATCTATAACTTTTGAATAAATATATTCAAAACTATAACTTTAGTGTCACACAAATATTAACTTGTATAAATTCCTTCATTATCCATCTGAGAGCATTTTATAATTGCCCCTACAGATTCCTCTCTAAGCTAAGAATTATTTAATAGTATATATTTGTTTTTTGGTTTTGTTTTTTTATTATAGGTATGAGGGTATTATTATTTTAGGCTTTTCTTTTGTTACTGAGTTCATATTTTGTCACAATTTAGTCAGAGAACGTGTTACACATCTGATAACTATTCAGGTTTCTGTTATTGCTAGTACATAGAACTTTTTGTGAATGCATCACACTTACTAAAAAATGCATTCTGTTTGGAGGTTTATTTATCTATTAGAGAGCTTGTTAATTATCTTATTCACATCTGCTGTGTGTTTACTTTTATGTTTTGTGCTTTGTATTTCTTTTTTTTGGAGACAGAGTCTCACTGTGTTGCCCAGGCTAGAGTGCCGTGGCGTCATCCTAGCTCACAGCAACTTCAAACTCCTGAGCTCAAGCGATCCTCCTGCCTCAGCCTCCCGAGTAGCTGAGACTGCAGGCATGCGCCACCATGCCTGGCTAATTTTTTTCTATATATTTTTAGTTGTCCAATTAATTTCTTTCTAATTTTAGTAGAGACAGGGTCTCAC
>NW_012142634.1:4181878-4183070 GCF_000956105.1 Propithecus coquereli
GAATTTTGGTCTTTTAGTTATAGTTTAATATAATATTTTATATAAGCAAGTGATAACTAGTAAGTAAATTTTAATAAAATCAAAATGTCACAAAAGACACAGGTGTAGGCAACTACCAAATCATAACCACTGGTGGAGCTAACACATTTTCTTGATTCATTCTTTAGTTTTAAAGGAAATAGCTTAAAGAGAATAAATTTTAGTAAAGATATCTTTTAAATCCAGTAAAATATTTCACACAAGTTAAAATTTGCACCTTCTACACCTCAGTTCGCATTGTTTCACTGTTAAATATTTTATTTAAATGTGTTTTAAATATAAGCACAAGGAAAAAAACTCACAAGTTGTCCCGTAGAAGATAGACTTGAAATAACTCGTTTCTTCATCTTTACAATCATTGTCTTACTGTTAATTTCTAATTTATCATATATATCAAGACTCTACAGTACCATAGGAGTTGTGGGGCACTAACTGCCCTAGCAAGTTGAACTATTCTGAACAATTTAGAGAGATTTACTCTTCAAACCAATATGTGTAGCTAAGTCCACATTGGGAGCCAACTGTGTACTGAGGATTCTCAGAATTAACTTCATTTAGAATGCAATGATTATTAAAGGGCAAGTAGTACAAATGTGCTAATTTGACACTTACACATATATAATATTATTAAAACTCAGCAGTAACCACAAAAATTATTTAGGATTTAGACCAACAGAGGATTTTCCAAGAAAGAGTATTGTATCACTGACATTGTTTAGAATTGTCAATAAATGGTGATGGTAAGTTTATGATTAGTTGGTTTTGTTATTTTTAAATTCTCTACAAGAAATGCCACTTATTGCCTGCACCTAGAGCATTCTTAACCACTTCTTTAATAGGCTACTACTTGGCCCCTCTTAATTTGCTTAGTGTGACTACGTCATGTTAACTTTTTTTAACCTCAATTTTGTCATCTGTTAATTGGGAATAATAAGAGAACCCATTTCTTCAGGCCTGTTGTAAGGATTAAATGAGGTAATACATGTAAAATGCTTAGAATAGTGCCTGGCATTAAGAGTGGCTGGCATTAAGAGTTCATTAAACATTAACTACTATTACTTTGTTATAATTTACATTATTATTCTAAATAATATATGTATATATTTACCTCCATTTGAGTCTCTGTTACTTTCTCCCATCTTGGTTTTTGTTG
>NW_012142634.1:4195509-4205918 GCF_000956105.1 Propithecus coquereli
CCTTGGCCTCCCAGAGTGCTAGGATTACAGGCATGAGCCACCACGCCCAGCCCCTATTTGTTTTTTGACAAAGGTACAAAAGGTAATTCAATGGAAAAAGGATATTCTTTTCAACAAAGGTGTGACCTTTGTATAAGGTACGAATCTCATACCTTATACAAAAATTAACTCAAAATGTATCACAGATCTAAATATAAAACCTAAAACTATAAAACTCTTAGAAGAAAACAGATCTTTGTGACCTCAGGTTTGGCAATGAGTTGTTTTTGTTTTTTTCCACAAAATGTCTGACTCAAGGCAATTAGGTCTTAAGACATGACACCAAAAACACTAAGCATGAAACAAAAATGTGACGACTTGGGCCTCATCAAAATTAAAAACTTTTGCTTTGCAAAAAAAATATTAGAAAAGACAAGCTATGGACTGGGAGAATATATTTGAAAATAATAGATAAAGAACTTGTATCTAGAATATAAAAGAGAACGTTGTTATTTTTAAGGGGAGCAAAAGATTTAAGTAGACTTAAATAGACATTTTACCAGAACAGATACAAGGATGGACACCTGGAAAGAGTTCAACATTGTTAGCCATTAGGGAAATGCAACTTTAAACCATGGTAAGTCCAACAAAAAAAGGAAGAAGAAGAAAAAAAAAAACAAAACCGTTAATGAGATATTACACACATATTAGAACAGCTAAAATTTTAAAAAATAGTTAACACTACTAAGTACGGGCAAAGATGCAAACAACTGGGTCTCTTATACGTTGTTGGTGAGAATGCAAAATGGTTGCAGCCACTCTGGAAAGTAGGCAGAATCTTAATCATACATTTACCATATACTTAACTGTGCCTTATCTAGATATTTACCTAAAGAAATGAAAGATTATGTTCATATAAAAACCTGTACATACACATGTGCTTATAGTTGTCAATAGGTATCGAAACCTGGAATCTAAATGTCCTTCAGCAAGTGAATGGTTAAACAAATTTTGGTTCAGCTATTGTTAAGTGAAATAACACTTAACAATAAAAAAAATGAAGTGTTGATTTATGCATATGTTTGGGGGGTGTCCCAAAACCACCCATGTTTGAAGATTTAATAGAAGGACTGTGTGACTCATTTTATAGTTGTACCCCTAAGACTTATCACAGCTGTGTAGTAAGGATACACAGTGGGCTCATAAGGGAGAAACACACAGATGGAGTCTGGAGGAATCCATGTGTAGTCTTATTGCTCTCTCCCATGGGAGAGTTCATGGATCGAAGACTTGATATGAGATGTCATTTCTCAAATTAATTTGTACATTCAACACAACCTTAATTAAAATTTTAGCAGACTTTTTACATAGAAGCTGACAAGGTGATCCTCAAAATTATATTGAAATGTTGAGGATCTAAAATAATCAAGACAAAAACTTGAAGAACAAAGTTAAATACCTTAATTATCTGATTTTAAGACAATACTATAAGCTACAGTGATTGAGACAGTATAGTATTGGAATAAGGATAGACAAATAGAAAATCTAGAAATAGACTAGTATAGTGAGTTGATTTTTGACTGAATTGCCAAATGCCAAAGCTGGAAGGAAAGTCTTTTAATTTCATAGTTCTAGTACAAGTGGATATTTGTTTGGAAAAAAATGAGCTTTGACCCCTATGTTGCACTGTAAACAAAAACATTTATTTCATGTGGATTAATTATGGCCCTAAATTTGAAAAATAAAAAACATAGAATATCTTCATGACCTTAGGATCATTAATCATAAAAGATAAAATTGATAAATTAGATTAATTGATAAATGAAAAAATTCTCGTCAAAAGGCAACCTACAGATTGGGAGAAAATATTTGTACTACATATATCTGATAAAAGGCTTGCATGCACTGTAATCCTAGCACTCTGGGAGGCTAAAGTGGGTGGATAGCTCAAGGTCAGGAGTTTGAGACCAGCCTGAGCAAGAGTGAGACCCCGTCTCTACTAAAAATAGAAAGAAATTATCTGGATAACTAAATATATATATATAGAAAAAATTAGCCGGGCATGGTGGCACATGCCTGTATGTAGTCCGCACTACTCAGGAGGCTGAGGCAGTAGGATCGCTTGAGGCCAGGAGTTTGAGGTTGCTATGAGCTAGGCTGAAGCCACGGTACTCTACCCCAGGCAACAGAGTGAGACTCTTGTCTCAAAAAAAAAAAAAAAAAAGGCTTGCATGCAGAATACATTAAAGAATTCATACAAATTAGTGATGCCACAACAAAATCGGTTTTTGAAAATGGGCAAAACTGTGAGTAGGCCCTTCACTAAAGGATTTATTAGAATGGTCAGTAAACATCTGAAAGAGTATACAACATCATTAGGGAAATACATATTAAGACCACAGTGAGACACCACTGCATACTCAGCATAATGACTAAGAGTTAAAAAGATTGACAAGACCAAGTGTTGATGAGGTGGAACAACTGGAACCCTCGTACACTCTGAGTGAGACTATAAAAGTCTATATATTGTCTCTCAGTTCCCCTGCCTACTTAAACTAGGGCAAGATTGAGTGCAGTGGTGCTCAAATTCAAATGGCTAAAAATTCATGGTGCTATTTGTGGAGCTCTGGACATATAGTGATATATGATAGCGTGATAGCCAAGTGTGCTAAGCAGGACTTTTGGTTGCAAATGACCCAACTTGGTCTTACTTAAACCAAAAGATGAATACATTGGTTCATGGGTGGGCTGTTGTCAGGCTCACTTAAAAACAAGTATATAAATGATGTCTGCAGGAATTGCCTCTTTGCTTTCCTCTGGGATAGCTTAGCCTTCAGACAGATTTTGGTCACAGCGGCTACATGTAGCTTCAGGGTTGTAACCTATCAGTATTGCAACCCCCATTACTAAACCCTATTCCTAGAATTGTCTTTGATTTGTTCACCCCAAAACCAAACACCAGAATCATTGTGAGGCCTAGGTCAGGTATACCCTTGAACTGAAAGTGAGGGTGCAGTGGTTGCTCTCTCATAAAGAAAGTATGTGACAAAAGGTGTGGGGAATGGAAGCTAGTCTTGCAAAACAGCATATTTTCACAACATTAATTCCTTGGTAGCTGTTATGTCCCATGTCTTTGCTAGTTCCTGGGGACATGAAGGTTAATTGTGAATAGAGAGCAAATTTGTGGGCCGGTATTGAAAACTTGATATGTATGGCCTCGTTTAGTTTTTGTTGTTGGTTTTATTCTTATTCTCTTACAAGCACGTAGTACTCCGAGTACTTGACTTTCTAGTAGTGCCCATCCTTGTCCTTGGATTACCATTATTGTTTCTTCCCTCAGTGCCCTACGTCTAGAATATGTGATTCCTTTACACTTCAGCATATTTCATTTCTACACCTCTTTCAAGGTCTCGCTCAAATACCATCTTTTTCAGAAATCCTCTCTGAGATTCTTTGATCCACCTTAGTTTTTCTTCTTTGCTTTTAAGCCATTATTCTATTCATAGCTTATTTTAGCTCTAAATATCCTTGCAGCACCTGGCAGAGTGTTGGGCAAACAGTAGGCTTAATAAACAATGAACAGTTATTGCTGCACTCTTGATTTGGGGGGAATTATCTATTCCTTTAATTGTCCGGCAGTACCAGATACTTCTCCCATCCAAGTACTAACCAGGCCCGACCCTGCTTAGCTTCCGAGATTAGACGAGATTGGGCGTGTTCAGGGTGGTTTAACCATAGACCCAGATACTTCTAAGTTGGCCTTTACTTTAGAAAATTGTGTTGGTATACTTGCAAGTTACTTAGGAGTAACTTACTGCTCCCCAATTATTGCTTTATTTTTTTTTTTTTTTTTTAAAGACAGTCTGGCTCTGTCACCCTAGCTAGAGTACACTGTTGTCATCATAGCTCACTGCAACCTCAAACTTCTGGGCTCAAGCAGTCCTCCTGCCTCAGCCTCATGAGTAGCTGGGACTACAGGTGTGCACCACAATGCCCAGCTAATTTTTTCTGTTTTTGGTAGAGACAGGGTCTTGTTCTTGCTCAGGCTGGTCTCGAACTCTTGACCTCAGGTGATCTTCCCACCTCAGCCCCCCAGAGTGCTAGGGTATAGTCGTGAGCCAGCGTCCATGGCCCCCAGTTACTGTTTAATGTAGCTCCATCACCCGTTATCTGGTATGCTCATGTTTCTTACACAAATGCAGTCAGAATAGTATTGTTGAGGTCACAATCATGGCTGTGTATAAGTCTTTTCTTTAAATATCCATTTTTGCTACATGCAGAAATACTCCTTTTTTCCCCCAATTCATTGATCATTTATTGGTACACATCTAGTAGAGCAGTGATTCTTAAACTTCAGTAGAGTCACCTTGGAAGGCTTTTTAACACTTGAGTCGTGAGGCTCCACCCCAAGAATTTCTGATTCACTAGGTTTGGGGTTGGCTGAATAATTTGCATTTCTAACAAGTACTCAGGTGATACTAATGATGCTGATCAGGAAACAGGCTTTGAGGACCAGTTTACTAGTGGGTTTAATGCTCACACATCAAAATCACCTGAGGAAGCCCCCCCACTCCCCTACTTAATTTTCAGAACTGGTCTTTGTCCAGTTAAGTAAAAGTGTTTGGAAGCTCTGCTAAAGCATGGTGTTAGCAGGATTTTATGAGCATTTCTAACAGAATCAGCTCCATAACAAATGTGGACAAAATTTTTTTACTCCACATCTCCATAGCACCTGTGCGATGAATATGAACGGTGGCAGGATTGGCCAACTGTGTGGTTTGGTGGTTTTAGTTCACATAAATCTGTATTCCATCAGTAACTCACTCTTTGGGGTCTTGGCCAATTTCTTTAAGTGCTTCCTGCAGATTGTTTATTAATTGTAAGGGATAAATAGTAGCTATACAGTGCAGAAATTGACTATCACTTTGACTGGGTGATCAAAATTACCATTACCAAAGAGGGAAAGATGGATATCATGTCTCTCCAGATACCATACTTTTAGAAAGACACAGCGTCACTTACATAATAGTCTGATTGGTCATACTTGAATGGAATCTATCTAATTATAAGGAATCAGACAAATCCAAAATGAGACGCATTCTATTTTTTTCCGAAAGGACCTATATTATTCTTAAATAGCAATATCATAAAAGATAAAGATTGAGGAAACTATTCCAGATTAAAGGAAATTAAAGAGACGTGATAGCTAAATGCAATATATGATCCTAAGCTGGGTCCTGTACTGAAGGGAAGAAGTGCTGTAGAGGTGCAGTCTCGAACCCCTGGCCTGCGGACCCGTACTGGTCTCTGGCCTGTCAGGAACTAGTCACAGCAGGAGATGAGCAGCAGGCAAGCAAGCAAAGCTCCATCTGTATTGATAACCACTCCCCATCACTCGCATCACCACGTAAGTTCCGCCTCCTGTCAGATCAGCGGCAGCATTAGGTTCTCATAAAGAGTGCACAACATAGATCTCTCGCACGTGCATTTTATAGTAGGGTTCACACTCCCATGAGAATCTAATGCCTGATGATCTGAGGTGGAGCTGAGGGGGTGATGCTAGTGCTGGGGAGCGGCTGCAGATACAGATTATCATTAGCAGAGAGGTTTGCACAATAAATGTAATGCACTTGAATCGTCCTGAAACCACCCCCTCACCTCCAACCCCGTCTGGGGAAAAATTGTCTTCAATGAAACTGATCTCTGGTGCCAAAAAGGTTGGGGACCACTGCAGTAGAGGACAGGATTAGGTCATGTGACAAATTGGACTATGGAGAGGTAAAATAATGTATAATAGTGCAACTTAATATTAAATGGATCAGAAAAATATATATGAGAGATAGAGCAAATGGGGTGTAGATACAGGTGTTGTTTGCAACTTTGAGATTATTCCCGAATTAAACATTTAAAAAAAAAAAACCAGACACCCTCTGCTCTTCATTTCAGGGTAGTTGAAAAGATTTTTTAACACCTACCTAAAAATGTTTTGGAAAAACAGTGTTTTACAAATGCTGGCTCATATGCTGCTTAGTCTAGGTAGCCTCAAAGCTCATGTTCTCAGCTAGCTTATTAGCTCTAGGGAGCTTGCAGGAGGTCAGCATCCTCCTGATTTATAATATCCAACCCCCAGTAGGGCAGCTTCTTGAGTGTCTTGTGTAGTGCTTCAGACACACGAAGTATAAAATTCATCATTCTATCTAAAATTCATTCTATCATAGTAGCAAATTTTAGTTCAGTTTTAACTGGCTAAACTAATGTGTGATTCACTTGATCATAGTCTGTCATTATATATTGTACCTTTTAGCTTTGAAAAAAAAGATTTCTCTTTCAGCCCAAAATGGAGTTAATCCTGAGTGGGAGAAGAAAGTAATTGAATATTTCAAGGAAAAGCTGAAGGAAAATAATGCTCCTAAATGGGTAAGCTTATTGCTGTTTTGGGGGAGAGGGTTGGGCAGGCTATAGTTTCTCTCAGTAGAGTAGTAACCCACATGTAATTAAAAAATATGTAAATTACTGTGTACTTCTGCTTTTAAGTACATTGTGTAATATTAAAAGATTTTGGTCTCTTTTGCAACTTAAGTTCAAACAGTTAAATGCTTCTATATTGTGCCTCTAGGTGGCAGTAAATGACCACATTACTTCTTAAGACAAATCTTAAATTGCGAGACCTTTGATTATCTTCATTTTAAAAGAATTGGCATGTACTATTTTTAAGGGAAGAGCTCAACAGAGTAAATGCCTTTTTGCTAACTGAAAAGTATATTCTGAAGGAAAAGCATCCTTTTACATTATGGTCAAATGTTATCTTACAAACTTGTAAGAACTTGGAAAGTACTTTTGTCCCAATAGTTATGTTGACCATTGAGACTGTGTGGCTCGCTAATGGAGCCAGTGATGTGTGTGTGTGTGTGTGTGTGTGTGTGTGTGTGTGTGTGTGTGTGTGTGTGTGTGTGTGTAGCAGTTTGAGTCTATTATATATGCTTAATGTTTTTTATATACAGGATATTTTGTTGACTTATTTGTTTTCCTTTAAGGTACCATCATTGAATGAAGTTCCCCTTCATTATTTGAAACCTAACAGTTTTGTGAAATTTCGTTGCATGATTCAGGATATGTTTGACCCTGAGTTTTACATGGGAGTTTATGAAACGGTTAACCAAAACACAAAAGCACGCGTATGTATTGCTTTTTTATAAAACTTTCTGCTTATAATTTTTGGTATTAACTTTGTTCTTTGTTTATGGTATTGTTGGTTCTGGTATATTGATATAATACTGTTATCCTATATTTTGGGTCATAGGTTCTTCATTTTGGAAAATACAGAGATGTAGCAGAGTGTGGGGTATGTATCTTTAAGATATATAAAACATTTTTAATAAGAATTTTTTCATAAGCAGAGAATTTATTCATTTGATCTTAAATTTATCTTGTGTATAAGTAAGTTTTAAGAAATCATGTGAAATGTTTTCTTTATTTGGCTTTAAGATTTTTTCTGATATGATTTTTTTTATCTTCTGAAGATCTTTTAGAAGAGGGAATATTGTAAATGATAAAATTAATTTCTTTTTCTAATATCTATATACTTGGTTAAAAAATTCACAGGTTATGATCAATTCTTTTAAAATGAAAGTAGGCCAAACATGGTGGCTTATGCCTATAATCCCAGCACTTTGGGTGGCCAAGGTGGGAGGATCGCTTGAGGCCAGGAGTTTGAGACCCCATCTCTACAAAAAATAAAAAAGTTGGCCAGGCGGGCCTGATGGCTCACGCCTGTAATCCTAGCACTCTGGGAGGCCAAGGTGGGTGGATTGTTTGAGCTCAGGAGTTCGAGACCAGCCTGAGCAAGAGCGAGATCCCATCTCTACAACAAATAGAAAAAAAATAGTAAAAACGATTATATCAACATGTCAAAATAAATGTTATTACCAAAAATGTCTCCCATAGTTTGCTCTTTGTTTTTCATGTGTTTCTGTTGAAACACAGACCCTGATTTTCAAGTGTTGAAAAGAAAACAAGTACCACAGGTGGAGATTGACTAGGCAGGGGCCCAGTAGAAAAGTGGGACCTCTGTGGAGTTACCTACATTCTGGGTCTAGTTCTCTGCTTTGTGAATCCAGAATCTTAGTTTATCAGGTTATCTGGTCCTTGGAATCTAATTCCTGCTTACTGAAACCTCAAGAGGTGAATATATCAAACCCTTATATTAGCCTGTTAAATTCACAGTAAAAGTTGTTCCTGATTGAATAAAGTATTCTAGATCAGTGGGCAGATCTGGACAGAAGAACAGCCCTAATTTGGAAGGTTATTGCAAAGATTATATTAAAACAAAAATGTAACTTCTAACAATTATTTAGAGTAATGAACTTGTTTGAAAGATGGCACTTCAGGTCTCCCAATGTCTTTTTTCTTTTAGAGTGTTTCCATAAGATAAATATTGTTCCAGGCCTAATGAATCAACTTTATAAATACTTACTGTATCCTTTATTTAAGGAACCCTAATACATTAGGGTAATATATTAATACATAAGTTTTTCTAGTATACAATAATGTAATATAGCTCAGTAATCTCAGCATTTGAAAATGGGCCAGTGAAATAGATGAGACTGTCCATTTGTAACACTACCAAAGGCTAAGACAGAGTTTATATTAGGTCATTAAATATGAAATGTCTGATTTCAAATCAAAAATCTAGTTTATTGTATCTCAAACAAGCAGTACATTAAGCAAAGTATGCACCTAAACTGGTGACACAGTTTTGCCATCTTAACAGTAGCTTGTTTATGCCAGTAGCAAAGAAGCCTGGAGAGCAAGAGACAATGAAATCGTGAAAGGTGTTTTCCACAGCTTGTCAAGAATTGAATATTTTTCCTTGGAAGAAGTGGTCCAAAGCCTGGAAGACATGGTAATCAGTTGATGCAAGATGATGCAAGGTCCAGTGACTATGGTGGATGACAGAGAATTTCCAAGTCCAGCTTCTATAGCTTGAGCAGCATTGTTCATGCAACTTGTGGTTGAGCATTGTCTTGCAAGAGGATTGGGCTGTCTCTGTTGTCCAATTGCAGCTTCTTCATCATGAGCATCCTCATCATTTCATCCAGTTGATTGTGCAGACATACATTGTAATCGAGTGACCAGGTTTTGTGAAGCTGTAGTGGATAATACCAGTGCCAGAGCACCAAACAAACACCGTTAGCTTTTTTTGATGAATATTCGGTTTGGGACTGTTTTGGCATTTCATCTTTATCCAACAATTGGGCCAAACGCTTGCGATTATCAGAAGAATCCATTTTTCATCACACATAACAATATGGTGTAGAAATGGTTCATCTTTATGTCGTGACAGCAAGAAAGGCAAGCTGAGAGACAATTTCTGTGCTGATGCTTGTTTAATTTGCATGTATCCAGCTGCTTTACCTTGCCGATTTGTTTCAAAGGGTCCAAAAATATTGGTCCAATATTGGTCCAACTGGACCGATATTTTTGGACCATTTGATCAAACCTTGCTGCTAATGCACCTGTGGATTGAGATAGATTTGCTTCCACTGTAGCTTTCAACTCATCATTATCCACCTTGGTCTCAGGTCACCCATGTGGCTCATTTTCAAGATGAAAATCACCGGAACAGAACTTCTCAAGCCATCAATGTACTGTATGTTCATTAAACACATCCTTCACAAACACTTCATTGATGTTTCAAGCTGTCTGAGCTGCACTGGTTCCAATGATGGAACTTGTTGGAAAATAACACGAATTTTTGACTTACCCACGGTTTCACAAAAATCGCTCTAAAAAAACCTTGAAAGATAATCACAAGCCACAATGTACATTTGCAGACTGAGGATATACCTTCACAATAAAATAAGTGTCAAAGTGAAATGTCAGAGATATCAACTGTCAAACTTAGTCGTTAAGGGAATCAGACTTTTCATACTTAATAACCTATACCTATGTTGCTAAAGAGTTAAGAATAAAAGCCCCATTTCAGGAAAAGGGGAACTTGAGCCTGGACAGAGGGAAGCAAACAAAAATCCCAGCTTGTATACATTATCTCAGGCTCAAACTTGATATCTCTTAGACCCTTTCTTCCTCTTAGGGTTTTCTATGTATATTTGAAATAAAGAATATGCCTTTCCTAAGGAATAATATCTGACTTTTAAATCTCATCTAGAGCTACCTAATAAGGAATATAGGTCATTAAATTCCTGTATTGTAATAGGCTAATTCTGATACTTTTCTATAAAAGAGGCCATGGGATTGCCATGTGCTTTGTCTTTGAAAGGATTAAAAAGGATTTAATTTTGTAACCTAAGGTACTGTGTATTATGGATTTGAGGGAGAGGTAGCATTTTGATTATTGCATTTGAAATGATTTTACATCAGTTTTCTTTTAGAAATGTTAATTAGGAGTTGCTTGTTAATTAAATTAACTC
>NW_012142634.1:4208143-4212101 GCF_000956105.1 Propithecus coquereli
TGTTTTGTTTTTTCATTGTTTCCATTTCTCTGCTAATATTCTTAATCTGTTGACTAATTATATCCATCTTTTCTTTTAAAATTCTGAATTTCATAATTGTGTTTTAGTGTCCTTGTCCACTAATCCCAATGTCTGGGTCATTTTCTGGATTTGTTTCTATTGACTGATTATAATCCCAATAATAGGTGGTATTTTCCTGCTTCACATATTAATTAATGTTTTCTTGTATGTTGATTTTTACAGCATTGTAGAGAGTTTAGTTTTTTGTCTTTTCAAGAATGTTGCATTTTGTTCTGACATATACTTTATTGTATCACTTTGATCTTATCAAGGCCTGGTTTTGGGATCTGTTCTGGTTGGTGTAGAGCAGCTTTTGCTGTATAAGACATAGTCCTTATTCATGAGGTATGCTCTTTCCACGTCTTACCTAAATGCCTGGGATTCTTGGCTAAGTCCAATTCTAGCACTGTACTACTTCCAGAGTCTCTGTTTAACTTTTGGCCAAACAGCAGGTGTTCTCTTGCTAAGGCATCAAGGAATCTTAACTTATGCATCCACAGCTTAGTATTTGGCCAAAGATCCAAACAACCTGCACAGATTTCTGGGTCGTCTTCCATATGCAAATGTTTCCTTCCTAGTACTTTTCTGCAAATTCCAATTGCTTCAATAGCTGAGCTAGACACTCTTTTTTCTCCACCAGCAAGAGCAGGGTGTCTGCTTCTTTTTGTTGCAGTTTGGAAAGCTGGGAGAATGAAGTTTACCTGGTGTGTTTCTCCTCCTTCAGGGATCATAGCCTTATGCTTCCAGTTGTCCAGTGACTGAAAAGAATTGTTTCATGTATTTTGTCCAGTTACATAGTTGTGTACAGCAGCAATGGAGGCATACAGTTGTTACCTGTTACTCTCATGACCAAAAACTGGCAGTCTAGCCTCCTTTTAAAAATACATTTCCATTTTAACTGAATTGCCAAACTAGTAATCTTTTTATAAGTCATATAATTAGCATAAAATTTAGGATATTCCTCAGTTCGTAGTAGTCTTTTCTTAACCTTTCATTTAACGCCTATGTTAATGCAAACCAAGCTCGAGTCAGTCCTTCAACATCCTATACTCCCAGTCGTCACAAGAGGAGTTATGAAGATGATGAAGATATGGACCTACAGCCCAATAAACAGAAAGACCAACATGCAGGTGCCAGACAAGCAGGTAGTGTTTGCTAACACGTTTCCTGTAGACTTCTGCTCTCTTACAGTCGATTGATTTTCAGAATAAATTGTTTCATAATGTAGCTCTAGATTTAGGTGTTGGTGATGATGTGGCAACCTTACTTTCAAGTTTATCACAATTATAGACAGTTTTCAGAGTTTTTACAGTACTCTTTGGTCAGACTGTGGTTTGTAACTGAGCAATTAGACATCACTTAATGAGAATTGGCTGCTCTAAATGTATGTTTTTAGAGTCTCAAGGAGTTAGGTGGACAAGGTCTTTTCTTATTTTTTTTCCAATTTTTAAGTAATATGGAAGTATGGTACTTTACCCTAAAAATTACTTATTTATATTGGAAAACATCCTTTCTCATTTTTTTTAGAATATTGGTACTTTTATTTTGTAGAACTAAAAACATCAAAGGAAAAACAGAATTGTGGTGTACCAGAGGCATTTATAGTGGTTTATTTTTTAAAACATGCTTAAAGTACAACTATTTCTGATTAAAACGAACAGACCAAAAGTTGAAATTTCCTGAGAGCATGAGAGAATTAATTTCTTTCTTTTTTTATAAAAGGAACTATTGGAACCAAAGAATTTCAGAATTGCTGTATATTATTATTGATTTCAATCACAGCTTTTATAAGCAGTGAATTTCTTTGTTATGACAGGTAGATAAGTTTGTCTTTATTTCTCCTTTTATCTGCCAGTGACTTCCCTTTATCACCTTTGATCAGAAGAAAAGGAGGTAAAACAAATGGGTCTGATCATTTACTATCTGTAAGAATGGGTTAGGAAGGCAAATTTAACAATCAGTGGTAAACAAAAATTTACTGATGAATTTCATGGGACCATACATTCTACTTTATAAACTTATAAGACATATTTTAATGTTTTTAAAATTGGAATGTTTTACAGTGAATATGTGCAAATGAGGTATAGTATTCTTTCTTTTTCTCCACCCACACCCAAAGTTTATTAAAATTAATGGTGTATCATAACAATAAGTGAGGTATTCAAGTCCAGGAAATATGGTAATTCTCTTTCTTATCACTCAAGTAGTTGATGCCACCTTCTATTTCTTGCCCTTTTTTGTTTGGGCTTTTTATATACATTTGAGTACTTTAATTATGTAAAGTTCAACTTGTTGATTTCTTGTCAGTCTTTTAGGCTATACATATTTTTAACATTTTTATTTTAAGATAAATGTAGATTTATATGCAGTTATAAGAAACAATATAGAGAGATCCTATATGCCCTTCACTCACTTTCCCCCAATGGTGACATATTACATAATTATAGTAGAATATCAACCAGGAAGTGGACATTGATATAATCTGTCAACCTTATTCAGAATTCACTTTTTTTTTGGTGAAGGTGGGGGGAATGAGGATGGGGTTTCAGGTTTTTGTTTTGTTTTGTTTTGTTTTGTTTTCTGGAGAGAGCATCTCACTCTGTTGCCGGCGTAGAGTGCAGTGGCATCATCATAGCTCACTGCAACCTCCAACTCCTGGGCTCAGGCGATCATCCTGCCTCAGCCACCCGAGTACCTGGAACTACAGCCACAAGCCACCACACTCGGCTTTTTTTTCTACTCTTGGTAGAGATGGGGTCTTGTTCTTGCTCAGGCTATGCTCGGAACTGCTGACTTCAAGTGATCCTCCCACCTTGGCTTCTCAGAGTGTTAGGATTACAGGCATGAGCCACTGCCTCCGACCTAATATTAATTTTTGAAAGTACTTAGACATGATTTGATGGGAGGAATTTGTTGCCATTTTACAGTAGGAAAAAAATTAAAATTTTCAGATCTTCATATTTATCTTTGTTCTCTTATAGGCCAAACAGAGAACTTTGTTAGTATGTGCCGTTTTCTTAAAAACTAACAACCTGAACTTTGTGAGCTCAGAAGCATCATTTATATCAAACTTGAAAGGCAGTTATGAAATGTTCTTTTTCTCCAGGAGGCCTTAGAAATGACTAAGTGCAATGCTATCCTTTGAATTTAGGGAGTGTTGGTGGACTCCAGTGGTGTGGAGAGCCAAAACGTTTAGAAACTGAAGCTTCTACCGGGCAACAGCTGAACTCCCTGAACCTCTCTTCTCCTTTTGATCTGAATTTTCCATTGCCAGGAGAAAAGGGCCCTGCATGCCTTGTGAAGGTAATAAAACCTTTCATAGATCTGACATTGACATGTTACATGTCTCAGAAATTAAACTGGAAAACTCTTAGCATTTGTATTCTTTTGCTGCTATAATGAATCACTACAAACTTAGTAGCCTAAAGCAATACAAATGTATTGTCTTATAGGCTTTAGGTCAGAAGCCTGATACGGGTCTCACTGGGCAAAAATCAAGGTGCCAGCAGGGCTACATTCCTTCTGGAGGATTTAGGGGAGAATCTGGGTTGGGATTTTTTTTTGTTTATTTTTTATTTTGTTTTATTTACCTTCTAGAGGCCACCTGCATGCCTCGGTTTGTGGCCCCTTCCTCCTTATTCAGATCCAGCAATATTGCATCTGTCTAACCATTTTTTTATGGTCGTATCTCATGTGACCATAGCCAGGAAAGGTTCCCGGATTTTAAGGACCTGTGTATGATTACACTGATAATCCAGAATAATCCTCTCTTCTCAGGGTCCTTAATTTAATCACACCTGCAAGTTCCTTTTGCATGTAAGGTAGCATTCACAAGTTCTGAGATTAGATTGTGGACACCTTTGAGTGGACCCTTATTCTGGCTACATAGTGTTCTTAA
>NW_012142634.1:4215001-4259918 GCF_000956105.1 Propithecus coquereli
CACTATAAAACACAAACCTAGTAACTAGAGTTCAGTGTTTGTTTCCGTTTTGGGTGTTTTTTTTTTAATTTTTTTTTTTTTTTTTTTTAAGATGGAATCTGTCACTAAACTGGGGTGCAATGTTGCGATCATAGCTCACTGCAGCCTCGAACTCCTGGGCTCAGGCAATCCTCCTGCTTCAGCCTCCTGAGTAGCTAGGACTACAGGCACATGCCACCACACCTGGCTAATTTTTCTTATTTTTTGTAGAGATGAGATCTCACTATGTTGCCCAGGCTGGCCTCGGAACTCCTGGCCTCAATCAGTCCTCCTGCCTTGGCCTCCCAAAGTGCTGGGATTGATGATTCTTGCTTGAATCAGTTATTGCCATGTTGGCAATTGTCTAACTCAGTCATTCCTTCTGCATTTATTATCTGGCATTCCTTCTACATTTATTTCCAGGCAAGCCATTGTGCCTGGCCTCTTTTTTATTTTAGTGGGAGGCTATATAGTCAGACTACTGTGTTCCAAGGTAACTTGGTTAACTTTTCTCCCCTTCCAATGTGATTCTATTATAGGTTTTATAGAGGTTCATTTGGGTCTGATTGTGTTTCATTTCAGAGTTTTTTCTCCCCCCCTATTGTTTTGATTTTTTTTTTAAGTGTAGGAAATGTTAATATTGTTGCCAAATCAAAACTATACAGAAAGCTGTCAGGAGTACTATTCCCTGCTTATCCCCATTCTTGCTTGCCTGTTCCCACCCAGCTTCCTTAGGGAACCTTTATTCTCGGTTTCTGGTTTATCCTTCATGTGTTTCTTTTTTACAAAAATAGGTAGATCTGTGTATATTCTGTTCCCACTGTTTTCTTCTATAAAAGTTGGCATAGGATATGTGCTGTTTTATACTTTAATAAGAATATGAAAGGGAGGAGATAGGTTCAATTTCCTTTTTTTTTTTTCTTTTTTTTTGAGACAAAGTTTTACTCTGTCACTTTGGGTAGAGTGCAATGGTGTCATCATAGCTCACTGCAACCTCAAACTCCTGGGCTCAAGGGATCCTCCTGCCTCAGCCTCCTGAGTAGCTTGGGACTACAGGTGCACACCACGATTTTTCTATTTTTAGTAGAGACAGGGGTCTCACTCTTGCTTGCTGGGTTCAGGCAATCCTCCTACTTCGGCCTCCCACAGTGCTGGGATTACAGGCATGAGCCACCACGTCCCACCTATACTTTTGTTTTTTGGGTTTTTGTTTGTTTGTTTGTTTTTGCTGAACAGTATATCCGGGAAATCAGATCTTCCTTATACTCTTTTGTTCTGAGGTTGCCAAGAGAAAGGACTGACGTTCCTGCTCTACAATAGACTTCCCTTGTTGAATACTGGATATTTGTCTTGATTTCTGCATAGGAAGAACTTTACATTTTTCACACTAAAAAGAAACGGTGCAAAATAAAAATTTTAAACAAGTTTAATAAACCTGAATAACAATCCCTTAATTATAGTATATAAAATTGCTGATATTGGCAATTTCTGGTTATGATGACTTTCCTGCTTTAGTTACTTCATTATTGCGGCAGTTTAGTTTAGAGGTTAAGAGCACAGACAGGCACATGGCCTTGGGTTGGAATCCTTATTTGACCACTTACTAGCTGTGTGACCTTCAGCTTTGTTTCCTCATTATAAATAAGGGTAGTTGTGAGGTTTTAATGAATTTATGTGTGCAAAGCGTTGAACATTGCCCTCATGTGTTATGTACTATGTAAAAGGTTATCATTCTCATAGTAAAAGGAAATAGTCGTATGAATTTATTACTCTAGAGTCTGTAGAATTTATTAAAGTCTGAAGATCTAAAAACATTTTAGTTACTTGTTTCAGTCATCTCACAATAAATCTATCATCTGCTAATTTATTTAGCAAATCTGAAAAATTCTCCCTTTATTTTCATAGCTTGTCCACTCACTATTCAAGGAAAGTATCATGCAAGAATAAAATTTAGGAAAAATCATTAGCAAGATAGAGATGAATAGATTCTCCACACAATGAATAATAGATACCAGATTGCATTTGAGAAAAAGACCCCAGGTTTTTTTTTTTATTATTATTTCAGAATATTATGGGGGTGCAAACATTTTGGTTACATATAATGCCTTTGCCTCACCTAAGCCAGGGCTACAAGCGTGCACTTCCCCCATACAGTGTGCTCTGCATCCATTAGTTGTGAGTTTACCCCCCCCCACCAGCCCCCTCCCACCCGAACAGCACCCAGTGAATATTAATACTATGTGAGGACTTTAGTGTTGATCAGTTAGTACCAATTTGATGGGGAGTACATGTGGTGCTTGTTTTTCCATTCTTGTGATACCTCACTTCGAAGGATGGGCTCAAGCTCTATCCAGGATAATGCAAGAGGTGCTAGGTCAACATTTTTTTTTGTGGCTGAGTAGAACTCCATGGTACACATAACCACATTTTATTAATCCACTCATGTATTGATGGGCACTTGGGTTGTTTCCACATCTTTGCTATTGTGAATTGTGCTGCCATAAACATTTGAGTGCAGATGTCTTTATTATAGAATGTCTTTTTTTCCTTTGAAGACCCCAGTTTTTGAGATGCGCTGTGAAGTATTTGATATCTCAGCTGATAGTTGAAGAAAGAGTATCTGTGTTTTGAAATAACCTTAAAATGAGTAACATCCTGGATCTCATTTATTGCAGTGATAGCATATTGAGTAAGAAATATTATTGTTCTTAAAGAATGAAATAAATACATTATATCATAATATGACCTAACTAGCTTGAAATCTGTGTGAAATAACATTTTATAGTGAGAAGCCACTTTCTGTTCTTACAGGAGATGTACAGGTAAAAATATTCTTGCCTTGAATTCTAATTTTGTCTTTAGAGATGCATATTATTTTTACATCTGTACAGCTGATATGTCTCCAAATTGAAGCTTTATTGTCTCTCCGCAGGGACGCCTCTGCACTGCTGGATCCAATGGAGTGCACAGACACAGCAGAAGAGCAGAGAGTACACAGTCCTCCTGCTTCATTAGTGCCAAGAATTCATGTGATTTTAGCCCAGAAGTTGCAACACATCAACCCATTATTGCCTGCTTGCCTTAACAAAGAGGAGAGCAAAACCTGTAAGTGTAAGTGTTAAAGCCTAGTGAACTAGTGACTGTTAGCCTCAGTGTGTGTCTGGAGCTGCCTGTAACGTGTGCTTATAGTGGAGTCAAAAGTCAGGTCCTCATTTGTCAGAATAAATTTTTCCAGTAATCTCTGTTTCTTTGCCCCATTTTCCTCTTAATTGTCTTCACTGAAATTAGGCTACTTGATCTATGTTCAGATTAATTGGGGAGAAAGAAAAAAAAAAAACAACAAAAAAAGAAATTAGGCTGAAAAAAGAGCATACAAAGCTGTCTTACTTTTAAGATTGGCATCATTTATTGATCAATATTTTAAGTCTATACTAGTCATCTACTGAATTGTACTTGGTTCACATTGTTATTTTTTACCACAAGACGCTTGCAAGGAACTGGTGTGTGTATTCTGAATCTGGTCTCCCTTCCTCCTCCAGTTGTTTCAAGTTTCATGTCCGAATTGTCTCCAGTCAGGGCAGAACTGCTTGGGTTCCTCACTCATGCCCTTTTGGGGGACAGTTTGGCTGCTGAATACCTTATATTACATCTCATCTCTACAGTGTAAGTGCTATATTCCTGGTGGGAATTAAGGGAGTTCGATGTGTGTAGAAAGTGGAAAAGAGCAGGAAAATTTGTGATATAAGTTGTATGTTTTAGTTTATTAGGCTTCATCAAGTGGTTTTTATTTGTTCAGTGTAACAAGTGTTAGATCAGATCATAAACAAATTCCTTTTTTCACCTTTTCTCAGTTTCACTTTTGGCATTTTGATTATGTCCCCTTAAACTTTAGAGCCAAAATCGGATAAAGGACCTAGCTGATGAATAAAATGAGCTATTTTTATTCTTTTTGCATTCTGAATTCTCTGTTTATACATCCCAAGGCTTTGCTTCTAAAAACAGTGAACAAGGTACATCACGTGCACATTTAACGTATCCTGTTGACACTAGCACCTCGCCCTCTCACTCCATTGTATTTCTTTGTTTCCTGATTTCAAAACTAATGTACTGCTTTGACAAGTTTCAAGAACATGTAGAAGAAAATAGAAATCGTCTATAATCTCACTACTTAAAGATAATCCCAGTTAACATTTTGGTACACATTCATCTTTGTTTTCTTTCTGTGTACGTAACTGCACAGAGCTCAGTTATACTCTAAGCACAGATCTATATCTTGTTTTTAGCATTTAATATATATTAAACATTTTCCCACCATAACACTTCATGAACTTTGTATTTCATTATATAGTTGTACCATACTATAACCATTTCCCTAGATGTTAAGTTTTCCTAGTTTTTCTCTATTATAAATAACACTGCAGTAACATCTTCCGATGGAATGTTATCTTTCCTCAGATGGGATCGGAGGCAGTAGTGCATAATGGTTGAGAGTACAGATTATGGAACCAAACTACCTGGGTTCAAATCCTATCACTTCCTGGGTAGCAGAACATGTTACGTAAAATCTCTGTGCCTCGGATTTCCCATCTGTAAAATGAAGATAATAGTACCTACCTCAAAATGTTTGGGGATTAATGAGAAAACATTTAAGACTTCAGAACAATCCTTAGCACATGATCAGCACTTATAAATATTGGCTATTATTTGTATTGCTGTTATTCTGATAAATGGTCAGAATGTTCTTTATTTTTAATGATAATATTAAGCTAATTGTATTTGCTTTTCAGTGGAAATCAGGAAATAACTTCAGTATCTTAATGATTTCTTTTTTTTCCCCCCCTAGATATTCAAGAAGAGATGTTCTTCCACTAGGAAAATTTACAGTTAACTTGAGTGGTTGCCCACGGAATAGTACTTTCACAGAACACTTATATCGAATTATTCAACATCTTGTGCCAGCTGTAAGATCAATATAAGTATATATTATAAACCTAAGCACACTTAACACATCCATCTAATTGCCTTTCATTCAACCTAAATGTTTAACTTTGAAATTTTAGTAGATTTCATTTAAGGGGAAACAAAACCTGCCACATTACATAATTTAAAATCTCCTCTCCCCTAAACATTTCACTTTTTAATTGCCTTAACACAAATTTCTGTAAGTCTAACAATTAACACAATTATAATAATTTCTTTAAAATTATACTCTGTTGATGTCAATTTGTTTGCGCAATTTGGTATCCTTTGTGTTAAAATCTTAAATCTAAATAAACTCTAAATTATAGAAGCATTATTCTTTTAGCTGAGGTAATAAAGATCTTTATCTCCATTGCCTCAATTTTGATTCCTGTTTGAAAAGTGAGCTAACTTTATTTGCCAGGCCATCTGGAATACAGTATTTGTGTGGTGGTAAGATCTTAGGAAAAGGGGAATTGCTTCTGATTAGTTGTGTGGCTAAAAATATTGATCACCTCTTTGGAAATTTAAGAGGTTGCATTAGATCATTGAGTGAAATTTTTTGTGTCTCTGAATGCTAGCTCTCTTCCAGGCCCTCGAGAAGCAGCAGTGGAGCAGAGTAGACCAACAGTTCTTACTCTCCTTAGATTTACTTTACACTCTGAAAAAAGTATTGAGGATTCAAAGAGTTATTTTTTTATGTGGGTTATATTTATCATTAATTTACCACATTGGAAATTAAAACAAAATAAAATATTAAAAATAATAAATTGATTACATATAAACATAAACATCTTTACAAAAGCAACTTTTCCAAAATCAAAAGAAATTACTGATAAAAGTGACATTGTTTAACATTTCTGCAAATCTCTTTAATGTCTAGATTAATAGAAGTCGACTGGATTCTCATTTGCTTCTGCATTCAGTCTGTTGTAATATGGTGTTTTGATTGAAGTATATGAAGGAAAGCTGGCCTTACGCAGATGGAAAAATAGTTGGTAAAGGAAAGACTGTTTTAATAACCTTTTCATATAACTCTGGGTATTCCTTTTTGATACTAGACCACATGGCATTTTCTTAAATATAATTGAAGTGTGGAATCTAAAATCTTTTTTTTTTTTTTTTTGGCAGCTGATAGGGTCTCACTCACCCAGGCTGGAGTGCAGTAGTACAATCATAGCTCACTACAGCCTCGAACTCCTGGGCTCAAGTAGTCCTCCTGCTTCAGCCTCCTAAGTAGCTGGAACTATAGGTGTATGCCCTGCTAATTTTTAAAATTTTTATAGAGATGGGATCTTGATGTGTTGCCCAGGCTGTTCTCAAACTCCTGGCCTCAGGTGATCCTCCTCCATCCCCCAGAGTGCTGAGATTACAGGCATGAGCCACCACGCCCAGTCTGAAACTTTTCGTACTCTGCTGTAGTAAAATTCATTGATCTATATTGCACATCGATAGGATCTTTTATCCATGCATGATTTTGACCTGATCAATCCCATAAAAGGGTTGCAGCAATTCCCTGAGGCTTCCTTGGACCACATTTTGAGAATTACTGAAACAGTCAGATCCTATATACTCACAAGAGTTTAAATTTTTGTGGTGGAAGACCAGCAAATAATATATATAGTATGTCATTTAAGTGCCCTGAAGAACAATAAAGCCCCAGGAAGGGGAGAGGAGTGATGACAGTAGGCCCGGGGGCAGCTGCCAGCGTGTATGGTGGAGACAGGGAAGGCCTTGCCAACACGGTGGTATTCAGGAGAGACTTGATGGAAGTACAGAAGCAAGCCAGCCAGATGGCTGCTGGGAAGTGTCTATCCTATGCAGAGAGAACAAATGGAAAGGCACTGAGGCGGCAGTGTGCTTGGCCTGTTTGAGGAGTGCCAGCAGAGAGGCCAGCGTAGCAGGTGTAGGATAAGCACTGGTGAGAATGAGGAAGGTGAGGTCGGAGGAGCAGCCTGGGGCCACTCAATCTGTGAGGCCAAGATTTAAGTAGCACACACATTCTCGGTATATGAATTATATTTTTAAGTGTGAAATGGTTTTCTGAGGGAGGTACTAAAGGTTATAACATGATAAGGTATTTCCTTTTGATTCTGTGTCACTTTGCAGTGAGTTTGTTTACTTTTTTACTGTATCTCATTCCCTTATATCACCCCTGTGTTTATGTCTGGCTAGCACTGTCAACTTTTTCAAAACACTTGCCTCTAATATTTTATTTAGTTTTCACAACAGCACGAGTGACCTGCTTGTGCTTATATGGCAGAGCCGAGGCTAGACCCAACAGGCCCTGCTTCTTTAAGGGCTGTTCATTTGTATCTGTAATGTGGTCTCTTCCCGGGCCCCCTCGACCTCCTGTGTCCACCCCCACCACACGTCCTTTCTCAGCTGGAGTGGTAGGAGAGTGGACTGGCACATGAAGCAGAGTGAAGAGGGTGTTGAGAGCGGCGGGCTCAGGGTGCCAGAGGAGGAGGGTGGCTCTGGGTTGAGTAGATAGTGTGTTGGACTGGATGAGAAGGCGGCACATGGCCTGGTTGGCATAAGTCATGAGAACTGCAGCACCTCACCACAGCTTGGTGTGCTCTGCTCCTTGATTTTTTACTGAAAAGTTTGTTCAAAAAAGTCTGTAGTAGTTTATGATGCATCAATATGCTTTTAACTCAAAGAGCTTAGAGGAAAATTAAACCCTCTCTGTATCTTGATGAATAAAATAAACTTTTTTTTTTTTTTTTTTTTTTTGCTAGCTTGTATTACATAAAAGAAGTTAAGCTTCGGGATATCTGATATTTGTATGTCAGTTGTCTACCATTTGCATCATTGGTGATAAAAATTATTCTTCAAGAATATTGAACAAGACATTTGAGAATAAAGCAGCTCATAGAATAAATGAAATTCTAATGTATGATATAGATATTATTTTTGCTTCCAAGAGTTCAAGAAACCATATCACTGTATCACTACTCCCTTAGAAACTTATAAGATCATTTTTTCCATATAAAGCACAGTGTTTAAATGTATATTTTCTTAAAACAGGGAAACTTAGATCCTTGCTCATTAAAAAATGTTTCTTTGCAGTCTTTTCGTCTACAGATGACTATAGAGAACATGAACCATTTGAAATTCATTCCCCACAAAGACTACACAGCCAATCGCTTGGTCAGTGGACTTCTTCAGCTGCCCAACAATACTTCACTTGTAATTGATGAGACTCTTCTGGAGCAAGGGCAGCTAGACACCCCAGGTAGATACATAGATGTTTCCCTTCCATTTCTAAATTCCCTCCTGCTGAAGCCAGATCTAGTTGTGACTTTTTAGAAGAATGTCTGTGGACAAAGACAAATTCACATTTAACAAATATTTAAGATAAAGGCTTGACATGAATTGGATTAATGCATATATTAAAAACTAAATTGTGCATCACAACTATGTTTTGTCATAGTATTCTAGAAATAGTACTGTAGAACAAATAGCTTTTTAAAGGCTGAAATGGGAGGAAGTTTTGTCTTTAGTCATCTGTTACCTCCGAAGAGAAGTGTAGAAAAGATATATATAATAAAATGTTTTTTATCTCCCATTATGAAGTTTTAAACATTTTTCAGAGAATCACTGAAAAAAATATTTAATAGATCAGATGGTTTGAAATAACCTCAATTATGGTACATGTTATAAAATTACAAGAAAGCAGATGCTTTGTCAAATGAAGAGAATTAAGAAGACACTGCTGGTGATAAATTCAATAGGTAAAGGTAGAAGTAAAAATAATGTAGACTGGGCACATTTGAGGCAAAGGTGGGCATAAAATCGGTAAAGTTCACTAGCCTTATCTATGTATAAAAATAGCTTTAGTCCTACCATATTATTTTAGCCCTGTGAACACACCTAGAAAGTGATCATACTTAGTGGGAACCTATTTTATGTCTGGTTGCATACCAGGTGCTAGGTATTAGATTTTGGGGAATGTTGACCTCAGAAAGTTCTAGCTTAACTAGTACTGTCTGTGAAGACTATTACCTAGTGAACATTTAGCTTAGTGGTTTAGCTTAATAACCTCATATCCTTCATTAAAGCAGTAGAAATCTCATGTCTTATAATCAATGTCAGCGAAACTAATTTGTTTATTAGGTAATTAAAGTCAAATGACTGCAAATTTTCTTTTGTAGGTGTTCACAATGTGACTGCCCTGAGCAACCTGATAACTTGGCAAAAGGTGGATTATGACTTCAGTTACCACCAGATGGAATTCCCCTGCAATATTAATGTTTTTATTACTTCGGAGGGAAGGTCACTCCTCCCGGTATGATGAGTCATTTTTAAATGGAAGGAGGTTGATATTGGAAAGATATCTACATTTATGTTGTTTCTTGGTGCTCCTTATTATTAATAAGTTACAAGTGTTTAAAAAAAATTGTGACTTGACTACCGATTATTAAAGGAGTTGATTATTTTATACTGCCATGGGATGAAAACTCAGCAAATCACTAGACAAGCAAAACTGTTGGCAACAGAAACTCCTGTATCTAAGCATAGAAAGTAGAAGTTGTCTATAAATTGATTAACTTCCAGATTTATATTCTTGTTGCCTTTGACCTGTCGTTTTCTGCCAATCTTATGTGACAGATATTTTAGTTCCTTTTAAAATGTCCCTAATCACTTGGTAATTATTTTTATGCTTTATGGCAATGATAAAGAGAGCTTTTAATTCTGAGGATGATGAGAAATACTCCCAGTTTAAAAGGTGTATAGTTTCTCTGTATAATAGTGTTCACCTATGATTGATGAGAAACATCTATGACTAAGAATGAAATGGCTCATTGGTAAGTTTTCTGTGGGAAAGTGTGATTTTTTTTTTTTTTTTTTGAGACAGAGTCTCACTCTTTTGCCCAGGCTAGAGTGAGTGCTGTGGCATCAGCCTAGCTCACAGCAACCTCAGACTCCTGGGCTCAAGCGATCCTCCTGCCTCAGCCTCCCGAGTAGCTGGGACTACAGGCATGCGCCACCATGCCCGGCTAATTTTTTCTATATGTTTTTAGTTGTCTGATTAATTTCTTTCTATTTTTAGTAGAGACGGGGTCTCGCTCTTGCTCAGGCTGGTTTCAAACTCCTGAGCTCAAACAATCCGCCCGCCTCAGCTTCCCAGAGTACTAGGATTACAGGCGTGAGCCACCACGCCCGGCCGATAAACATTTTAATTAGCTGCTCTTTGGAGGTTGGCTACTTTTTTGGTATGCTTACCGATACTGCTGAGGAAACTTTATAAGTAATCAAGAAAAAGCTGACTTTTGTAATTATTGCTGAGATGTAGTTATAGAGAGCATGTAAATTAATATCATCCTAAGTAATCAGTGCTATTTTATTTTCTAATTTCTTTAGGGGCTGATAGAGATGATGCATCTTCCTAAAAATGTAGATTAATTTAGGAACTTGAAAAATACTGTGTACTGTTTTCTCCTTTCAGGCAGACTGCCAGATTCACTTACAACCCCAGCTAATTCCACCAAACATGGAGGAGTACATGAACAGCCTTCTCTCAGCGGTGCTGCCTTCTGTGCTGAACAAATTCCGCATTTATCTAACCCTTTTGAGATTCCTGGATTATAGCATATCTGATGAAATAACCAAGGTATGTTTGGGTTAGAATAAAGGATTTCCCTGTGTTGAATTGTAGTGTTTAACTAATTTACATTTGCTGTAATTGCTGATGACATAATTTTGCTATTTGTTTTTTATATGTAGTATCTTTTTTGTTTCTCTATTACTTCATTGTCTTTTTTTGTTTGAGATAGATATTTTCTATTGTCCCTTTTGATTCACTTGAAGTTTCCCTTACAATATTTTTAAAGTTACTTTCTTAGTGGTTGCCCTGAGGGCTAAAATTAACATGTTAACTGTAACAATCTGTTACAGATTAATGCCAGTTTAATTACAATATACAAAGACTTTGCTCTTCTGTAAGTCCATTTCTTCTCCTCTCCTTTGTGCTGTTTTTGTCATACAAATTACACCTTTATACATTGTATGCCCATCAACACATTTATAATTATTGTTTTTACAGTTGTCTTAAAATCAGAAAAAAAGAGTTGTAAACAAAAAAGACATTTATACTCTTTTTTTGTATTTATCTATATAGTTACCTTTACCACCTTTACCAGCATTCTTTATGTGGGTTCATGTTTCAGTTTTTATTTATCTGGAATTTCTTAATTTCTCCTTAAAGGCTGGGATGTAGAATTTGTGGTTTATAGTCATCTTCTTATCACTTTGAATATGTCCTCTCACTCCTTTCTGGCCTCTGGTTTCTAATGAGAAATTAGCTAATTTCTGATGAGAGGATTTTTTATACAGAGTCATTTTTCTCTTGATGCTTTCAAGATCTCTCTTTGACTTTTGACAGTTTTGACTGATGCGTTTAGGTATGTATCTCTTTGAATTTATCCTGTATGGAGTTTGTTGAGTTTGGAGGTATAGATTAGTGTACATTTGGGGGGAAGTTTTCAACAAATTTGGGAAGGTTTTGGCCATTGTTGATTTAAATTCTTTCTGCCCATTTCTCTCCTCTCCCTCTGGCGGCACCCCCATGATATGTATGTTGGTGCAGTGGATGGTACCCTACAGGACGTCTGTTCATTTTTTTCTCATTCTTTTTTCTTAATGTTTCACAGACCAGGTAATGTCAGTCAACCTGTCTTCAGGTTTACTCATTTTTTCATCTTCCTGCTCAAACTGCTGAATACCTCTAGTGAATTTTTTTATCAGTTACTGTATTTCTCAACTGCAGCATTTTTTTTTTTTTTTTAAGACAGTCTCACTCTGTTGCCCTGGCTAGAGTGCAGTGGCGTCAGCCTAGCTCACAGCAACCTCAAACTCCTGGGCTCAGGTGATCCTCCTGCCTCAGCCTCCCCAAGTAGCTGGGACTACAGGCATGCGCCACCATGCCCGGCTAATTTTTTCTATTTTTAGTAGAGATGGGGTCTCACTCTTGCTTAAACTGGTCTCGAACTCCTGAGCTCAAGCGATCCTCCCACCTCAGCATCCCAGAGTGCTAAGATGACAGGCGTGAGCCACCACGCCTGGCCTCAACTCCAGAATTTCTATTTGCTTCTTTTAAAAAAGTATTTGTCTTTTTATTGATATTCTCTATTTTGTGACAGATCATTCTCATATTTTCCTTCAGTTCTTTATATGTAGCTTCCTTTAGCTCTTTGAATATATTTAAAAGAGCCAATTTAAAGTCTTTGTCCAGGAAGTCTGATGTTTGGGTTTCCTCAGGGACAGTTTCTTTTGATTCCTTTTTCCCCAAATGGTGGGCCATACCTTCTTGTTTCTTTCTTTGTCTCATCTTTTTGTTTGAAATCAGACATTTTAAGTGTAATATCACAACTCTGCTCTAGAAATCAGATTCTGGACATTAAACCTCCCTAGAGTTTGTTGTTGGTGACTTTTTTGCACTAATTCTATAAAGTCTGCTTTGTTGCATGTGGGCACTGAAGTCTCTGCTGCTAGTTTTGTGGTTAATTATTGGACAAAAATTTCCTTAAATGCCTGCAAGTAGTAAGTCTCCCAGTCTCAGGGTGAGGAGCTCCGCATACATGTTGGTATATGCCTTCAACAGTTAGCCACACAGTTTACAACCCTGCCTTATCCTTCATTTCCTGCTTACACAGAGCCTTGAGGTTATCCAGAGGATGGTAGCTTAAGGTCTCTGAGTACGCGTGTGGCCTTCTAAATTCCTAGAAGGCCTGTGAGGTTTTCAAAGCCCTCTGTGGACATCTCATTCCCCAGCTTTTCTATTTAAGGGTTTTGGTTAACCTGTCATTTGCCACAACTATTATCCAATGTCTGAGACAGCCAAGAGGATCAATAATTTCTTGTGATTATTTTTGGTAAATACCCTGGGGAAAGAGGCTGTTCCTCCTGGGTAGGCTTCAAGTCAGTTTAAATAAAGACAGCTTTGCAAGTGGGTTCTTCCAGGGACCCACTCTGGGAATGGCACTTTGAAGAAGCTCCAGCCCTGTTCTGCCCTTTCTGGAGGTTGCCAGGCTATTGGTTTTCAAGGCTGTCACCCAGTGGGACAGGGGCTGGAACATAGGACTAGGGCAAGGTAAAATGCCACAAAGGTCAACGTTCTTACCAAGAGTCACCTGGTTTTCTTGCACAAATGCTGTCTGGATTGCTGAAGTGTGTGGTTTATTTCCAGACTTTTGAAGAGGTTAGTTTCGATCGGTGTTCTTGTTGCTTTAATGGTGGGGACAATTTTTAGAGGTCCTTGCTCTACCATTTCACTAATATAGCACTCTTCCCTTTGTTGAAAAGCATCATATTTGCTGTGCTAGTTGCTGATTTATATGTTTGTGTGACCTTCTCAAATTAATCTGAGTTTCATTATTTTGTTTAGAATATTTTCATCAATGGCATTACTTCATCAGTATAAAGTTTTGGTTCTCAGTGTTTTCACCCATATTGTCTCCTTTTGTCTAAGGCAAGGCTGACATCCTCATTTTTAAAGCAGTCAAGGGACCATGTTACTGTCCTTAACCTTACACCACCACAAATGTCATTTCTTCTTAAAACTGTTCATTAAGGGGTAGTTTTAAAGTCCATTTACTCTTTTGATAAAGGCAGTTGAGGATGACTTTGTGGAAATGCGTAAGAATGACCCTCAGAGCATCACCGCTGACGATCTCCACCAGCTGCTTGTGGTGGCTCGGTAAGTAGCGCATGTCTGTAATTGCTTTTTCAGTAAGCTGTAAGTCTCCTGATTTATTCAGCATTAACTAAGGCAGACTTCTAAAAACGGAAACGAACTTTTCCTTTTAGTAACTCCATATAAAAGGGCTCATTGAGGGGGCACTGCGTTTGGCTGGTGACCTCTTCAGTGAAAACAGGCATGCTGCTTGTTCTCCAAGTTTCAAAGAGCGAGCCACCCTCCAATTCTGACTCTTAAAAGCTGCCTTTGTAGAAGTATAACTTGGCTGTTGACTTGTGTGTAGCTACCAGATGGTCTTGTCTCCTAACATGGACAGTTACATTTAAAAGTATTCCTGGGTCTTAGAAAAAATTAAAAGCTTACTGTGCTTGCTCCAGACTTAAATTCATTTCTGTATTTCACACCAGGTGTCTGTCTCTCAGTGCTGGTCAGACAACACTGTCAAGGGAACGATGGCTAAGAGCAAAGCAGCTGGAGTCTCTAAGAAGAACCAGGCTTCAGCAGCAAAAGTGTGTGAATGGAAATGAACTTTAAAGATCGGAGGCCTATGAAGAATAATTGTAGTCACATTATTATAAAATTCAAATATCATTTATACCACATTGTTTTATAGATAATTTGTATCACAAACCAATGACTTTTCCTGAAATTAAGCCTGGTAACATCTGAAGTTTATATGATATTCAGTAAGGGCTTTTACCTTACTGGTTTTATGGAGCTTTTCAAGTTTGTTTTATAATTATATAAATTAGTAATGATGTAAAAAAAGTATTTGATATTAAAAGTTTACTGTTGACTAATGCTGATTATACCATTTCCTTAGCTTCAGATAAGTCATAGGCCAGACTCTGTTGAATTGCTGATGTTAATTTCATATGAGAATTGTGTGCTTCATATTTCTGTCTTGCCAATTAACGACGGGGCTGGGTGTGCTCAGTAGTCCAAGTTATGGAAATGGGCTGTGCGTGCCATTGACTCACAGGACCATGGGAAATTCTGGATTGTCATTTCCCAGGCACTTGGCCACAGAAACTTTTTCCCACTTAACAGCCTGCAAAACTAGTCTTTTGCATGGCAGTGGTTCCCAAACTTTTGGAATTCATGGATCAGCAGTAATATTTCCAAAAAGTTTGGGGACTGTAGGGTTACCAATTTATTTTACCAAGTAATCTGAGAGAAAGAACTGCATTATCACTTTTTTTCATAAAAGGACAATCTCAAGATAAACCCCACTACATTATCCTTATTTTTCTCATTACATCCCAGTGCATTTGGGAACCACACTTAAGGGAATGCTGCCCTACAAAATTTTGCCTAAGTATGAAAACAAAATAGTACCTCTTTAGAAAGAATGGTTTTTAATTATCTTCCTAATATTAACATGTCTCATTTACTTTGGTTGATTATATTAGATTTTTAGCTTTTTATGAGTTTATCAGTTCTAGATGTGTTAGATCAACTAATAGTATCTGCTACTCCAGTAAAAGCCTGATACAACTGCAGGTAGATTTTCCCCAGACCAATTAGTTTTAATATCCAACTTTTAAAGGAACAAAAATATCAAATTACTATAAGTAACATAATCGTGGCAACAAGGATCTTCAGAAAGGTTAGAATGTTACTTTAAGCTATGAATGGTATGTATAAAGATTAATTTCTTCTAGTAAGTAACTTACCTAGTTGGAAACAGATCAATTAAATGATTCCTTAAAATTTTTCCTGTAAGGCCTAAACTGACATTGTTAACCAAGGAAACAGGGTCAGCCTTGAAAAATCAAGGAATTCATGCCTAATGAACTGAAGTAAAAATTACTAGTTCAATATTAACTTTTCCTAAATTCAAATCTATTTTTATAAACTAATGTAAATAATGTTTATATTAGAATTCTAACTGGTTTTCATTTTTATAACTGGTAGACTAGATCTTCCTTAAACTTTTAGAAATAAAATGAAAGCTTAACTGGATTTGTGAAAATGAAATACATTTTCTTTAATTGTCCTAGAACAAAGTAGATTAGTTACCATGTGTTTATTGTGCCAATGTAAATTGTAATTCACCAAAGAGAAATACATAATTTGCTTGGTCTTGGAGAAAAGTTCCCTTGAAAGAACCCTCTTTCCAATAAATAAAACTTCCCAAATTACCAGTACCTTGGGCTCGTCTTCATGAACTGTAAGATTCAGCATCCCATGTAATCTTGTGTGAAAAAAGATCGTGTCCTCTTGGTGGAAAAACCTGACAGAGCTAAATAAAGTGTGCAAGGAGATGCCCTCCTACTCAAGGCCCACCCAGGCAGCGCAGTGCAACTCTCCACTGCGGAGCCCTTTTCTCCCTTGCCTATACATGTGGACAGTCAGGTTTGTTGCTGTGATTTAAGGCAAGATGTCAGTCCCATGTAACCAGGAAACTGAACAAACATGTATATAACCGTTTGGAACTAAACACTGCCTTAAGGTAATTTTAGTTTTGAAAAATCTCTTTGGAACTAATTTTGGTGGAGCTTAAACATGCATATTTTATCACTTAACCTTGGCTGTTACTTTCTTTGTTGGGAATACTCAGTGTTTTCAAGACCCAGAAGAAAAGTTGGTAGCAACAGAATAAAGCATTCAGTTTAGAGTGTTTTGGTTTTAAAATAGTTTATGATCCATGTCATTTTTGGGATGAGAATACTTCAAAGGAGTAAAATACTTGGAACAGCTCAGACCAAGTGTTGAGTTATGACAAATTTACCATTTATGAATTCTTTGATTTAAAATCAAACCCGCATCTTTAAAATGTTATGCAAGGCATTCCAACACACACTTTAAATTACAATGGTACTTTAATAGTCACAAGATTTGACACTTCGAAAAAAAGACACCACTAATAAATAACAAAAGTGGAATGCTTATCAAAGTTACAACAGACATAATGTTCAGCTGAGAATCACTTCAACAAAGTAAGGCTCTAAAGACACCAGACAGACGATACTTGTTGAAATACTCCAACTTTCCTACTACGTGGTTTACAGAGGCGGCCCTGGTTCTGTGTGGTCAGGGTTATAGTCATAAAACCGGTTTCAGCACAGTTACGCTCCAGACTAAATTTTCGGTAGTTGTAGAATCTGTAGACAGTATGTTGAGGAAGGCCCCATTGGAAAAAGTTAAAACTTTTAAGACTTCCTTCTAGAATTTCCAGTAGCCAATATATGTATATTCTTATATTTCTAAAAACAGCAAAATGGAATTTAATAGATGCTAGTATTCATATTTGACCTATCAGATTTATGACAAGTCTTAATGCTCCTAGATTTTTGGGCATATAGGCAGCAGAATATTTAAATTTGTAAAAGGTAGAATATGGGGAAAATTAGGATCAAATGAAAATACATTTCTTGACTTTAGTGTCAACCCTCAATCAACTCACAGGGAATGGTTAAGCCATCAAAACAAAAATAGCTTTTTATATTCAAATGCTTCTCCATACTAGTTAACACTTTAAAGTCACGAAAAAAGTGTACAATTTACCTTGTACAGGTAAGACACAGGAATGAATAAACAGAACAAATTATGAAAAACACAATTCCCTTAAGTCTGTCCATGTCCATCCTTCACGTGTCTACTTTACATACACTCCACCCACCCCACTCCAACAAAGGTTCAGGTGATATCCCAAAGTGACCTGTTCCTGAATTACTTTCAAGTGAGCAAAGTGCTCTGTAGTGTATAAGCTACTCAGGTCTACCGATGCTAGGGTGATGCACTTCTGTAGTCCTCGCTCTCAAATTTGGAAATCTGCTCAGGTTCAAACACCTTTTAAAACCCTTCCCAAAAAAACAAATTTGTGACCCCTAAGATTCAGACAGTACAAGTTTAAATACCCTAATATGTGAAAACTTTTCGAATTTTTAAATAAAAACCATGAAAGGATTCTTTGTGGCTAAAAACTAAATCTGAATTATACGTGTCTGGCATTGTATAAACATATTTTTAAGTTCATTTTGCTGGACTTCATTAACCACTTCAGATTCTGCAGGACTCTTTTGAACTTTTGCCACTGCAAAGTTTATCCCATGGGTTAATCCAGCTTGGGTAATATTAGCAACCTGGACCATGGAACTTCGAATCTTTGCAAAGGGAGAGACTGCTCTGCTACTGCTCTCTGAAGGAGGAGTTACATGAAGCCCTGTCTCAAGTTCAAGCATACTGGAACCGGAGCTGGGGGTCTTTTGAGATATGACTGAATGTACTGGTTCAACTGACAAAAACTGTGGACCTGTTGCAGAAGACGACACATCTAATTGAGATGGTCGGGAAGGTATCTGTTCCGTTGATTCAGATTTTGTTTCTTCATTGGAAACTTGATTGGTCATTTGATTTCCTTCCTCACTAGCCTGCTGAGACACAGATCTGGTCTCTGATAGCTGGGTCATTTTGTTTTGTGCATCTTGCACAAATCTGTGGCAGTAAATATCCACAGGCTTGGCAAAGCTAGTCAATATGTGTATGTTGTCAGCAGAAGGACTTTTCATCAAAGGAGACTCCTGGCCTTTTCCAAGCCCACTCCCATGAGGAACAGTAATCTCTGAAGGAGCATGGATGCTAATATCATTGCTGCTAATAGACTGGGATCGACTGCCTAATCGAGGTGCTGAAGCAATAATACCACAGCTAGGAAGAACATAATCTATCGGGCCCACACTTTCTAAAGAATTAGCTAGCTGCCTGTCTTCATCAGACTTGGAATTTGTAAGGAATTCATCAGAGTGGTATGAGTCATTATCTGAAGATACGTCCCCATCAGACTCTGCCTGGACCTTATTATCCATCACTCCTGTGTTTTCCACGGTTTCGAGACTATTATCTGATTTCCAAAGATTTACTTTTAAGTTTGGTTTTAGAAAGTTAACTTTCATTTCAGGTTTTGTAAAGTTTCCTAGCTTTCGCAGGTTGCCAATATTTACATTGGATTTGGTTTGCTTCACTTTTTGATTTAGAGATGAAAATTTGCTCATTAAAAATTTTTTTCCCTGGGCCAAAGAGCCTTGGTTTTGAGATCTGATACCAATGATGTCTTCGTGAGGTTTACTGCTCTTCCTACAAATTAGAATAGAAAAATAGTTAATTCCCCATGAAATCCAATATACCAGTTCCAATTATTAATATAAGTGAAAACACTTTGCTTATTTCAAGAAATTGGTTCTAATTTGTTGAAAACAATGCATTGCTAATTGATAAACAATGAATATTCACACCTTTTAAATTGGATTCTCAATTTTGGGATGCTGTTCTCAGGAAATTATCCTAAACACGAAAAAATACATGACAAAGATATCTGTCATGACTTTTTTATAAAAGGAAGAAAAGCCTGCAGCAACCAAAATTTTTAGCAACTGGGTTTAACAGCTGTGTGCCAGGTGTTACTCTAAGTGCATTCTCATTCAATCCATGCAACTGTGACACAGATTTTATTACCTTATCTTACAAAGTTGAAGTAAAGGAATACTAAGTATCTCTCCCAAGGTTGAAGGGTAAATGACAGAAACAGGAGTAAAAAAAAAGTCTGGCCAATCAGAGTCCATGTTCTGAATCCACACAGTATATTTGCAAACAGATCACAGTAGGCAGCTGTTAAAATGATAGTTATGAATTCTATAGTAATATGGAAAATGCATACAATTATAATGTTTAGCAATAAAAGATTATATATATAAAAGGTTTAACCTGTACAGGTTGCAAATGTATACAAGAAAAAGAACTGAGAAAAAACTACATCAAAGTGATAGCAACCATGGAATGGCATCTTAAATGAGTTACCTGTAAACTCGTCATCTATGGCAAACAAAGTACACTCAAAATTAACCTTGTAAACCCACTCGTGTATACGTGGTATTTATACTGTACAATTCATTAGGTCCTGTATAGCCAGTTTTTATTCCAAAATTGGAACAGATAATTTTTTTGGAGCAGTAGATGAAATAGTTTATACTTAGAGGTCTTGTTATTAAAAAAATAAATTGGAAGGGAAAGAGCAAATGTATTTTTATGTATTACTATGTATTATATAACTACACAATAGTGGCTGCGTTACAGTAATTTGTGTGAATTTTATATAGCTCAAAATTTTTCCATAATATAGTTGTTTAAAAATTACATTCAAAAAATTAAGTTGTCTGTGATCAATTTTCATATAAGCCAATATTACTGAAGCATGAGTCATGTAGCCAACCAGGGAATAAAAATAATAAAGGTCAAAAATCCCTCCAAAGGGGTTACAGATTTTGGAAGACACTTCTACAATTAGGCATGTTAAAACTTTCCACTCTACTGATTCAAACCTCCCTTATAGAAGAATTCTAATTAACAAGTGTAGAAGGAATAAGGGAATTAGAAAAACCACCATCAGATCACCGTAGGAATAATTACTTCAGACAAGATCCACTGACTAGTGCTTATGAAAATGAGTAGGTTTAAGCAGAAACAATATTTGCATAATCTCAAAGGATCTCCCCCCAAATAGTAATTGTAAAGGGGAAAACAGTAAGTTTACAGTGGAAAATCCCAGCAGACACCACCTTGGCCAAGTCATCAAGGTTAACGTCAACAGTAAGACATGGATGTCACGTCTTCCCCTCCCTGCAACACGATGCACTGAACAGTGCACGTTACTTCCGTGGTGTCCTCAATAAGGCATAACTTCAGCATAATCATGAAAAAACACACCTAAACACCCTAAATTGAGGGATGTTCTACAAAATAACTGGCCAGTACCCTTCAAAAGTGTCAAAGTTATAACAGACAAGGGAAGACTGAAGAACTAACAATAGATTAAACGAACCTATGGAGACAACTAAATGCAATGTGGGATCCTGGAAGGGAAAAAGGGACATGAGTGGAAAAACTGGCGAAATCCTAATAAGTTCTGTACTTTGGTTAATAGAGTCGTGCCAAGGTTAATTTCTTAGTTTTGATAAATGTCCTATGATTATGTAAGATGGTAACATAAAGGAAAGCTGAATGAAGGGTAAACGGAAACACTCTGAACTATCTGTGCAACTCTTCTGTAAGTCTAAAAATTATCTGAAAATCATGGAGATACAGAATTTAAACAAACAGTGTTATTTTTTGATCCAAACATATTTGATACTTACCTCGCTAAATACCAACACATTACCCTAATGTGATCCCCTCCAACGCCCTGCTGCAAATACTTTTAAAGAAATAAGACCTTGAATAATAACGTCTTTATTTTGGGGGGACAAAAATCCCAAAGAAAATCTTGAGAGAAGTAGTGTACTCACCTCTCAAGTTTTTTCTCAATTATAGGTACATCCAATCCCATGGCTTGCTTGGTGATCTGCAACATCTCTGCAATGCACTGAAGGGTATCTGAAATCCAGAGATAACTGTTTGCCAATTTCTCCAAAAACATACTAAAAAAAATAGCAGTTCTAACTCATACAACCTTGAATGAAATTTGTGGTTGTACAATACAAATTTACTTGCTACAATTTATAGAAAACTACTGCCTGTTCACTAATCCCCCAACTAATTCAAAACGTTCTAAAACAAATTTTAGCAGAAAAGCAAAGAACAAAAGAACTAAATCAACTGGAATTAAAAGTGTGTTTGCACTGTGCTAGATGCCAAAGCAAGAGCTATAAACAAGACAGGCATGGTCCTGACTTCTACCCACAAGAGAAGCATGAAGTAGGAAAAGCCCTGGGACCTACATGGCTTCTGATGAGGCCAAACACACTGAGAATCCCCACTATAGAGTCCCTTGCCAAAAACCACATAATCCATTCAAATAATCTCCCTGCACTGCTGGGAACAGTTGCTATTTCACCGTCTCACATCCCAAAGCTATTCTCTGGTCCGTTCTCGCTCCAGTTGGTTACAGTATAAAACATCCCCAGTTCTATTTGGGCTGGTAAGAATAGATACAAAGTTATCACTGAATACTTTCATCTTTTCCTCTTTTTACCTTTTCCATCCTCTTCTGGATTTCGCATTACAGCTCTCAGTGTGTGGAAATAACCACTTGCTTCTTTGTATCTGTAGTGCAATCGCATGCAGGAGAACTTTGGCTTACCAAAAAGAGTGGGTTCGGGACCTAAAAACCCAAATGAATGTGTGTAGTTATATCGTTCACATAACATTTGCTTTCTTGTGTATCTTCAAAAGACCAACACACATTCATCAATTAAGTATTTAATCCATTTTTCTTCATAATCTAAATGAGAGCACAAAAAATATGAGCTTATCATGATCATTTGGTTTGAAGAGGCTATAAAAACTGTTTCAATTATTTAAACTAATCTTCACAAGGTAAATAATAAAAGGAATACAGTTATTATCACTAGACAATACATCTGTCACTAATCTCTAAAAATAGAAAGGAAGTCCTAAGAAATAGATGGCTTGGAATATCCCTTTCTGGTTTCTAACAGATGTTATATCAGTTGCTTAAATAATCTGAGCCACTCCCAGAAGCAACACCATTTGCTTTCTATGACACTTTGTTAGTATGTTAAAATTTACCTATTTCGATTTTTTCCAGGTCTTCTAGACTTAGTCGTTGATATTGGTTTACTTTATCAACTTCGTCATCATAACTAGATAAATGGAAAAGTAAAAAGAGGGTTAAAATCAAAAAGCATGTTTGGCTTGGCGCCCGAGGCATGATACTAGCAAACTATTGCATGCAGTTAAGATAACAATCCCCCACAGCACAATACATGCCTGTTGACGAGTTCAACATAAGAACTATTTTATAAACTTGATTAAACAAGAATAACATATATAGTTCAAAACGGCTAAAGAAAAATCAGTTTGTAGATCTTACAGTAAAAAAATCAATTACAAGGTAAAAATAATTTCAGTTTTATAAAAACTTGTATAAAATGAAAAGGAACCTAAAATCTAATCTAAAAGGCAAAACACACACACACACACACACACACACACACACACACACACACACCCCTATGTATTTGGGAATAATACAGCAGATAAATTTGATATTCAAAATCAAGAATGAAAAATCCACGTGATCTATGCCAACAGGCATCTGGGCCGATGATTCAAAAATGACAGTTCATACAAAACCAAAATAAAGTGAACATTTACTTAGAAAATATAATTTAAAATTCAATTCTGGCATAAGGTATGAGGAAACAAGTACTTGTATTTTGCTAGTGGCATTGTTAATCAGTCTTTCTGGAGATAAATCTGACAAATCACCAAAGTCATATAATTCATCATACCCTTGTAACCAAAGAGAAGCACACATGCGTATGCACACACACACACACGTTATCTGCATAAAGATAGCTGCATCATTCATAATAACAAAAAATTGGAAGTAATTCAATACCTAACACAATGGGAAAATACATTATAATAATACAAACAATGATATATGGCCATTAATGATAAAAATCTATGGAGTACATCAAAACCAGGAGATATATAGGAAATAATACTAAATGCTAAAAGAACACAATATTATACAAACATTGATTTTAACTTTAAAATCATTTTCAAACCATAAAAGGAGGTCAGAATGATGTTAACAGTTATAAAAAGGTAAAGGGGTTCAATGAGGTTTCATAAATTATACAATAAAACCAGATTCTTACATTTTTTGTAATAAATTCTAAGAAGGAAATTTACTCAAGTTTAAAAAAATCAAAAGCTTTAAAAATCAATAAGCAACTTACTAGGCCACGTAGTAGGCAGAGTTAGAAAGCAGTAACAGCACATCCACATCTCTGTGAGTAGCATCAATGAGGCTAAACAAACATGACACAGGGAATTAAATATTTTCATTTTCTCTGCATTTTTTGCCAAGAATATTTCTACAGCGGAACCACTTAGGACAAAAGATTGGCCACGGGAAAAAAAAAGAAAATCAAATAAATCATCAATGAGTTCTATTTCTGAAGTTAAACATAATACAATCTATCCATTTGAAAAATCTTTTAAAAAACAACAAAAACCAGCTTTGGGAAGTGGGGGAGGAGGAAGGAAAGGCGGGAGCTGAAGGGGAGGTAGGTAGCCAAAGGAGAGAGGGCTCAGGAGAAACAGGATAATGTGGGACGGGGACTGGAGAGAGTCAGTTATTGGGAAGAAAGGAAAATTACTGGGAAGAAAGGGAAACGTGAGACTGAGAAGGCATTATCTATTCTTAAAAATAACAGACCACATACTTAGGATATTTTTACACTCACGTAGTATCCATCTTTTGAAAGAATTTTACATAAGAATGACATTTATGTGCAAAAATGGAATGAGTCCAAGCTACTTTTGCATTTTTCTCACTACAGATTAATTTACTTGGCTTTCAAGGAACAAGTAAACATTTTCTTACTCTAAGTCCACCTTACCATGTCTATACCCACTCTAAAGTCAAAGATCAAATCGAGACTTCAAAACTAGATTGAGTGCTGACGAACCATTAAACCAAATCTACAGTAAATGTACATCCCTGTAAAATTACTAGTAAGAAAACAGTCGATGTATAAAATCTACAAATAATCAACAAATAAAACAGGCAGAATTTGAATTAAAATGAAACTTTTAAGATTAATCTAATATTAATAACAGCTTCTTTCTGTTAAAAGGTAGAGATTAATCTGCATTCTTATACTGGTCTCCAAACACCACTGTAAGAACCACCAATATTTCTGCCTGAGGATTTCATACCTATTGCCTAGACCTTATCAAAATGCTACTGAAAAACAGATGATAGTGAAAAAAATCATTTGTAGATGAAACTTAAACCACATACTTAATCTGCGTAAGAATGAGGTCATTGTTTAACGGGTACTGCAGGGAAGGATTTACCAAAATCTTAAACTGCAGTTTTCTACATCAGTGGCACCTTGTTGCAGCTTAAGTCTAACAGAATCTTAATCTAAGATAACAAATTCACCTCAATTTTCGTGTAAAATAATATACCGAAAAATACAATGAATGAGATAATGATATGCCAAAACCCGGTAACACACAGATGGATTCTAGGAGCCAAAATTTGAGCACCAACCAATTAATCAAGGGGAAAAAGAAAACTGTAAATTCAGTGATCCCAGCAGCTTCACCAAGAACACCGTAAAACGAAATTTAGTTTTGCGCATTGATACTTACATGCACTCTAAAAATTGTTGCTTGAGCCAAGTCATAAAAATTACGCCACGACACATGTTTTACTATTAAATAAATTCTATTGCTACTAATTACAGTATCACTTTCATCCTAGTTTCCTATTTTGGCATTAATATTTACATCAGCTAAACATGATAGTCAAAAACATTACGTCCTTAACGAAAAGCACTGGGCACATAACAGGCAGTCGAAAAATGCCAGCCCTCCCACCCCCCCCATTTTTAGTCTTAACTACAGTAAATACTTAATTCCCGTCCCCAACCACCCTTCCCCTTGGAAAAAAAAAAAAGCATGCTTAATACGAGCAAGAATAAGAAAAAAACCCTTTAGTTACTCCCCCCTCCCACCCACCCAGGTTTGCAGCTTTGTAGGAAAGCTGCTCTATTCGTTTTTGTTTTCCCGCCACTGAGGCAAGCCCTCCTTCCACACTATGAAGACAAAAATTGCTAGCACCACATGCAGCCCGACCACTGCGACAACAGTCGCGTAAAAGGCGCTGTCTTCAGGGGACATTAACATCAGACTTTGGAAAAGAAGTAGTTTGCAGGAAAAATATAACCCGACAGGAACTTTAACCATTAGTCCTGCAAAAAGGAGAAAAATCTTGAAAGTCATGGCCAGGACACTGTCTGACTTGGGCTCAGCAACAGCCCGCTGCGCGTTAGGCGGTCTGTGGGAGCGCGGCATGGTCCGTCAGTCCCTGTTCACGCCACGAAGCTCTAACTCATCACACAGCTGCGGTCACCCAACCTCACGGCTGCAAGCGAATGCTTAGAACGGCGCAACCGCGATGCGGGCTCGGCAAGTCACGCCCAGGGGACGACTCTAGCTTCCGGCCCCCACTTCCGGCTGCGGCTGGCAGCCATTGCGCACGCGCATCGTGTCATATACGCGCATCGGGTCCTGCGCGCGTCCCACGCGCTCCATGGAGGGCACGGACCCCGACCCAGCAGGGGAGGGGGCCTCCAGGTGGCCGGCTCCACGAGAATTTGTTCGCACCTTTGCCTTTACACAGGACTGTGTTCCCGCCTTGAGGGGACGCTGGGAGTCAGGGTACTCTGGAGGGCTAGCGCAGCAGAGCATCCATCCCCTGCACCACACCACATGCTTAAGGGACAGTAGCTGCTAAGGCCTTGACCACTCAGCTACCGTGGGTCGAAAGGGGCATCTGACTTAAGGGGATGAAAGGTTGCACGGAGCTGGCGAAGCCAGTTGGCTTTGTGGAGATGCTACCCGGGTACCGGCGGTGCCCGAGTCCCTTGCAATTCCAGACTCCTCTTCCCCGCTGTCAATAAAGTCAGAGGTTTTCCTGCGATAACTGGGGGCGGGAGGGCAGGAGACCGGGAAGGACAAGAATGGTGGGTCACACCTGGGCTTGCCGGCGTCCAGCCCAGACCCGCACTCGACGACTGGAAGCACACGCCGGGCGAGGGCGGCAGTGATAAGGAAACCCCCACTGTTACTTGGCACATCAGCCACCTGAGACCCCCACCCCTCACGGAAGACCCGCATCAGCATAATACTAACCTATTACCTGGTGGGTATTAAGACTCTAACACTTGCTGTAATAGTTTGGTTCCCTAACGGGGAAAACCCACCGCGTTGGCCCCTTGAAGCTCCCGGTTCGGGGGACGGGCGCAGCGACTGGCCAGACTTCAGCGACAGAAGTGAACCGGCGCCAACCGCCATTTTACGGAATATCTTTACTCCTCGGGAGTTCCCGCCAGCCACGGGGTCCCGTACTCGCCCGGACACGCCGGAGGGAAGGAAAAGTCAAATCAGGTCTGGAGGCATCAGACCAGGTCCGGGCCCCCGGACCATGACTGCACCAGGGCGGTACAGGAGGTCTATGCCAGCCGGCCAGATCTGAAAGATAGTCCTCTACTGGCACCGGACTTAGAACTCTACACGGATGGCAGTTTTATCCAGAATGGGAAACTACTGGCGGCTTCACAGTCGCCACAGTCATGAGGTCATCATGTCAGCTCCTTTGCCCCAAGGTTGGTTGGCACAAAGGGGGAGCTATGGGCCCTCATCCAAGCCCTCAGGCATGCCTGGGGTAAGAAAGCGCACATATACACGGACTCTAAATATGCCTTTGCCGCACTACATATCCACGGGGCAATATACAGGGAGAGGGGACTGCTGACTGCAGGAGGAAAGGAGATCAAAAACAGGGATGAGGCCTGTGTCATCTGCCATTTTGTGCGAAGCAAGGTGGCTTCCACGTTCCCTGAGCGTCTTCTTTGCTTCTGCCTCAATGGCCCCTTGACCACAGACATGACTCCGGATCGGTTCCGGAGTTGCGGCGATGGCGGCTTCCACCGGCGCGGAGGAGGCGGTGGCCGCGGAGGCCTCCACGACTTCCGCTCACCGCCGCCCGGCATGGGCCTCGGTCAGAACTGCGGCCCCACGGGTCCCGGCCCCGGCCAGGGCAGCCCTAAGCCTCTGATCCTGCCACCGCCTCCACACCATCAGCAGCAGCAGCCACCACGGCAGCCACCACACCCACAGCCGCATCAGCAGCCACCGGAAGCACCCAAGCCCGTCGTTCCTCAGGCACCGGCCCCGCTGTCGGCCTCCAGCTCTGCCCCGCCTGCCACTCTCCCGACCTCCGGGGCCCCTCCAGGGCCGGGCCCCACCCTGACCCCGCCGCCTGCCATCACCTCTGATCCCCTCCGGCGCCTCTACCGGCTCCACCAAGCAGCAGGGGCCCGAACACTCCCCCTCAGGCGGGGAGTCGCGGGGTGGGGGGCGCATGCTGCCTCCACCTGCAGGGGGCCCGGGTCCCCGGCCCGGGCGGCGACAAAATGCCTGGCGGGCCGGGCCTGAGCACGCCTGGCTGCCACCCCAAGCCGCCGCCTCGCCCCGTGGGGAGCCGCCAGTATCACCCGCCCTATCACCAGCAGCACCACCAGGGGCCCCCGCCCGGCGGGCCCGGCGAGAAGATCTCGGACTTGCAGGGGTTTAAAGCCAACTTGTCTCCCTTGAGGAGGCCTGGAGAGAAAACTTACACACAGCGCTGTCGTTGGCTTGTTGGGAATCTACCGGCTGGTATCACAGAGGATGAATTCAAAAGACTATTCGCTAAATATGGAGAACCAGGGGAAGTATTTATCAACAAAGGCAAAGGATTTGGATTTATTAAACTTGAGTCTAGGGCCTTGGCAGAAATTGCCAAAGCTGAACTTGATGATACACCCATGAGAGGTAGACAGCTTCGGCTTGGATTTGCCACACATGCTGCTGCCCTTTCTGTTCGTAATCTTTCACCTTACGTTTCCAACGAACTGTTGGAAGAAGCTTTTAGCCTGTTTGGTCCTATTGAAAGGGCTGTTGTAATCGTGGATGATCGTGGAAGATCTACAGGGAAAGGCATTGTTGAATTTGCCTCTCAACCAGCAACAAGAAAAGTATTTGAATGATGCAGTGAAGGTGTTTTCTTACTGACAACAACTCCCCGTCCAGTTATTGTGGAACCACTTGAACGATCAGATGATGAAGATGGTCTTCCTGAAAAACTTGCACAGAAGAATCCAATATATCAAAAGGAGAGAGAAACTCATCGTTTTGCCCAGCATGGCACATTTGAGTATGAATATTCTCAGCGATGGAAGTCCTTGGATGAAATGAAAAAACAGCAAAGGGAACAAGTTGAAAAAAACATGAAAGATGCAAAAGACAAATTGGAAAGTGAAATGGAAGATGCTTATCATGAACATCAGACAAATCTTTTGCGCCAAGATCTCATGAGACGACAGGAAGAGTTAAGACACATGGAAGAACTTCACAATCAAGAAATGCAGAACGTAAAGAAATGCAATTGAGGCAAGAAGAGGAACGATGTAGAAGGGAAGAAGAGATGATGATTCGTCAACGTGAGATGGAAGAACAAATGAGGCGCCAAAGAGAGGAAAGTTACAGCTGATTGGGTTACATGGATCCAAGAGAAAGAGACGTGAGAATGGGTGGCGGAGGAGCAGAACATGGGAGATCCCTGTGATTCAGGAGGCCAGAAATTTCCACCTCGAGGTGGTGGTGGTGGCAGCATAGGTTATGAAGCTAATCCTGGAGTTCCACCAGCAACCATGAGTGGTTCCATGATGGGAAGCGACGTGCGTGCTGAGCGCTTTGGGCAGGAAGGTGTAGGGCCTGTGGGTGAACAGGGTCCTAGAGGAATGGGGCCTGGAACCCCAGCAGGATATGGTAGAGGGAGAGAAGAGTACAAAGGCCCAAACAAAAAAACCCCGATTTTAGATGTGGTATCTAGGCTTTCATTCCAGTTTGTTTTCGTCTTTTCTTGTTTAGATACCAATCTTTTAAATTCTTGCATTTTAATGAGAAAGCTACCTTTTTATGGATGTTAGCAGTTTATTGACCTAATATTTGTAAATGGTCTGTTTGGGCAGGTAAAATTATGTAATGCAGTGTTTGAAACAGGAGCATTTTTTTTTCCTTTTTATTTCCTTTTTTTTTTTAACTGTATAATGTCCCTCAAGTTATGGCAGTGTACCTTGTGCCACTGAATTTCCAAAGTGTACCAATTTTTTTTTACTGTGCTTCAAATAACTGGAAAAGATAGTTATAATATTGATCTTCAACTTTGCATTCATGCTTCTATGCACATTAGGCTAGGTATTCCACTTTGAAAGCATGAGAATGTCTAGGCCTTTGAATGGCATATGCCATTTCTGGGAAATGTATCTGGAGGCTAAATACTGCTTTCTACAAATAAGTACCCCGCCCCCTTGTTTTAAAAAGACATGCATATTGAAGTAGTTTCATGATTTGTTTGGCATTATAGGAAGCAAGCTTGTGCTAAGTATTTTTAAATGGTTATATAAGCAAAGCTGAACTATACCTCTTCATTCAGGAATATGTATTAAGATTATGGAATAGGTGTAAGACTATTGTAGGGGGTGAAAGAAGGTTTGGTTAAATAGATATTTTATGGCCCTAGGATCTATCCTTTCCTTGAAAATTTCTGAAACGTGGAAAGATCATTTTGTTGCATTTCCCCATTTCTTGTTTTTAAAAAAAGAACAAATCCCAAGCCCTACAAATGGCTTGTATGAACTTTTACATTTGAATTCAAGATTGTTAAACATGAAAAAAAAAAAAAATAGGGATGAAATCCTCCAACTGCTGGAGGCAGTTTGGGAGCCAAAAGAAATTGCAGTCATCCACTGCCGAGGGCACCAAAAAGACACAGATCCAATCGCCACTGGCAATTGCCTGGCAGACCAAGCAGCCAAAATTGCAGCCACCCAAGAATGTTCAGAGGACAACACTCCAACCCGATGCCAAATCTTGTTGGCACCTGAGTGGCCCGAAGAACCAAAATATACCCCAGAAGAGAGCCAGTGGACAGAGCAGGAGAAGGCCAAGAAGGACTCAGATGGTTGGTAGCACCTACGGAACCGTAACATCTTTATCCCCAATAAATTAGCATGCTCTATTGTCTCCCAACACCACAACCTGACTCACTTAGGGAAAACAGCCCTCGCACAGCTACTCGCCCAGTACTACCACATCGCCAAACTTCCGTCCATCGCTGCAGCAGTCAGCGCCCGCTGCCAGACCTGTGCTAAAAACAATGCAGCGGTGAGACCTAGACCCGCCCCAGGAATTCAGCACACCGGAACCTCTCTGTTCGAGGATGTGGAAGTTGATTTCACAGAAGCAAAACCATGTCGGGGCTATAAATACCTGCTGGTAGTGATATGCACCTTCTCAGGCTGGGTCGAGGCAGTCCCTACCTGGACCAAAAAGAATAGGGAAGTGGCAAAGCTTCTACTGAGAGAAATCATCCCCAGGTACGGTCTGCCACTCTCCTTTGGCAGTGACAACGGACCAAGCTTCACTGCGGAGGTCACGCAAACCCTCGCCAAGGCACTAGGAATCAAATGGAAACTACATACAGCCTACAGGCCACGGAGCTCAGGGAAAGTAGAGTGCATGAACCAGACCCTCAAGACCAGTCCTAGCAAAGATGTCAGGAAACACAATTACCCTGAGTAGACATGCTAAGCCTAGCCCTGTTCAGAGTCAGGTGCACACCAGGGCCCACGGGATATTCACCCTTTGAAATCCTGTTCGGTAGACCTCCCCCACTCACCAAGCGATTAAGGGAAGACATTAGACAACTAGGGGAATTGAATATAAACACACGCCTCCAAGCCTTAGCCAAAACTATGTGCCATATCCACCACACTGTCCTAGAAAAAACTCTTATCACCCTGGGTCTCCCTGTCCACCCCCACCAACCTGGGGATCTAGTCTGGGTAAAGGACTGGAAAAGAACAGCCCTAGAGCCCACCTGGAAGGGTCCCCATACTGTGATATTAGTTACTCCCACTGCTGTTAAAGTTGCAGGTATCACTCCGTGGATCCATCACTCCCGGGTGAAAAAGACTGAACCAGACAATGAAACTGATCTCTGGACTGCACATCAGGACCAGCAGAACCCACTAAAGTTCCAGCTTAGCTGTCTCCCAACGAGGACAGCCACACCCAGGACTAAACAGGAGTAAATGGGACCACTGGCCCTGGCCCTCATTGGGGTTGTAGTGACTTTACTGGGGATTGGACTCTCCGCGGTAGCTCCGGGAGACTGGACAGGACTGCAGAGGGCGTCTCTAACTGTGGTACTTTGGCTCATTATAGGATGTCTACTCCTGCCTCAGTCCCTACCCTCCTCCTGGTTGGGGCACTCGCCCTAACAACTATGGCAGAGAAACCCTGCCCTGAGGCTTGTTATGCTAGGACTTGGATTCCTTCCACTAATGGGATTACTCGAGGCTTCTGGACCACAGGAGGTTTCACATTCCACACCTACATGCCAAAGACATGTTATAGTCAGGCTGAAGTGTGCCACAGCGGGGGAAAGAAATACTGGACTGGCACCATTATAGGTGATATTCGAACCTGTATAGCCCCAAGAGACAAGCCAGCTTATTGGACTCACTACACCCACTGGGAAATGATGCCCCATAGTACACATATAAGGCCATCAAAGGGGAGAATAAGGAAAACCCCCATCTGTTACTTGGCACATCAGCATAACACTAAATCTATTATCTGACACATCGACTAACCTATTACTTGTCGGGCATTAACCACCTGACACCCTACCCCTCAGACCACAACTTAATAAAAGTGGGAAAAATCAGGTAGACAGCGCTCAGAATTTGGTGGCGAGGCCCCCCTGAGACCGCTGGCAAATAAACTTTGATTCTCTGACTCTCCGTGTGCCGCTCAGTTTGTCCTCAGGGCCACCTGCTGTAACACTTGCTGTAACAGCAGGAGACAGCCATTCCCGCTTCCCCGCGAGGACCCAGCATCTGCGCTCCACTTACCACAACTTTTTGTACCAGATACTTAACTGGGGCCAGGACTGCAGCGAGGCCCGAGTTCTCTGGCGCAAAATTGAAGGGGTGCCATTAATTTCATTGTCAAGAAAACTTACTAGTGCAACATTTTAAAAAATCAAAATTAACGCAAAACATCACCATTTAAATGAAGATAAGGTCCACCCCTGCACTGGAAAACATGCTAAGTGAAAGCAGCCAGTCACAAAAAGCCACATATTACATTAATCCATATTGTATGAAATGTCCAGAATAGGCAACTCCAGAGAGAAAGAAGCAGGCTGCTTAAGGGAGCAGGGGGAAGATAGGGAAGTGATAGTTAAAGGATATGGCGCTTCTCTTTGTGGTGATGAAAATGCACTAAAATCAACCATGGGAATGGTTGCTATCTCTGTGAATATACTAAAAACTACTGAATTGTATACTTTAAATAGGTCAATTGTATGATATATGACTTATATCTCAATAAAACTCTGTAAAAACACACACAGCCCAGGTTGAAGCAGACAGGCAGGTGGTGACAGCTGATGTCCCCAAGTCTGAGGGGCTGTGCCCTCCACTGACTACTTCTCCAGAAAGAAACCCAAGTTCCCACAGCCACTCCCGGGGCTGGCTCTCTCTTCTCTACCAGGGCCATCTGTTCCGGGTCAACATGTCCAGCTCAGTTGATGGACTGTACAAAGGTTCTATAGCAAACTCAGCCCATGAGCAGGTTTCCAAACATCTCTCATCAAGAGTAAGGGTAAAACAAAACAATGCACCATCAGGAAAATCACTAAGCCTTGCAAGTGGGAAAAAAATACCAGTGGCCAATTCAAAGAAATCTCAGCAGCATTCGAAAGGGTAATATCCACAAAACAAAGAGGTGCTAATGAGGAAGTTCTTAAAAATTGTCTAATCAGGATGGAGACATAACAATTAACTTTGAAAACTCAAATGAGCACACAACACCCATCAGAAGAGTCATCCACGTGAGAGGAAAATGCAGTAAGACCTGCAAAAGGCAATGGCTCTGCATGTGAAAAAGCACCGCCTTCTCAGAGAAAGGGCAGAAGAGAACACTGGAAACCACTCTGGGATACTGGCAGCTCCTACTCCACTCTCCTCCAGCTGCTCTTAAGTCCAAGCCCAAACCTAAACCCCCAAAAAGGGACTCATGCTGGGACCAGCCACAGGGTGATTAAGTATCTCCGATTAAAAAAAAAAAAAAAATACCAAGACTCCTGGACTCCTGGTAGGCGGCCTTATTCTTCCAAAACATGATCTGAGAAGCGACTGGCTCCACAGCAGCAGCACTAACTCCTCCATCCACCTCATCCTGTACCAAAGCTTCAGAGCAGATTCTAACAAAACGCTAACAAACAGTGAGAACCACAAAGGGAAAAAGAAAAGTCTAGCAGGAGGCCAACACCTTAACCGCTGTGAGATGCAACCAGTCTGGCACGGTCAGCCTTAGAGGAGATCTTTCTGGAACCAGAGTAGAGAGTCTCACACTTCAGCAGTTCTGCCTGTTGCTAAAGAGCAGACCGCACACAAATCCCCCCAGTCTGTAGCCCCTCCATGCCCCTGCTCCCCATCCTGCTCTTGACAATCACGTCATTCCCTCAGATACTCCTGTTGTCCTGGTAGCAATGGAGCACCCCCTGCCTGTCTCTGCCTTAGACCCAAGTTGGCTTCTCTGCACTGAAGAGATCACACACAAAACCACTCTCCGTCAGGCACCAGCTCACAAGTTAGCGAAGAAAACAAACATTTTCACGAGCAACAATAAGACAGGGAAGGCAGCACCTCAGCTAGTGATTCCTGTGTTGACTGCAGAATCTTCAAAATCTTTCCATGTCCCAAAGGACGAAGGTCAAAGGGAATCACTGGCCAATGACTCTGATGGGCCTACTATGTACACAAAGACCACAAGGAAGAAGATGAGGATGAGGATGGCAAGTCAAACACGCAAAGGATACTCTCAGAATCACTCTTGACAACCAACCATCTAAAAAAGAATTAGAGGACAAAAATATCGTGCAGCGACACCCGAGGAAGAGAAGGAATTCGACAACAAATTGGAAACCAGTCAGGAGACTTAGAGGCCCACAACTGAAGATATCCTAAAAAGAAAGAAGTTGAAGGAGCAAAAATACAATTAAAAGGCAAACTTAGCAGAAAGTTTGGCCTGAGACCCAGAGTGGCACAGCTACAAGTACCAATGGTCCTAGGGTTTAATGTTTAATGAGCACACAGAGGTCACTATTCCCCTGACTGGGGTCACAGGCACTGAACCCTGGGCCAGGTTAACACCTACAGGTGAGGCAGCAACAAGGATAGAACTAAATGAACTTAAAGGTTTGAATGTCCATCACGAAATGTAAGATTCTCTGGAAATATATACTGATCATCTCTGGGCATAGGCACCACTTCCTAAAAACCTGAGAATGCAATAAGTGCATGTGTTCCTGCTTAACTTGCAGCGAAGGAAGAGTGGATACTGCTTTTTTGAGAAACGCTCCTCACCTGTACAGCACAAATGCAGCAATGAGCAAAGGGGAAACGTTCTGACCCTTGCTATCTAGCATGTGCTATTGATGGTAAGTTATTCTTCATCGAGAGCTTTAATCAAGGAAGATGAACAGTCTTCTGGATCCCTGTTATCAGTGCTGGATTAACAGGGAATGAGGAGTGTAATTACTGGGCACTGGAGAGGGGTGGGAATCAAAAATCAGGAAAAAAGAGAAGCCTTGTGTCATGTTAATGAAGAAAAGAGAAAACTGAAGCACAGTTGTATTTCTGAGGTAGGCATGTGATAGCTGAGAGAACTTTAGAGATTGAGACTCTAACTCTAATCACCCAACAGTGATTTCCTAAAAACCTATCCTAGAAGACTATTCTTGTTTCACGATTATTTTGATGAATCCAATTGCCAGAAATGAGTGTTTTTATGAATCTTTGCAAGAGGCTTCTAACGACCCTTAACAAAGCATGCTTACCCAAATTTTGTTGCAAGCTTTAAACAGCATAACTATACACACTTTATATTGTTTTATACTTCTCACCCAGGGTACCAACTTTCCATAAGAATTAAAGGATTGGAAACCAAATTAGAGGCAATGCAACCCTACGAAATGGTAGCCAGCAGTAAAAATAAACCTTTTGGTTCTTCCCAGTTTCAGTTATCCAGTAGTAGAAATAAAAATACTTGCCCTAAGGAAGATGATATTGACAATCATGACACCTTTAAAAACATTGAAGTGCAGAGTAAAAACTCCAGCAAAATGAAGGTATACTGCCTGCAGTTATTTCTGAATGGGAATTAAAAGTATTAACACTTTCTTTTCTTTTTGGTGCTACATTAAGTTTGCTTCTATTAAAAAAAAAACATGAATCAAGTATTTTTACCAAATGGCTTAAAAGAACATAAGTTTTCTGCTAAGTTTTGTGTACAGAAAACCTCATCTCTTAAAGTCTACAAATTATATCCATCCATATATTTACTATCAAAGTGGAAAAAAATCCATGAAATTAAAGTCATGGAAGGTTTCTCTATGAATCTACAGCCAATGTTGTGTTTTATTCATTTTAATACATGTAAACACTAGGCCAGGCGCAGTGGCTCATGCCTATAATCCTAACACTCTGGGAGGCCAAGGCGGGGGGATTGCTTGAGCCCAGGAGTTTGAGACCAGCCTGAGCAAGAGCGAGACCCCATTTCTATAAAAAACAGAAGAGTTAGCCAGGCACAGTGGCGCACACATGCAGTCCCAGCTACTCAGGAGGCTAAGGCAGGAGGATCACTTGAGCCCAGGAGTTTGACGTTACAGTGAACTACGATGATGCCACTGCACTCTAGCCCAGGTGACAGAGTGAGACTCTGTCTCAAAAAAAAAAAAAAACCAAAAAAACAAAAGTATGTAAAATACTATCTTGCCATTTAATTGTACTCTCAAGCTTATTTTATGCCCCTTCTATTAAAAATACATGAAATGTATAAGATAAAATCTAAATACAGTGCTTTATTCTTAGAGGTTGGTCTAGAATTTCCTGAAATGTTTCTGATTTATAATATTGAATATCATCATTTTAGATTTCAGCCTAAAGGCAAGCATTCAATCTGGTGGATAAATTTAGATGACACTGTTCATTGATATTTTGAAGAACCACTTGAAACTGGATGCTTTTTGTTTAAAAAAAAAAAAATGTTAAGTATTAGTTGGCCTTTTTATTTTATGAAAGGCCAGAACCACTTCGTAACTGATAAAAACAGCCAGCATCACTGTGCCTCTTGTTGCACTTACTTACGTGCAGCGCATTAATACAATAAACCTAACTTCTAGAGGTGCAGGGGAGGAGGTGGACCCACAAAGCCAGCTGCACGCTGTAGTTTGCCAATTTGAATTTCAAAAAATCAAATATTGCCTTAAAATATTTCCTTTCGTTACTGAGGTTTTAGCACCCCCTTAATTTTGTACATATGACGAGTGCCTCAGTCAGCTTGCCTTAGTACCAGCCCCATATTGGAAACACCATGTATCCATGCCCACAGCTTTATGGACAACTGCTAGCATTAATCATAACAACTTACAACATCAGAAATTAAGCAAATTAGTCATCAGGAAACAAGTCCAACTCACCTGGGGTCACAGTCAATGAGGGCCCAGCCCCCGTGGAACTTTTCATCATCAGGCAGTAGTAACTTCATGTAACTCTGTAAGAGCTGGTTGATTAGTTCCTGGTGGCTTCTCTGGTTTTCCTTATGCAAAGCTTCATGCTCTTTCTCCTTGGTAAATATGGAATAAAGATCTTCTGTCACTGGAATGCCTTGCATCAAATCTAGGGTGGAAGTGTTAATATCTATCATCATCTTAGTTTACTAATATATTTTTTAAAAACAAAAGAGAATGTAAGACCTAAAATTATAAAGCCCTTAGAAGAAAACACACACACAAATCTTTATGACATTGTATTAGGCATAATTTTCTAGATGTGACACTAAAATCATAAGCAACAAAAGAAAAAACAGACAAACTAGACATCATCAAAATTAACAACTTTTGTGTTTCACAGGGCACCATCACAAAAGTGAAAAGATAACCCACAGGAGAAAATATTTACAACTCATTTAATGGGTAAGGGACTTGTATCCAGAATATAGAAAGAACTCCTACAACTCAATAATAAAAAGCCAATTTAAAATATGAGCAAAAGATCTGAATAGACAAACTATTAATAAGTTCCTCTTGGTGGGGCATCAAGGAGGCTTCTGGGAAAGAAGATCTGCCAACCACTGGTCCTAAAAAGGGAAATGAGGAGCCCAGACTGCTACTTCCTTCTTTCTCTCAACCTTGAGGACAGCAGCTTCAGCGGGGATCAGGATGAAGCTGACGCTATGGACTGCTGAACGGAGGGGAGGACAATTGAGAACCTGGGTCCTCAGTGACAAAACTCAGTTGCTAGATCAACCAATGGAAGCAAGGTATCTTATTTTTTCCTTAAATAAACTGCTAAACCCTGTGCTATTCTGTAGTTAATAGCACGCACCACCCACCCCCACCCCCCATCTCTGGCGAATAAATCAAACGTCGTCTTTACATCAGAAATTCCTAAGTGGCTTGTACCTAGGCCCTATTAGACTAATGTGTATGCTAAATAATCAGGTGAAAAAATGGGATTTTAAAAAGATTCGTGGGGACCATGGATCTGCTATGTTACATTTGGTTCTAATCCAGAATATTCTCCATTTACTTTAATCGTATAAGGTAATATTTTCGTGAAAATTAAATTAAAAACATGTCAATGCATAAACTCTACTGGGTCATCTACCCTTCCATTTCTTCTAAAAAATGATAAGTTGATTAGGATAATCTCTAAATCTGGTACCCTAAAATCCTGTTAAAACATGCTACAGAAAAGGATAGTGGATTTGTCCACATCAAGAACATAGGATAAATGGCGTACAGGAAGAGAAAACCACCCAGTTTTCTTAGCCTTGCATAATAGGAAAGCCAGCAGAATATGAAGTTCTTAATTGTTGTGGTGTAGGGCACTTATTCCGCACCCCCGGAACTTCAAATCCTGCCTTCCACTACGAGAGCAGCAAACTGACAATTACGTATGGAAATGGCTTCTTTTGTTGCTCCAGTCAAAAATATTTCAAATTCTAATCTTGTAAAAACTTGAATTTGATTTATTGGGTAAGATGCCCAATATAGAAACACAAGTATATTACAAAACTTGAGTTATGTCAATGAAGTTGGTTTCTGTAAAATGTTAGTCACAGAAGGAATAATAAATTTTAAGGAAAGAAAGACATTTCTGTTCCTTACCTATAACAGCTTGCCTATAAGCATCCTTAAATCGATTGAGGTAATACCTATTTGCTGAGTTAACTCCATCTTTCATAACTCCTGCTAACTTCCTTTCACCTGTCCTGGTAAAGTCACCCTGTCAAACAAAAAGGTATTTTGACCATTTATTCAAACACAAGAATGTTCTCCCAAAATCAGTTGTGGGCTTTCAGTTCAAGACTGGAATTCTACAGGCTTTTATAATTTCCAAACTATAACTTTTATAATTTTCAAATAGTGTAGTTAAATTAAAGTATCTACTAGTATTTGACTCTGATCCAAGTATGTCAAATAATTAAACACGCTATTTGTAGCATCAGGTCTTCACAGTCAGATAGTGCTTTAGTGTATAAAGCCTGGAAAATTGTAGAATTTCTAGAATTTATAGGTCAAAACCAATTATATAACAAACACAAAAACAATAAAGATTTCAAGCCTCAAATTGGTATAATATTCAAAAACCAAATTTCTGATGTACGAAATGTGGACAGTTCCCTAGAGTTTATTATAATAGGCTTTAACCTGTGTGTATGTGTAGATGTAGACAGAGAGCAAGATCAGGGGTTTCCATACCTCTCTGAATATTACAATCACCTGTAGAACAATCCAATGAAGATTTAAACTGTTTTGTTTCCCTTGCTTTTCACAACAAAGGTGTCACAGGAAGTCCCTAGAGAGGTGATGACTTAAACTTGAGGCAAGGAAGGTACAGTCTCTCTTTTTCCTCATTCCAACCCCACTACTTCTACCCAAGGCAATCTCAGAAATCTCAGGCCTTGTTCGAAATCTGGCAGTTTAGGAAGAACATGCTGCCAATTAGGCCATTCACAGGGAATATTAGTTTAGCAATGAGAATCTACTACAGAAGAGAGAGAGGCATAAATGCTGATCCCAAAGAAGTTTAATAAATTCAAATGGAAAAAAAAAAAGTATTTCTCTTATTAAACAATAACTTGTACAAGGACTTCTAAAGTTTACTTTCCTTATTTAATAAAATGCTTTTGATATTTATCATTCAACCAAAAAGAGAGACTATCTGATGCCTGTTGAGTCCTTGATGGTACAATTGGTTATAAGAAATATCCTGAAATGAACCATCACCTTAAAGAATGATTAATATAAACCTAATTTAAACTAATTCAACCACTTCCTATTGCCCACAAAGGGCAATGCCCTCAGAGGGACTATTTCGTTACTAGGGACTATATTTTACATTTAACTTAAAATTATGTGAAGACTAGCTATGTAGGATCTTCAAAAGACTTTATTTACAGTAACAGTATTTTTTGTTATTATAACCCACATTTCTTCAGCATTTACTATGATGCATTAATGAATATAATCCCATGACAATCTTTTGAACGAGGCCTAGTATTACTCCCATTTGACAAATGAGACAGATTAAGCAACTAGTCCCAGGTCACAGAGCTGGTAAGAGGCGGGGTTGGGATACAAACTCAGAGAAGACAAAGTTTCATACTGGGGGCCTAATCCCACCAGTAGACATGTTTTGCTTGTACACAATTTTGAAAACTAATCATTTCACATAAAATTCTCGATTTCCAGACCCCCTTGAAAAACTGGAAGATCTGACAACACAGGACCTCACAAGAAACAGCAAACTGGCCCCTCCCAAGACAGCATATCCTCCTCGGGTCCACACAGCCCCCCTTCTCCCTCTGATCTAATGGGTGTCCTGCTGGAGTCACATTACCTGGCTCCTGACCCCTGCCTTAGCGAAAGAGGAGTCAACTACCCAGACCTAACACCTGTAGCCCACGTACCTTTTTAACCCTGTGTCCTACAAAATGATCCACAAATGCTTGCTGCAGGTATTTACCTTCAAAGCAGCTGTCCCAGCATACTGTCTGCTAATGGAGTCACCATTGTTAGCCCACATTATCTGGTAGATTCGATTACATTTCACAGGTAATGGCTGCTCCGGGGGCATCACACCTAATTTTTTCAGCTGAAATGAACACATTGATGGATTAACTATATATGGGTCAGGAAACCATAGCATAAAACATGTACTGCAGAAAAAAGGAAACATACTCATATACAATTCAGGACCCTTAAATTTTAAAAAATGGTCTTTTCATACTTTTTGAAAATTAAGCACTGCTTGAAAGACAGCTTTATGAAATGCCACAGCTGAATAAATATAATGAAATATACTTTTTTGATATAAGTTTTAATGTGTAGGATCATACTACTATATTTTGCCTTTGTTTTAAATTCGCCTATGTAGTGAATCTATCAAAAAAGCACATAGAAACAATGGTATTATCTGATCACAGCATGATTGAAAAAAAAGAAACAGTAATAATGTTTAGAGTAGCAGAGTAGTCAAGTGCCCAGTAAATGTTAACTGTGCCAAGGCTTTCACATAAATTATCTCATTTAATCATCTTAACAACCCTATGCGATCAATACTGTTATTTCCCCCATTTTAAAGATGATGAGACTGAGGTTTAGAGAGATTAAGTTCTTTGTACAGAGTCAACACCTAGTATGCAATAAAGCCAAGGCTTAAACTCAAACCTGGTTGCTTAAATGCTACATTAGAGGAACAGATTCATGTCCTCAAAGAATAGTCACAAGGTTCTATAAGAAACAAAACTAGAAACGATGCTAGGTATTTCTACCTTGGGAATTTAATACAGGGACTTTTTCATCCAGATGTTGGAGGGCTGAAAAATCTAAAAGGGGACACTGAGGTAACAGAGATGATGGAAGACAATGAAGGAAGCAGCTGTCACTCCTAGGGCTGGGGCATAAAAGGAAGAGGCTGGTTTTGTGGTGTCAAAGGAACCAACAAGCTGCCAACAGGAATAACAGGTGAAGGGGAGCTTTTGCCTTTTTCCTCCTCCTGCCTCATGGTCTTCCTTTGGCGCCCCCTATTGGCAGAGCCAGCAGTCTGAGCAGAAGTGTGTGCAGACTCCCAGTCCCAAACACACAGGAAGGGTGAGTTTGGCAGTGAGAGGAAAAAGGTAAATGAACACACAATGCCATCCAACAGATTTTAAAATGTTGGCCCTCACATTTTTGAAATAATTAAGAAAATGCCACTTTGTTCATCTTATTTCTAATGAATGTTGTTATTTCCAAGTTTTAATGCAATAAGGATGGTTGCATAAGAGTTCTACAGATCATTTGATTTTGAAAAAAATTCTCATAATGCAAGTATTGGGGAAAAAAAGAGAAAGAATAAGAAAAAGATTCTAGTTATTTGGGTACTCATGAAAAAAGCATTTATAAAATGAGTATTTACAATCCAACGGGCTCTAAATTACCTGTTGTTCCATGACCACTCTTGAAATGGCAGCCTGAACCACGTTGGTGCGATCCAGGCAGTCCATACAATTAACGCGAAAAATCCCTTCTTGTTTACATATTACCCCAGCTTCGTCAACCCTTTTCAAAAACAGTATGGATTATTTAACAATATAAAATACTTTAATAGGTTTTTCAAAAGATAATTCTTTAAAGTATATCAATAATAACAGCAGCATTAGCCACCAATTTGCTTGGAATATCATTATGTGCCAGGCATTACTGAGTCCTTTATAGACATTATTGTTAAATTACACAATAACTTGGCAAGGAATATGTTATTATCCCCACTTAAAAAAACACACACCTGAGGGGAAGAAAGAGTGACTTTTCCCAAGTCCTACAGCTGCTAGGCAGAACTGAAATAACCCCAAATTATGCTTTCTTACACACTTAAAAACCAGAAGGCACTTTAAAACACATCTTGTTCCTTTTGACTCAAAGTAAAAATGCATCTCAACTATCTCAAAAAGACTAATTTACTTTACCACCCAGGGAGGAGTCATGCAGCATGCCTTGCTCATCTAATTTCTCTGGCCACCCGCATAGTCTTAAAATCTAATCGAATGTTCTCTCCTGTCCTTTAAGCCAATTTATACTTCCTATAGTCTGAGAATCATTTCCCTTTTCTGGTAATTTTGAAATGCCTAAAAACTGAGACCAAGTACCTCTAAGCCTTCCATGTTAGGGATGGTGAGAAAGAGGAGAAAGATAAAATGTGGACCACAGAGCAAGAGAAGAAATAAACTTATGTCCTTAAAGAACGGCCGCAAAGCATTTCACTTCATTTTGCCCGACTGCATGACACCTTCTCCCTGTTCAAAGCTAACACTGCCTATAATCAATGACACTCTCTTGAAAAAAAGAATAGGAACTGGGAAGCAGAGCAAACAAAGCTTTCTCAGCATGCTGCTATTATTTTAATGCTTAGTGGTACTAGACAAATACATATATTTCACAGACCAAGAGTTTATCAAAATGAGTTGTTATGAAATACCCACCAACACCACTTCATGTCCAGAATAATGTCATAAATGGCATCTGTGAGTGTTTGAACATTCTCAAACTTCATCCCTCGGCTAAAGCCCATGCCAAAGGAAAGAAAAAAATCTTTAATATGATGATAGAATTATTTTTTGAAAACTTAAGATATGACATTTAAGGTAGTTTGGAAAAATTAAAAGAGAATTATTATGGGATATATAAGAGGTTGTTACTACTATATGTTATATAGACCATTATATAAAAAATGTTTTTAATTAATCTGCATTGTGGAAAAAAGCACACTTAAGAATACATTGAAACGTATTATTACAGATGTCAAAATCTTCTTCCCCCATCAAATTTCTAATACCTAGGTAAATTAACCCAAATTAGAGTCAGGATTATGACAAAAGAACCTTGCTCTCAGAATACACACAAGTTAAAAGCACCATCAAAATGATTCACGGATTGTTGTTTTTCCAGAGCAAACTCTAGTGCAGTTTATCCACAGGGAAAGAAATATTACTAACAGAGCATGAATGTGAGCCAGCTGGGTAATTTTTAAGTAAGGAAACTCTATTACTTCTGCTCAGACTCAAGCAGAAAGGAAATGCACCATAAGTTCTTTAACCGGTGTGATCAAAGTAAAATTGGAACTCTAAGTCTCCACATCATTTTGGAAGAGAAAGACTAAATATTTTGGCAACAACTAACGCAAAATTTTAGCCGATATGAAAATTAAAACTAAGTAAACAAATGCTACACTTCCCTTTCTAACAAGGAGGAGAAAAAATTTTTTCTTCCCAGCAGAGAAGAGAAGCTAAGGTCCCTGGGGTAGCATCTACCACATACATTGCATGCAACTGATCAAAACTCATCTCAGGAAGTCATCTTACCAGTGCTCGTGGAAGTCAAATGAAACATAAGTGAGATGTGAGTTGTTAAAGAGCAACACTTGCTTCAGGTAAGCATCACCAATAATTTTCTCTCTTCCTGCCTGGTCTACCAAGTTAATAATAACCTGTATGAGCAAAGAAAAAAATTAAATTTAATTAGACATTAGAATCATAATGTGATTCTTAAATGATTTGGAATTATGTTTTAGAAATATTTTATAACCATCCTTAGAAAGTAATCCACTCAAGCATCAATTTTTCCCTATAAAATTAAATTTTCATTTGTTTCATAAATTTAAGTTTACCAGAATTGCTTACATCAGTAGCATTAATAATTTTTCTATATATCTGCAATAACCAATTAGAATACATAATGAAAACAAGGTCCTTTATAACAGCAAATATTTTAAATATCCAGAATAATTTAAAAAGAAATATATAAAACCTGCATACTGAACACTATAAAACTTTGCTGAAATACATAAAAGAAAACCTGAATAAATGGAAATACATACCATGTTGATGGATGGCAAGATTCAATATTGTAAAGATGTCAAGTTTCCCCAAATTAATCTATACACTCAACAATCCCAACCAAAATTCAATCAGGATCTTTTTATCAACTTGACAAGTTAATTCTAAAGTTCATCTGTAAGAGTAAATATGTGGAAAAAATTTGGAAACTAATAATAATAAAGGGGGACTTGCCCCATTGGAGAGCAAAATATACTCTAAATCTATAGCAACTGAAACTGTGGCACTAGTGTAGAAATAGATAAATGACTCAGTAGAACAAGACTGATGGCCCAGAGACGAATCTATGTACACTGAGGAATCTAAGATATGCTAACAAGACCACTGTGGAGGCAAATATGGAATATTCTATAAATGGTATTGGGATAATTGTCTATATGGGGAGTGGGGAGAAGCTTACATCAGCTCCCAACATCTCATTAATTCTACACAAAATTCCAGATGCATTAATGATCTAAATATTTTTTTCTTCAAGTTACAAAAAAGCTAGAAGAAAATTTAAATGTTTTCTTAATTGTAAGGTGGGGCATGACTTTCTAAGCATAACATAAAAGTCAGAGGGCATAAAGGAAAAGATGGGCGGATGTGATAACATAAAAATTTTAAGCCTGTGTACCAAATGATAGTATAAGC
>NW_012142634.1:4260757-4262497 GCF_000956105.1 Propithecus coquereli
AGCAAAAATAACTAGTATATCCTAAAGGTCTACCAATGGAGAAAGGATTAAATAACAGCCATTAGATCTTAAGTGAAAACAGGTGCAGAATAGTATATATGGTACAGTCCTCTTTTTACTTCTCTTTGAATTTTTTATATGCATGTGTCAAGGTGTTTTTTCCTGCAAATGACAAATAATTGACTCAAATCTCAGAACAAGTCTGGAGGTAGAATGTTCTAGAATGGCTTAATTCAGTGGTTCCCAGTACATTTATTCTGCCAGCTCATTGTTTATCCTGGGGCTAGTTCCTTCACAGTCTTGACATAGCTGCAGCAGTTCCACATCAAACCCAGACACAGCAACCACAGAGGGACTATTGGTTCCTGTGTCTCTTTTTATTAGAGCAGGAAACCTTTCCCCAGAAGCCTCCTATGGGACAGTACCCCCACATCATACTTCACTGGCCAAATCCCCAGTGAACACACACAGGCCCATGCCTAAACCAATCACCGGCAAGAGCAATGGTGTCACCACGGCTGAGTCAGACCAACCGTGGGCCCAGCGCCCTGGAAAGTAATTACCCAGGAGAAGGTAGATAAATGAACACTGCTGGGGTACTGTTAGAAATCAGAAAGTGTCTGCTCAATACGCACACCTATAAAATCGATATGAAAGTCAACAGGGAACAGGGACAAGCGTGGGAAGTGGTTATTTCCTTTGCTTACACACCTTAGTACTGTCTCATTTTTAAGATTATGTGTTACATTTAAAATGTGGTTTATTCTTTGTAACTATTAACACTTAAAATTACACATATTGCTAATACACTAATTTATTCACATTGAAAGAAATTCAAATGTAGAAAAAGGTAAAATCCTTCCTGACCACAACCCAATCCCATAGCTCTCCCTGGAGGTAACTCCTGTTATCAGCTGGGTATGTGCCCTTTCAGCTCACATAATGCATCTCTATGTAAATGTGCATGCCATATGTGTGTAGACATAGATGGAATAGATGGAAGATAACCACATATATGTAAAATGACACCATTTTGTTTTGTGGGATTTTTTTTTTTAAATGGTTAACATACCATATGCCATCACAGCGCTTTCTCTTCTCACTCCACAATGTGATTTTAAGATCTTTCCATGTAAGTACACATAGATCTACCTCATTCTTTTTAAGCATTTATATTCATTTCTTGAGATATACCATACTTTATTTACCTGCTGTTTTCCGGATGAACAATGTGGTTGTTTCTATGCTACAATGAATGTTCTTGTACATGCCTCCTTGATTGGACACGTTTCTCTTGGATAAATAAAAATTTGTATCTATTAAAGTTCCAGTTGCTCTACATCCTTGCCAAAACTTGGTATTTCCCATCTTTTTTATTTTAGCCATTCCACTGTGTGAGTGGTGGTTTTAATTTGCATTTCTCTGATAATTACTGAAGTAGAACATCTTTTCATACGTTTATTGGCTTTCTGGATATAATTGTTCATGAAGAATCTGCTCAGTTCTTTTGTACAGTCTTCTTTTGGGTTGCGCATCTTTTCAAATGGCTTTAAAGTTTTAAAAAATATACTCTAGATATGAGATCTTTGTCACATATAGGCAACAAAAAATCTTAAATATCTTCTCACTTTGAGAACTGCCTTTCCATTCTCTTAATCATGTCTTTTAATAAACAAAAGTTCTTTATTTTAATAAAATCAAATGTATCAATTGTTTTCATCATGGCTAAAGTCCTATTTA
>NW_012142634.1:4263227-4290181 GCF_000956105.1 Propithecus coquereli
ACATTCATTATACATTCCATGGCATTACACATTCAGACTAGTCATTATTAATGGATAAGAGCATTACTGACTGTTACCTATTAATCTTGTATGGAAATGATTGAACTTGTATTTCACCTAACAGTTTTCAATTGATTTTGGTTTATATGACTGCATTCCTATATTGAGTGTATGAATACCTATGGGCAGAGAAAAAAAGATATTGAAAGATACACATCAAATTGTTATCTCCAGGAAGTAGAACTATAGGTGGTACCAAGAGATGACTTTCAATTCTTAGTCTAGATACTTCTTGGATTGTAATAATTAATCTCCTTATGTTATCCAAACACAGTCTAAAGTATCGGACTCAATGATTATTCTTAAAGAATATTAAGAATACTCTTAGCTTATGTGTTTTTTAACTTCGTGATAAGTGCTGCTTTGCTTAATTATGAACAGTACAATGTTTATTTTCATGAAATTTAAAGAGATACACAGTCATTTATAAATATTAAGGAACATTTACTACTATAGATCAAAGCCCACCTGTTTTTTGTAAATTTTCAGTTGTTCTTCGAAATGGGCACAGAAATAGGCAACAGTTTCCTTTTCACCTACAAAGAAGTGATACAAAATCTTTTTTTCCTTCCCATGTTTAAAACAGATATCAGTGTCTATTCCATCTTTACTCTTACTTTTAAATAATTTATTGACAGGCCAAATGTAACAAGATTGTCTTAAAACCATCATTTTAAAATGAAATGCTAAGCCAAAGATCTGATTTTTTTCCCTATTAGACTAAACTAAAACATATCTGAAAGTGCAAACTTTGAAATTATGAGATTATGTATCAGTCTACTTCTCCGAAAAGGTTTTATGTGGCTTATAATAAAAGAATAAAAACCCCTATAAAACATTTTTTAAAAAATGAAGTTATACTGAACTCTCACAAATACAAACTGAGTTTTGAGAGACAAATATAACTATTTTTAAAAATCAACTTCATTTAGTAATCTTACTAGATTTAAATGACTTAGCTATTTCAATACTAAAGTTAAAAAACTGGAAGAAATTAAATGCTCAATATTTTTCAAAAAAAAAACTTATGAAGAAATATTTGAGTAAAGACATCTTATTGATTTTTGGTAGATTCCATCTTAAGACATTTCCTGCTTCTATAAATATTTTCTATATTTACTCTTTTCCAAAGTTGAACATTCTACAGAGTATTCTCTAAAGCAACAGCAATTTAAATCTGTGAAATAAGTTGTTTTGCTTTATTAAAGAAATTTTTTACTGTTAAATAAATGACTTAGTCAATGACTCACTCCAGTGATTATTATTTCCCAATACAAATTATTATTTTGAATGAAGTATCTGGCAAAGCAAATCCAAACCCATCAAGTATCTAATTTTTAAAAAAATCTTCTCTCTGAAATCATCATTTGCAAACAAGATACTGGACGTGCTTACTTCTGTCCAGACGAGGTCTTGGATTATATCGATATCCAACTTGGCTCCAAAAGACAGGCACAGAGCCTCGTGTTTGAACAAATGACAGGGTATGATTGTGAACGTGAATTAACTGCTCTGTCTCCACATAATTTGCAACATTTCCATTTTTATCCACACCTCTTCGTTTATAACGCATTCCTGAAAAAATTTAAAACAGAATTCAGCAACATTTTTAAAAATTTATTTAGTCTGACTGGATTATGCTTCCTAATGAAATGTACATCTTCCAGGAAAGCCTTGGGGATTCAATGTGCAACTGCCAAGCAGAACAGTATCAACTTACCCCAAATCATAACTGTATGCATCATTGTTTTTAACAAGCTGAAGCTAAGATAGTTCCTCTGAACTAACAGAGAAGAGTTTTCCCCAAGGTATTAGCACTCAGGAAGGATTTATCACTGATACAGGCTGTCAGTTGGAATGCTGGTATTCAGAAGCACATCCCAAGTGATTTTCTTCTCTTCTCTCTATATATTTACTACGTACCTCCTTTTCTTTCTCATTTTGTTAACACTCCCCTATTCACCCCTCCTCAAAAATTAGTCTCCAATTACTGCACAGTATTTAGAGTCACCAAGCACTTTGACTCAACTATGCTTCCAAATCCATTATTGTCATTAGCATTTCAACACATCTGCAGCTCTTCCATTCTTGCCAGGATTTGATTTGCATGCTATTACAGCCCTCTACTCACCTGCTCTGTGCCTACTTCGGCGTGAAATAAGAGCCACTAGAAATCGTGGGTGAATGTCATCTACACAAGTGGACTCCTGAGGGGGGGTCTCTGGGCTGCTTTTCTCATCATCTGACGTTTCATTATAATTAACCACAAGTTCTTCAATCTGCACAAAACCTTGGATAATGGGGATAATCCAAAAGTCCACATCTGGTGTCTGAAAATAATATTAACATCATATTATTTCTATTCTGTACAGCACTGCTACTTTCTTAAATCCAAACAGTAGCCAGCATATGTTTGTCAGTTTATTAGAAGCAGAAACCTATCCTTCAACCATATTTTCTGCTTATTGGAGAACACTATGGAAGGCAGGGAAGGAGGGAGGGTCTCTCTCCTTTTCTTTATGGTCGTAATTCAAAAAGAGCTGACTGAGAGGGAACACAGCATAGAAGTCAAACTGCTGGGTACAAATCCAAGCTCCACCACTTATTAACTCACCGAGGGGAACCACCCTCACTTGCCTCGCTGTCCTCCTCTGCGAAATAGAAATAACAACTACCTCGCAAGGTTGTTGTGAAGATTAAATGGATAATACAAATCAAGTGTTTAACACAATGCCTGCCACATAGTATTTAACAAATGTAGCTATCATGATTATTCCTATTGGTATAGAAAAATAAAGCTTAAAGACTGATTCTCAACTCCCAATTGTATTAAGGCTTTAATAAAATACAGCCAACTCTGATCACTTTATTATGAAACACGTAGGTCTACTTTATTTTCTAGTGTAGGAAAAAACTTGCTTCACCAAGCTAAAATCTGAGTAGTAAATGAATCAGAAAAAAGTTCCTTTCCATAAATGTCTTATTTTAAAATGTCACCCAATATAATTAGGAGAGTATTGATTAAAGATTCCCTCTTCTTTGTCTTTCAGACTCAGAATACTCAGATTTCTCAGCTGACCGCACGCACAGACAGAACAGGATAAAAAAAATGCTCCAAACAGTCATTCTGGAGTCCTGCTTTCCCTCTTATCTCCATAAGCAGTACCCAGTCTTAATCTCAGCATTAACTCCAAATCCACATCCTCTTCCATCATCAGATACTCTAGGTCCTATCTCACAGTTTTGTTTTGTTTTCTGAGGCCTGCAGATAGGATCTCAGGAAGGCTGCTAGAGTTGAAAACAGTGAGGTGAAGGGTCTATCTGCATTCATTTTTCTTATCACCATTCCCATTATTTATATTTTTGTTCTAGCAATAAATGCAAAACTCTTGATAGGAACAGAGAAATGTATGTGGACAAATGTCACCTTTATTTCCAGTTGTCAGTTTTAAATGGTAATGGAAAAGCATTCTGACAAAAACTCAAAACGTTATTAGAGCTCAATACTGTCGGCATACAGGACAAACGCTCATTACAGATGCCCTTATTTTCTCCTCTATCACTGGGTTTTGGTGTCATAGTTTGATCAGCATCATAAACAGAAGTGAAACAATCTCATGCCTCATTCTCAATAGAGGCATGATAGATATCCGGTGGCAGACACCGCTAGATAAAATAAAAATCATTTATGCTAACCATCACTAAGGGGGAGAAACAGCAAGAAAGAAGCTTTGAAATTTCTGAAAGGTTAAGAAAAAAATACATGGCCCTGTTCAGCTATTTGCCTGCTCTGTTTAAGTGTCCAAAACAGTAAGTGGCACACAGCAGGCCTTCCATAAATATCTGTTGATCGAATGAACAAACTGTCTTTGGACCGTCATAATTTTCCAATATATGCAACAGAGTTGAGGAAGAAAGTAATCATCAAACCAGAAGGAACTTCATGCAATAATGTCACCATATTTTGTGTCTTCCCTGAATCGAACACTAGCAGCACTGGAATGGCCTTAGAGATTTGTCTACTCCCATTCCCAGGTGAGAAAACAGAGGTCAAGGAAGGTAAATGACTGGTATCATTACAGGAAAACTGGGCTTCAACATTCCCAGTACAAACAAAATACCTCTTACAGGAATGCTACAGACATTAGCTCCACAGTCTTAAACCACTCCTATCCTACAGGAACCTGCTAAAAAGATAGGCCTGTGGCTAGGCAATGGAATTGTAAAGTGCCTTAAAATAACACCTTGGTTTTCCCTAGCTAAATGATTCCCATTCTATAGGGGAAAACATTCCAGTGAGATTTTAAAATTTATTTTATAAAAGAAAAAAAAATAGCTGGGCATGGTGGTACGTGCCTATAAGTCCCAGCTACTTAGGAGGCTGAGATGGGAGGATCACTTGAGCCCAGGAGTTCCAGGCTACAGTGAGCTATGATTGTGCCACTGCACTCCAGCCTGCGCAACAGAGTGAGGCCCTGTCTCTAAAAAAATTAAAATATAAGTAAAAAGATAAATAAAATTTATCTTAATACCATTAAAAAACATTCACTTAACAACTACAAATTAGGACATTTTAAAAACAACTACTCACACCAATCTCAGTAAGATCTTGTATCATATATTTATTCCAAAAAAATCGATCATCAACCTAGAAAAGGTAGAGAAAAAGCAGTTCAGAAACGCAATATTTCAGTTTTCCCATAAAAGCCAAAACAGGCCATCATTTGTTCCAGAGGGTAAACCCTATTCTTTGAGCTGTAAGTGGTACCTTCTGCCAGAGGGGCCGGCCATCCCTCTCCCCAGCGCTCTGTCTCTGCACCGAATTGGTCAGGTCATAGGTCAAGCTATAGTAAAAGGATTCTGAGTCCATGAACATCTTCAGCAACTCCTCAAGTAATCTTCTCTCCAACTTTTCTTTTTCTTTACTTTCCTTAACCTGTAAGAAATGAATCTGTTACTGAAGGAATTAAATGGAAAGTATTATGTGGATAATACGTGACTTCCAAGGAGAAAAGTGAAAATAATCCCAAGGACATGAGCAGACAGTACCTTCAATATAACAAATGGTTTGAAAATAAATTTACTAAGAGGAAAATTACTCCTCAATTTAAAATTAAAGATAAATTCAAAGCCTGTATCAATTAAATTCTTACTTTCTTTTTATTAGGAGCAGACACATTGGATTTAATATGTGTAAAGGTCTTCAGTAGAAACTTCGAGTCATCGGGAGATGGTATAATCTTCTCTGGTTTGTTAATCCCAAAGTGATGCTTCTTACAGAGCTAAATAATTAGGAAGAGAAAGATGATGTGTTATTACTCATATCTCCTTGTTAAATGTTCAAGTTGGAGTGCAGAAGTGAATGCTACCTCTCATGCATTTGATTAAAATGACCTAGTAGACAACTGATGGAAAACGCAGCTGTGGTTTCCATACTAGAAAGCTACTGTAGAGCAGAAGACACAAAAATAGAGGGCAGGATATACTTAGGATTTAGAGGTGGAAAATTCAGGTTAGGATCACAATGGTAAGTTCTTATCTAATGTAACTGAAGAATAAAATGTTCTGGTTGAGGTTATTAATGCTTTGAAAATTAGCATCTAAGGAAAAAAATGTTGAAAATACACATTTGCTATACTTCAGGGTCATTACTTTACAGGTATCTGTGCTGAATATTCATTCATGCTAATTAGCTGAGTGTTCTGGTTGAGAAGAGGTCTTAAGAGTTTGTTCCAGGGGAATCTCAAAAGCTGGACATTTCAACCACTTGCTCTCCTCCCATCCTCACTAATGAAATCAGCTTATAACATACACTTTGGGTCCAGAGAGTAGTTAAATTTGAAGAAGCAGTAATTGGGGGCTGCAGGAAATGTGCAGGCCAACTGAGAGAGGTGAGGAAGAGGACGGGAACGTGGCCATGTTAAGAGAACGCATGGAGAGCTCTAAAGAAAGTCAAGGGTTTCATATATACTTTCATGTGGCTCAACACACAAAGCACATATTCTCAAAGGTACACAAGAATTCTATTAAAAATACACAGCCCAATTCCATTTTTGTCAACAAACTAGTTTTATTGCTACACTAAGTGGGAGATGCCTAGCAAGAGCTAATAGTTACTAAGTGCTTATTACTAGTGTCTTACTTACAAAATAACTATTAACAGATGATAAATGAGGAAAACAAAAGCTAGTTCAAGTTTTGATTATTAAAAAAACAAAGAAGGCCGGGTGCGGTGGCTCACGCCTGTAATCCTAACACTCTGGGAGGCCGAGGCGGGTGGATCGCTCAAGGTCAGGAGTTTGAGACCAGCCTGAGCAAGAGCGAGACCCTGCTCCTACTAAAAAATAGAAAGAAACAATCTGGACAACTAAAAATACATATATATAGAAAAAATTAGCCAGGCATGGTGGCGCATGCCTGTAGTCCCAGCTACTTGGAAGGCTGAGGCAGAAGGATCGGTTGCTGTGAGCTAGGCTGACGCCACGGCACTCTAGCCAGGGCAACAGAGTGAGACTGTGTCTCAAAAAAATAAAAAATAAAAAAAATAAAAAGAGACCATCCCTGTTTTATCAAATTTAAAAGTAGAGACAAATAACTGGACCAAGTTTTCACATGCAATGGAATCTCTAGCTAATTTTATGCCTTTCAAAATGACAGCTATCGAAAACTAAAAGCCATTCACACGGGTTTCATGCAGCTTTAAACTATTGCCCTACCATTAAAGACAAGGGAACTAAAGATGAGGCAGAAAAGATTTATAGTCCTACTGCCAAAACTTTGCTAACTTAATTTTCCTCCAAATAAGCAAAACTAACACGATCTTGAGCCGAAAGAGAAGGAGCAAAGAACCAAGCATATAGATGCCTCTCCAACAAACCTCTCCTTGCCCTGCCCTGATCCATCTGGCTGCACACAGACGGTGTTGGTCGCCTCTCCACACCTGTGTGGCCTCTTCCTCAGCCAGTCAGTAGCCCCTCACTTTGTGCTCCCCGCTGCCTCCAGCCCCACTTGCCCTGTTCTCTCTCCCCAGCCCACTCCAGTCTGGCTTTGGCCCCCCACCTCTCTCCCAAGCTGCTATCTTCAGCGTGATCAATGACCTCCACTTATAAACCCAACGGTCAGCTCTTGGTTCTGATCTTAACCTCTCAGTAGCATCTCTTGGTTCCTTACTCCCTCGTCCTCTGATAAACGGCTGCACTTGGCTTCCACTGGGGGCTCCTTTATCTCTTCAACTGGATCCTTTCCAACCACCTGACTTCTTGATGTCCAGGCTCCCCAAGATTCAGTCCTTGGTTCCTTTTTCCATCTGCATTCGCTCCTTCAGTGACTTCACTCAGTTTCACGGCTTCAAATACCACCCACGTGCCAACCCCTCCCTCCCAAATGTATATTTCCAGCCCAGCTCATTCCCAAAACTCCAGCCCCACATATCCCAACATTTCCACTTGGATTTCCACCAGGCATCTCAAACTCATTACATCTCAAGATCTGACTCAGTATGTCTAAGACTAGACCTTCACCTCCACCACCCTTCCCTCCTCTCCTCCCCTGCTCACTCACTCCGCCCACACTGGCCTCCTTGCTACTCCTCAGCGCACTAGGACGCTCCCTCCCCAGGGCTGCTGTTCTAGCTGTTCTCTCTGACCAAATGCCCTCTCCCCAGATATCCTGCCAGTCTCCACTCCTGGGCACTCCCTCCACTACCCTCACTGTGCTCAACTTCTATTTCCATTAGCATGTGTTACTTTCTAACATGCTACGTAATTATCATGCTGATGTTTATGAGCTGTCTCCCCTTTCTATACATAAGCTCCATAATTGGCAGGGATCTTTGTTCTGTGGACTAGTATCTCCAGTGCCTTAGCAGTGCCTGGCATTGGAGGTTTCAATAAATATTTGTTAAATGAATGAACAGGCTCTGATGCTATTAATACAAATACAAGTGGAACCCCCATATCCACATACGGGGCACATAGTAGTCCTGGGGAAACCATCACTCCCCTGCTTCCAGGAACACATCGCACACACCCCACCCTCCTTGGAGTGGGATCGCTATGGCAGCAGAGAAGCAGTTTTTAAAAGATGCTCTCCCTTTAGTCCCTGCTGCTGCTTTGCTTGTGGCACTAAGCAGTTGTTGGATAGCAATTTTTATATAGAATGTTGGTAATTATTTAGTCATTAACACCACTTTCTTTTAAAAATCTGAAAACATGCCCCAAACCTAGTTATGAATTTTTGCAATTTTAATATTCAAAGCAGGATATTATGCAGTTGTCAGGCATAGTTATTCCTTAAGAGCATTAAAAGCAGCAAAACTCCCCACCAGGAATCCATCAGAGCTCAGCTATCCTGAAGTACGCCTGCAGCGGCACGCCGGGTCTGCACCCACAACCTCGCTCTCGGAAGGACGAGTCTGTTCTCCTCCTCCAGGGTCAGGACCTTGTCTCATCATTCAGCCCTTTCTCCTCTCCCAACCTCTCTCCTTCTAACAGCCCCTTTCCTAACACCTACTGACATGTTTACGTATGCCAGAATCTTTTGTTTAGATCCATTCCTCAATCCTGGAATCCACTCTGAGAGCCAGCAGGATGCAAACACTGTCACAGTCCCTGGAATTTTGAGGACTATAGTGGGACCGAGAGAGGTCAAAGAGTGAAGGCTCCAAGGAAACGGCTCAGGCCTCCTCAACTCAGAAAAAGAGATAAACGTAAACATAGGGCACTGATGACCACTCCCTTTTGTCTCCTCCTCTGGTCTCCATGACACCAATCTGAGGGGTTCTTTCCCGACCTGTAGCTGCTCCTTTTGTTTCCTCTGTTGATGTCTTTCTGTCTCTAAACATGGTGGTGTTCCCAGCCATCTATCCTCAGCTCTCTTCTCATTCTTCCTGCTCTGTCTAGAAATGTTACCCTCTTTCCTCATTTTAACTAGTACTATGTTTGTTAACCCCACTTGTTCACCCTGAGCTCAAGACCCTTACATATGACATCTCCCTCTGAGACACACTAGTCCCTCCAATGCAGCATCTCCAAAACTGATCGACATCTGTTTCCCAAATCTTGTTCCTTCTCTAGCATGCCCTATCTCAGGTACCGACTACACCACCCACTGAACCACTTAAGCAAGAAAACTTGGAGTCATCTTGCATTATCCTCCTTCTTTACATTCTCCTATCAACCCCAACCACTTCCTGCCCATTGCTACTGAGTTAATTCAGATCTTTATCTTTTGGCCGGACCAACGCTTCTCAATGGAAGTGCTCCTGGCACAGCAGATGGGAGATTCTTTATGCAGGACTATCCCACTCAGTGCAGACAATCTGACAGCCACCTCTCATGATCTGGGAGCTCTACCTGAGCACCAGGCTTCAGGTACTAAGCCTGGCTCCAGGCTCCTACCTCCCATGGAGTCCTTTTCGTCCCCTTTACTGTGTAGGGACCAAATTTCCACCTGCTACTGCCGGCTTCTGGATCTAGAAGGCCCAGGCTTTAGTTTGACCTACTGTTCCTTTTACAGTCTATAAAGATGCTTCTTAAAAGCCTGGCAATGTCTTCTTTGTTTTCCTGTTTTTCTTTCTTTTATCTAACCTCATTTCAGGCTTGGAACAGAGTTGATATAGGCCCATCATCTCTTAACTTCCTTATCCACAACTCCAAAATCCAGAAAACTCTGAAACCTGAAAGTTTATTTTTTTTAAGTTTGTTGAAAACTCATTTAATGGCAAAACATGCCCTCAACAGATATGACGATATTGATAGTCATCATTTACCTCCCTTCATATGAATATTCACACGATTCTTTAAGAAATATTAAAGTGCTGTATTGGGGGTAATGCTCCAGACCCACTGGGAGTGTAAAGAATACGTGGAATAAACTTTTGAAAACTCCCCAAAACCTGAATTCTAAAACCAATATGGCCCCAAAGTGTTAGGAAAAGGATCACGGGTCTGTATGACAAAGCACGAACTCATTGAATCACCTTCACTGGAAGGCCTTCTCTCCCTCAAAACTGATTTTTCTAAATAGACATTTTACATTCCTATAAACACAAACATTTCCAACGAGTATTTTAAATCTTCTTTAGAAGAGAAAGTACTATAGACCACTATCCTCCTGAAACAGTTAAATTCAGTCCTGCCAAAAAACAGGGATTAAAAAAAATTACTTCTTGGGATCCCTTCCAGTCCTAAGATATTTTGTTTAGACAGAGCCCTTGGCATTACAACGCAGAGCGCTGACAGCAGATCACCTTCCCTTTTCCAGAGGCCCGGCCAGTCCTGTGTGGTGTGTGGTTAGGCCCTTATCACAACTTCGATATACATGATCTCAAAAAGAGAACCACCACCACCAGCTCTATGGAACTCCCCTAGTTTTTCTATTACTCTTGCAACTTACATTTCACAGCCAACATTAAGGCTTGATATTGCTGCTATTCGACAAAAGGAAAATAAATGATTTTACTTTAAAAGTTGGTATCTATATCCATCTGGAGCTAAAATTTCAAACAGATGTCTGATGAGAAATTAAATATGGAAGATGATACCGTTATCTATTAAGGCAATGAGATATAGCAAATAAGATATGCAGACATGGGGCCGGGCGCAGTGGCTCACGCCTGTAATCCTAGCACTCTGGGAGGCCGAGGCGGGCGGATCGTTCTGAGCTCAGGAGTTCGAGACCAGCCTGAGCAAGAGCGAGACCCCGTCTCTACCAAAAATAGAAAGAAATTAATTGGACAGCTAAAAATATATATAGAAAACATTAGCCGGGCATGGTGGCGCGTGCCTGTAGTCCCAGCTACTCAGGAGGCTGAGACAGTAGGATTGCTTGAACCCAGGAGTTCGAGGTTGCTGTGAGCTAGGCTGAACGCCACGGCACTCACCCCAGGGAAGAGAGTAAGACTCTGTCTCAAAAAAAATAAAAAAAAAAAAGATATGCAGACATGGAACAGAAGCCTATAAACTTTAAAGGGTATTTTTTCAAAAGAAAGAACATCTATGTTTTCATTTATTTGAACCCTACAGAGTCTTCATACCTTTGCGTAGATCATTTTTGTTAAAATGGTACATTGTTTTGAAAAACTGGTAGTTCCTCGAAAGGCTAAACAGTTGCTATATGACCCCACGATTCCATTCCGAGGTATATACCCAAGACAGATGAAAACAAATGTCCACCAAAAACTGGTATGCAAGGTTGTTCATAGTCATATTATTCATAATAGCAAAAAAGTGGAAACAACTCAAATGTCCATCAACTGATGGATGGATACAATGTGGTATACCCATACGATGGAATATTACGTGACAATAAAAAGGATAAAGTACTGATACATGCTATGACAAGCATGAACCTTGAAAATGTGCCAAGTGAAAGAAGTCAGTCACAAAGGCCACATGTTATATAATTCCCTTTATAAGAGATGTCTATAATAGATGAATTAAGAGAGACAGAAAGATTAGTGGTTGAGGAGGGCTGGGGGAGCTCAGGTTTGGAGGGAAATGAGGAATGACTACTAATAGGATAGGGTTTTCGGGGGAGGTGACAAAAATGTTCTGAAATTGATTGTGGTGATGGTCACGTGACTCTGAATATACTAAAAACCACTGAATTATATACTTTAAATGGGTGAACAATATGGTATGTGAATTACAAAAAAAAAAAATCTGGCAAACAAATAAGGCATACACATGAGGTAAAAAGGCAACTGAGGCAGGAAACCAGAAACTCTATTAATACCAGACTCTGAAATAAAATTGCTTCTGCTCCAGTTGCAGAAGACAGATGAGGCTTTAACAAATCTGAGAACAGTGACCACGATAATTGAGCCCAAGGGTGCTGCTGGAGAAAATAAAAGCAGCCGATTATTCAACGTGCTACACAGACACCCAAATCATAAAGACACACAAAGAAGACAAAACAACTATTTTTGTTTAACGAAGTCTTTTTATGTGCATAAGATATGTCTGTTCATAAAAACAGGAGTTAAGTAGGAAAAAATATGCAAAAATGAAAAATATAAAAACTGTTCTGAAAAACTTAAAAACAATATTGTTCCTCCAAAGAGCGTGGGGGCAAACGGAAACAACCACTGAGACTCCCTAGAACACTGACAATGATTGTTTCTAGGCGGTGGGATTTTTTCCTTCTCCTTTACAATTTACCGTATAATCAGAGAAACATAAAAATGATTAAGCTTTCAAAAGCTCCTTTTAAATGGAGTGATTTGGAAACTGAAATAAGGACAGCACAATTTAAATGAACATGTTAGAAGAAAAATAAGAAATCCATGATTTTCAACATAGTTGTTCTCCGCCCTTATTATTCACTGTTACAAAGTTCCTTTAGTATAAAACAGGATTTAAAGAGGCACAAGTACAAATATCTAAAATTATAATGTCTTGAGAGAACAATATACCAACCTATTCACTGAGATAGGATGCAGAAATGCTTTCTCTACAGTTACTTTTACCCCTAATAGCAAGAGTCATTACGTAGATCCAACTCTCTCCATGGACCATAATCTTTGGTGCCCTGATAAGTGCTGTGGTTTACACTGCACAGCCCACAGCTACAAAAATACTCAACTATGTCACGTGGGAAAAATCTTATTTTCCTTCCTATTTGAAGATAACCTCTTTTCCTTAGCCTATCAGGAGAGAAAAGGAAAAGTCTGAAGAATAAAGAAATTCTTAAAGCTTTCATAATATTCACATTTTTGTTTAAAAATTCCATGTAAATGTTATTTCCTAAAGTTATTTTCTTCCCCCGCCCCCTGCCAAATTTATCCTATAGTCAGCTACTAGTCTCAAAAATGTTATAGATTGGTGGCCATGAAGGATGTCAGAAAACCTCTTTGAAAAGTCCAACAAGGGTCCCAACCTTCTCTGGATGAGGCTTGACATTTAATTTCCCCATTTAATTTCCCCATATTTGGGCTGGGAGTGCCAAATATGCAAATTGATGGCTGGGGGTGGACAAAGTGCTGGACAAGCCAGTCCCCTGCTCTCCATCAAGCTGCCAGAGACCTCAGGCTTAATGCTCTCAAACTGAGTGCCTAGTGGGAAAGGTTGGTGACAGGAAGTGATGCTGATCTTTCAATCGGTCAGCAAAGCCATCCAAAAGACACTGATGACAAATTTACTCTCTTAAGAAACCAATACAATTTTTGTTAGTCTGGCTGCTCCTCACCAAAATAAAATGCAAACAAAAACTGCAAACATCTGCTTTTAATAGGCCTAATTAATGGCCACCTAAATTCTTTGTCTCTGGATCAGCAACAGTCAATTAGTTAAATGGCATGCTAGCGCTGGTACTAAAAGGAGAAGTACTCTAATCTTTTTTTGATTCCTGTAACAAATAGTTAATATCAGGGTCCTCTTAAATTCATTTTAGTTTCTTAAAATTAGATTGTCAAACTTCCAGTGAAATCTAAAGCATAAAAATAACCATATTTTTACTTTTTTTTTTTTTTTAAAGCAATTTAAACCCTGTCCTGAAACATCCTCCCCAAGAATTGAGCACAGAAAAACACGTATTGAGTTGTGGGGCGGTACGTGCTCTCTTATCTGTTACCTGCTGTTCAGGCGACAGGGAGGCAGCTCAGCAGAGTGATACAGGCCCAGACTGGTTGAGTCTAGATCCAGACCCAACTTGTGCCAGCTGTGTGACTTAATCTGTAACAGTGCCCACCCCATAGGGTGGTCCTAGGGACCAAATGTAATGATCCATGTGACACACAGGGCCTGCCTGGCACATCGCATAGTGAACAAAATAGGTTATGTCAGAGAGATGACAATCTCTAGATGTCAAGTCCCCACACCCATAGCAGACAGGATATAAATGCTTTCATGGGTTACTTCTACCAGGAGGCAGCACCTTGTGGTAAAAAAATATCATTTAATACAATAACGAAATTATTAAAAACAATTATTATTTTGGCCTTAAGTCACTCTGCCTGGGGGCTTGAGCCCTTGCCTAGAAAATGAAAAGATCACACTAGATCAGTAGTTTTCTTTCCTTAAAAAAAAATTACAAGAGAAATATATGCTTTAGAAAAATTTCAAGAAATACAGATAAAAGAGGATATAAGCCAGGCACCGTGATTCACGCCTATAATCCCAGCACTTGGGAAGGTTGAGACAGGATTGCTTGAGGCTAGGAGTTTGAGACCAGCCTGCCTAGCACAGGGAGACCTGGTCTCTAACAAGGACAAAACAACTAGCTGGGCATGGTGGCATGCCTGTAGTCCCAGCTACTTGGGAGGCTGAGGTGGGAGGATCTCTTGAGCCCAGGAGTTCAAAGCTGCAGTGACCTGTGATCTCACCACTGCACTGGGTGACGGAGTGAAACTTTGTCTCAAAAAAAAAAAAAGAACAAAAAAGGATATAATAAAAGTTAAATCTCTCCATCTTGACTCCCCAGTTTCCCCCAAATCAGGAGTTTTTGAACTATACTGTGCAAAGCCCTAGGGCTCTCTGGAAGCAGAAGGTGGCTTCCTCAGAAGAGACCAAGTGGACAGGGTCCTAAGGAGCCCCCCTGTCCCCCCACCAACACCATCTCAACCAGAGAAGCCCTGCTTTTTATGTGTCTTATATACTGAATTTCATAGATTTTGAAATAAGAGTTCCACTACTAAAATGAAATTTGAAAACTACAGGATTATTTTAAAGACATTATCCAGCTCTAAAAATGCATGTTTCTGGTCTATTGAACCAAATCCTCATATTTTTGCTATTACATTTATATCAGGTTTCCATAAAATTTCCTTTGATTTCACTTTACCTCTAGCTCAAGATCCTGAGGTTCCATTTCAGAAAGTGACAGCACAGCAATTTTGGTAACTTTACAGACCTCATGATCTCCTGGGAGTTTGCCCACCGATGCTTTCTGGCGAATTAGAATAAGCCACCATGGAAGATCTGTAAAAGAAAAGTTATATTAATGTCTGGTATTTGTAGAGTGCTGCTGTTCTGGCAAGTTGAAGGTGAATAACCTAACAACAATAACAAAAAAAAAAGTGGGCATCACATATAACCCTTTGGAGGGAAATTTAGCAATACCTAACAATGCAACATATACTAACTTTTTTTTTTTTTTTTTTTTGAGACAGAGTCTCACTGTGTTGCCTAGGCTAGAGTGCCGTGGCATCATCCTAGCTCACAGCAACCTCAAACTCCTGGGCTCAAGCCATCCTCCTGCCTCAGCCTCCCGAGTAGCTGGGACTACAGGCATGTGCCACCATGCCCGGCTAACTTTGTCTATATATTTTTAGTTGTCCAATTAATTTCTTTCTAATTTTAGTAGAGACGGGGTCTCGCTCTTGCTCAGGCTGGTTTCGAACTCCTGAACTCAAACAATCCGCCCGCCTCGGCCTCCCAGAGAGCTAGGATTACAGGCGTGAGCCACCGCGCCCGGCCTATATTAACCTATTAATACAGCAATCTCACTCTTAAGAATTTACTCTAAAGATATACCTCAAAAACAAAAGTATATATGTACTCAAGCCTATTCACTACAGCAGTTTATAACTACAAAATGCTAAAAAGAATATAAATGCCCAAACACAGGAGAGTGGTTGAATAAAATACGGCACATCCATGCAGTGGGATACTATGCAACTATAAAAAAGAATTAGAACTGTTCTATGAACTAATAAGGAATGATTCCTGGATGCATTAAGTGGATAAACTGGATATATTACTAATATATGGTAATCCTTTGGTATCTGTGGGTGACTGGTTCTAGGACCCCACAGATACCAAAATCCACAGATGCTCAAGTCCCTTCCATAAAATGGTATAGAATTTGCACATAACCTACGTATGTCTTCCTGTGTACTTTAAATCATCTCTAGATTGCTTATAATACCTAATACAATCTAAATGCTATGTAAACAGTTGTCATACTGTATTGTTTTAGGAATAATGAAAAGGAAAAAAGTCTGTACATGGTCAGTACAGATACAACCATACACTTTTTTTTAATATTAACAATCCACGTTTGGTTGAATTCATAGATGCAGAACCCACAACACAGAGGCAGACTGTATATAATAAGACCATATTATAATAACATAATGTTATTAAATCAAAGCACAAAAGAATATCTAGAGTGTGCTACCTTTCATGTAAGAAAGAAAATATGAGCTTATGGAGAGAAAGAGAGAGAGGGAGGGAGGGATATGCCCCACATAAGACGTTTTAGTCAATGACAGACTGCATATCCAACAGTGGTCCCACAAGATTATAATAGAGCTTAAAAAGTCCTATAGCCTAGTGGCATCTTAAACATAGTAGCACAAAGCATTATTCGTATGTTTGTGGTGATGCTGGTGTAAACAAATGCACTGTGCTGCCAGTCTTATAAAGGTACAGCACATACATTTATGTGCAGTACATAACACTTGGTAATAATAAATATGTTACTGGTTTATATATTTACTATACTGTACTTATTATTAGAGTGTACTCCTTCCACTTATTAAAAAATAATTAACTGTAAAACAGTCTCAGGCAGGTCCCTCAGGAGGTATTCCAAAAGAAGTTTATTATTGAAGAAAAATATTGTTATATAAATTTAGTGTAATCTGAGTGTACGGTGTTTATAAAGTCTACAGTAGTGCACGGTAATGTCCTAGGCCTTCACATTCACTAACCACTCACTCCCTGATTGACCCAGAGCAACTTCCAGTCCTGTAAGCTCCATTCACACTAAGTGCCCAATGCAGGTATACCATTTTTTATCTTTTATACGGCATTTATACTGTACCTTTTCTATGTTTAGATATGTTTAGATACACAAATACCATTGTGTTACAATTGCCTGCAGTATTCAGTACAGTGACAGGCTGTACAGGTTTGTAGCCTAGGAGCAAAACGCCATACCATATAGCCTAGGTGTGCAGTAAGCTACACCATCTACGTTTGTATAATATAAGTGCACTCTACGATGTCCCCGCATGATGAAATCACCTAATGACACATTTCTCATCCCCATCATTAAGTATCCCCATCATTAAGTGATGCATGACCATATATATCTGCTCATTTGTACCAAAAAAGAAAGAGGAGAGATACGCCAGAAGCTGCTGAGATTGGTCACCTAGAGGGAGCAGGTGGAAATGGGATAGAAGGGATGAGGGAAATGACAGCTCTCTGAGGATACCCTGGCAAATGACTGGTCTCCCAGTATAGCTCTGACCCTTAGAACAATGGTAACATTCACGTATCCCCCAAAATAAAGAAATGTAGGGGGAACTCAAAACAAAAACCACAAACCCAACTCTATCACAAATGAAAATCGAACCGCACTGTAAAGTATTTTGTAAGGATAAAGACAAAAAGAACTGTATGCAATATAGTATTCCAGTTGGAAGACGGTATTTTGTAAGGATAAAGACAAAAAGAACTGTATGCAATATAGTATTCCAGTTGGAAGACGGTGTTTTGTAAGGATAAAGACAAAAAGAACTGTACGCAATATACTATTCTGGTTGGAAGACAGTATTTTGTAAGGATAAAGACAAAAGAACTGTGCAGTGTTGTACTCTATTTAGTAAATTTATTTTTCAGAAGGATATGAGTTGGCAATTTCGAAACTACTTTATGTATACACTTGGATTGAGCAGATAAGTAAACATTGAGGAGAATGTGGGGAAAATGGTAAAACAAATGAAAGAAATCTTTAATAAATACCAGAGAGAAAGAAGCAAACACCCAAAGGTCCAATGGTTATCTTTCCAATCCAAATTTCTACTTCTCACAAAAGATTTTTAATTAAATGAAAAGTAGTCTATGAAAAAAGCAATTTTTCAGTTTATGAGGCTACACTGTTAAAAAAAAAATTATACCTAAAACCAGACATTATTGAAATAGTGTTTCAAGAATTACAGAAAGATAACATGATACATATTTCCTATATGAAAAAAATATTTTAAAAAAATATATAGTATTTCAATTTCCCCTATTTTCCCCCCAAATATTAATCAACCCTCATTTTAAGGATAGTGCTTTAGAGATATGCTTTAAGCATTTCATGAATGCAAAAGTTCAGAACATTTCATAATCCTTTAAAAAGTAGGGTAGAAATTTACTCCAAAGTTTCAAGGCTTTCACAGGCCATTTCACTATTCATTATCCCAAAACATTAACTGAGGACCTATCATGTGCTGGGAAATTCAGTGGGCATGGAGAGAAGTTACCAAGCACGTAACTTATAATAAACTTAACACGTAATGAAGCACATAGCATGTAATGACCTGTTGTATGTCAATAAATTTTGTTGAATAAAAGGAAATTCTTACAATAGGTCTCTTAACCTCACAGGAATAATTTCTATTTTATAGTGAGCAATTCAGAGTCTGCAGTTGACCAGACAAGCCAAGACAAAGCTCTCTTCCCAGTTGGCATCTTCTTGTCCTGATTTCCTTTGGATTCATTTCATAACACTGTAAATTACGATTTTAATAAATTCAGCAATGACAAAAACACAATATGCATTATATCAAATACAATAAATCTTTCCAATAAACCATCTAATGGTAAAATACCAAAAATATAAACATTTCAACTTTCAGACAGAGGTTTTACCCCATACCCAAACTCACTTGGAAAAACAAAAGGCATCCTTTTTTCAACAAAAACATTGGTATCGCCAATATTTAAACTCAACTTACAAACTCAAATATATTTTAAAGTAAAATATGCATATTTTTAGAGTTAACTACTCATACGCAAAAATGTGAAAAATTGAGGTGCTTCTTTAAAAAAATGCTACAGACTGACATTCGGTATGCCTTAGAGTTATGATGAAGAGTAAATCTGAGAAAATATAATATAAATGATCTCAAATAACAGAAACAAAATTTCATAAATAGCAGTCTTCCCTTTTCAAGGAGGCTTCAAGAGTCCTGGACTTTGAGGTCAGAACTCAGACTCAAAATTTTAGTTCCATTATTTATTTCTTATGTATTCACAGCATAATATGTAACTGCTCCAATTCTCAGTTTTCTCATCTGCAAAATGGGATAAAACTGTCTACTTTGGAAAGTAGCTATGAGGATTAATTTTTATAATTCACGTTATTATTCCTAAGAGTTAATGTTTACTGAACATCTACAACAAGGTAGGTATCACAAGGTAATTTACTGATACTTCTTAACACAACACCCTGGTAGTAGATGCTATTTCCATCTGACAGTTGAAAAATTAAGAATATTCAAATAACCTGCCCCAGGCAACAGAGCTGGTAACTGGCCAGATAAGATTTTCAAAAATTTTCCATTATAGACATTTTCAAACATACACAAAAGCAGAGGGAACAATAAATCCAAATTCACCCACCACCCAGGCTCAATAGTCATCAACGTATGACTCACAGTCTTCTATGACATCCAGCTTTTTTTTTCCCCAATGACTCTGTACCTCTCTTTTAATTGAAAAAACAAAATTGCAAATCTGGAAAATAGAGAAGAAACCCCATGAGCTTTGGTTAAATACCTGAGTCACAATCCTATTTGAGAATCCAGTTTCTTCAAAAAATAAATGGCAAAAAAGGTTTTTCATTCTACCATAATCATACATAACAATATTTTTCTTTTATTTTCTTTTCCAAGTAAATCTAAAGGAAAGTTGAGAGAAAAAAAAATTCCAACCACCTATCATACCATTTTCCAAAGAAGACAGAAATTAAGGTAGATTAATTACTTAGATTATAACTAGTAAATATCTATTTCCTTACGAATTTTACTTCAGTTTTTTCTTTTTGATCAACTGTGAGACTGAAAAGAATAAGGGAGGAAACTAACATCAAGCCTTTACCATGTGCTAGATTATTTTCCATTTACTAAACCTTGGCCTCTGGGAAAAAGCATGGACTCCAGATGCAATACCAAAGGTGAAAGAATACATATGGTCAAGCAATGAAACCATATTATATACTTAGAAAATTTTTAAAACCTTGAGAAACCAATAATAATAAAGAAGAGAGTCCATGGATATAAATATAACCATATAATAAGCATTAATATAAGCCACTTCCATATACAATAGAAAAAGGTCTCAAAACATTAGCAATAGGAGAAATAAAGTTTCTGGGAATAATTCCAATTAGAAATGTCTAATACCTACATGAAAAGTACCACAGAACCTTTGTCTAGAGCATGCAAAAATTAAATAAATGAAAGCATGATATGTCTGGATGGGCAGGCTCAGTATTACTCAGTATTTCAAAGTTGTTGGTATCTCTCAAATTAATCTTGAAATTTAAAGCAATTTAAGTCAAAATTCTAGTAAGACTTTTAGTGAAATTTAAATCTATTTTAAATTTCACTTGAAAGACTAAATGTGTGAAAATATACAATAACACTTTCAAAAAGAAATAGAGAAAGTACTTGCCTTCCCAGATAGCAAAAGGTACTCTAAAACTACAGTAAATAAAACAATGTGATACTGGTAAAGGAATGGATGAATGAATCACTAGAATAGAATAGAGAAGCCAGACACAGACCCATGTAAACATGGGCATCTAATAAATGATGATAAGGATGAGGAAAGGTTGGTGTGTCAACAAATGGTGTTGAAATAACTGGTTCTCCATATGGAAAAAAGTTAAATTCCTTCTGCAAACCATATCCAAAAATTAATTATAGACGAGCTAATGGTAAAAATACAAACAGAAAAAAACAAAACATTAGTAGAGAATATAGGAGACTTTTTATAATCTTAGAGGAGAAGGACCTTTGGAAGCATACTACATAATCCAGAAATCACAAAATGGACAGATTTGATTATATGAAAATAAAGCATCTGGATGGTAAATGACACTGTAAACAAAATGAAAAGCAAATGACAAACAGGAAATTATCTGCAACACATATGGCACACTAAAGGTTAGTACCTATAAAATATAAAGAGCTATATCAATCAATAAGAAAAAGGTGATATCCCAATAGTAAAAAAGATATAAATCTGCACTTTATGGAAGGAGTACAGACAAACATAAAACACATAACTAAGCTCAGCAATAATTAAATACACATTAAAATAGGAAGATCACTTTTTCTCTGTCAAATTGTCAAAAAGAAGGCCGGGCGCATGGCTCATGTCTATAACCCCAGCACTCTGGGAGACCCAGGCAGGAGGATCACTTGAGGCCAGGAGTTTGAGAGCAGCCTGAGCAACATAGTGAGACCCCCACCTCTACAAAAAAATAGAAAAATCAGCCAGGTATGGTGGCACACACTTGTAGTCCCAGCTACTTGGGAGGATGAGGCAGGAGGATCACTTTAGCCCAGCCCATCAGTCTGAGGCTGCAGTGAGCTATGATGATGCCACTGCACTCTAGCCCGATCGACAGAGTGAGACTCGGTCTCAAAAAAAAAAAAAAAAAACTGTCAAAAAGAAATCTCTGGTGAAGATAATACTCAGTGTTGGTGATGCATCAAAATTCAAACTGTACATGCTTTATCCAATCTGTTCCTCTCCTAGAAATTTATTCTGTAGAATTATTTGCAAAAGTTAGAAATATACATATATGAATTTTTAGTAGCACTTTTGAGACACTAAGTGAATTTTGAATATGAAATAATTTAAGATGTAATAGGATTGTAGTTATGCTAAGGAAGAAAACCCTTCATATTTAGAGATACGTACTGAAGTATTTATGCAGATAAATATGATACCTAGCATCTGCTTTGAAATAATTTAGCAGCAGGGAGTGTGGGAGCCATGGACTTGTTAGGAGTCCTATATACTAAAGAAGGGACTATAAAACTAAAAAGTGTATTTTCTGCCAAAATTGGAGGTTAAGATAGTACAGCCTATTAATTCTCGAAATATATCAACATTTGTAAAAAGATATAGCCGTCTCAAGTAGTGTTCAAAGGAATAATCAAAATTATCACAGTGAAAAGAAAAGAAAAATTATGGCTTGAACACTGAGCTATTTCCAGGCAAAATCATTCACTGTAGAAAACAAAACAAAAACAAAAAACAGTCAAGGAATATAATAGCAATCTCTATTCCTGTAATTATTTGGCTTTAGGTGAAACCAAACAAAATCACTAACACACACAAGTCTGAGAAGACCAGCAGAAATATGCATGTTGAGTTAGAGGGTTAAATAATCTAAATAATATTTTTTATACTTAGTTTTAAAACAAGACAAATGTAAAAGTACAGCATCACTATTGTTGAGCAACCCCAGTATCCATCAGGCACAATTTTATAATAAAATTTTTTAAAAGCACCAAAGTAGGCTACCGTCCCACCAGGGGGAAAAAGCCTTGGTTCAGTTAAAGCTGCCATGTTGAGATCAGGATGTACAGTACAACAAGGAATCAAAAGCTGATTTAATCTAGCAAAGTCTAATAGCATAAAGATTTTTTTTTTCAACTTTTAAAACGGGATTGGGGGTAGGAGGAAGTCAATTTTGTAACCCTGGCTCCACCAGGAAAAGAGAAACAAGGAAACCTGACTTCCCCACGCGATAAGAAAACTGATTAGGAAGTGATTATCTTGAAAAGCATGACCAGTAGGGCAAGCTAAAACAATACCCTGGAAAAGATTCAACTGTCTGCTCTATACAGTAAGTGACTCACTTACAAGGGAATGAGCAATTGCAGGATACAGATTTTAATTTTTTTTTTTTTGGTAGAGATGGGGGCTCGTTGTGTTGCCCAGGCCAGTCTTGAACTCTTGGACTCAAGCAATCCTCCACCTCAGTCTCCCAAAGTGCTGAGATTACAGTCATGAGCCACTGTGCCTGGTCACAGGATACAGATTTTCATTCAACTTTAGAAAAACATATTTTCTTCCACATTAGGGTTCGCCAGAGAAACGGAACCAATAGGATATATACACATGAGAATTATTATGGGAATTGCTCAAATGATTATGAAAGCCAAGAAGTCCCACAATCTGCCATCTGCAAGCTTGAGTACCAGGAAAGCCTGTGGTGTCTGTCATTCAGTGCAAGTCCAGGGGAGTCAACAGTATAAGTTCCAGTCTGCGTCCAAGGACTGAAAGCTGGGCAGTTGATGTTTTAAGTCTGAGTCTGAGAGTTTTATCACTCTGAGTCAGAAGGCCTGAGAACCAGGAGTGCTGATGTCCCAGGACAGATGATGGATGTCCAGGTTCAAACAGAGATAGCAAATTCACCCTTCCTCCACCTTTTTGTTCTATTCCAGCTCTCCATGGATTGGATGGCACCCACCCACATTGGTGAGGGTGGATCCTCTTTACTCAGTCTACTGATTCAAATGCTAATCTCCTCTGGAAACCCCCTCACAAACACACCCAGAAATGTTTTACCAGCTATCTGGGCATCCCTTCCTAGTCAAGTTGCCACATAAAGTTAACTATCACATCTCCCTACTCATGACCTTACCTCTAGGGAGTCCTGCATCTACGTATTTCTAGATTTGGCTAACCACCCTACTGACATATAGAAAAGACATTTCCACAACAATGCACATCTAGCAGTCATTTTTATTTTTAATTAAAATTATAGAGGGAATATATGAATATACTCCCATTTTTGAAAAGGTTAAATACTACAGGAGAACTAAAGCTCCCTTTGACTAATCTCCCCCACTCTTACGGAAATTCTTCAAATCTAATCCAAACCCCGCTGTGTTAGTTCTCTCATATAAGGAGACCAGCAGAGATGGAAAGTACTGGTTACCATTCTTGGCATTAGTCCTTTTCATTTTACTTGAGAGCTTAAAAATGACTTATGTTCATAGCGTGCAGCTGTAATTTATTTTGTAGATTCTATTTTCACCGCTCTTTTGGATGCTTTCCAATTTATCTCTCTATAAACATTCATGTGAGGAACAAAGGTAAAGATGAAGAGAAGGTGCATTTGCTAATAATGATTGTCATGTGTTTACCTCCTTGCAAGCCCCAACACTGTAGACTATATTCCTGAGGACAAAGAGTTACCCCTCCTAGGTCCACTTCTCCGGAGCATCCAAGGAGGACATGCTGGGAAATGACAAAACAGGAAGCATGCAGCTGCCTTAGCACTCAAACAGTTGTGCAATGATGACTCAAGGAGCCAGCATAGGGGAACTGATAAATATTTTCTTTCTTTCTTTCTTTTTTTTACCACCCTCCCCCCCAGAGATGGGATCTTGCTGTATTGCCCAGGCTCAAGTGCAGTGGTTATTCACAGGTGCAATCCCACTACTGATCTGCACAGGAGTTTGGCCTGCTCTGTTTCCAGTCTAGGCTGGTTTACCCCTCCTTAGGCAATCTAGTGGTCCCCCACTCCTAAGAGGTCACCATATTAATGCCCACTTTGGATGTGGACACCGGATGGGCAGAATGCACTGCAGCCCAGAACTCCTGGGCTCAAGTGATCCTTCCATCTCGGTCTCCCCAGTAACTGGGACTACAGGCACGCACCACCTCATCCAGCAAGAATTTTTAATTATATAGACATGGCAATAAATACTAACCCAAAGACAGAGATGGATACTACAGAGTCTTTTGTAATGTAATATTCGAATACAAATATTTTTCTTGAAGGGCTACTGCAGATTATACTCAAAGAGCCATAGAAGAATCTACATTTGCATCAGATATATCAGAGGATGGAGATAAGTCAGTAAAGAAGGAAAAAGAATTCTGGAAAGGTCTGCTCACCTTTCCTTTCTTCTCTTTGAAGCTACCAACAAGAATACTCAACGTATTTCTCTGTCGTTTGAAGTTGATGGTCTAAACAAAAAAACGTAAGCCAAATGACTCACTGCTCTTTATATACTTTGAGGTTATGCTTAGGTGCATACAAATTTTAAATTGTTATATCCTTCTGGTGAATTGAACATTTTGTTATTTTTGAAATGTTTCTCTATGCTTCTTGCCTTACAGTCTACTTTGATCATCAGCATAGCTACGTCAGTTTTCATGAGGTTAATGTTTGTGCAATTTTTTCCTCCCCTTTGATTTTCAATCTTTCTGTACACATGCATCCAAGTTTTTGTCTTGAAAGCAGCACGTAGATGGATTTTACTGTTTTCCCAGTATGAAAATCTTTGGTTTTCAGTTGGAGTATCAAGTCTATTCACATGTAATTACTGATATGTTTAGGAATCAATCTACCATCTTACTATTTGTCCTATCTGTTCTATATATACCTTTTTTGCCTTCTTTTGGATTAAGTTTTTAAATTATTATTTCATTTCTCCCCTTTATTAGCTTTTTACAGTCTTGTATTAAATATTATTCTGTTAGTGGTTATACTGTAGGGGACGATAACACGAACCCTAACTCATCAAAGCCTAACGTAAATTCGTACTTTACCAGTTCCTGGACAATGAAAGGACTTAGAATACCAACCCTTCTAATTCCTTATTATTATTGCTGTGTATTTTAATTCTACATTAAATTTAAACCCCATATGAAGCAAAATTCATTTAAATTTACCAACTTATTTCCCCTTTCCATTGCTCTTCATTCCTTCCTACGTCTCTATACTACCATCTGGAATCACTTTCCTTTTGCCTGAGGAACTCTTTTTAGTATTCCTTTTAGTGCAGAGACTGCCAGTGACAAGTTCAGTCTTTGTCTGTCTCAAAATGTCCATTTTCTTTGCTTTTTGAAGGTATACAATTGTAGACAGGCACTCTGAAGATGTCATTCCATTATCTTCTGGCTTGCATTATTTCTATCAAAGCTTACTACTTGCCTTTGAATTTAATGTGTGTTTCTTCTTTGGTTGCTTTTAAGATGTCCTCTTTGTCTGTAGTTTTCATTAGTTATACTATGAGGTACCTGAATATGGTTTTCTTTATATTCTTCCCCTTGGGGTTCAAAGTACCCCAATCTGTAGCTTGTATTTATAATTACAGTTGGTTTTGGAAAATTCTTAGCCATTATTCTCATCAAATACTGCTAGTCTGTTGCTGTCATGAACAGAATCTCTAATTTTCTTATCTCTTTTAAAGTGTGTAAAATATCTTTAAATGACCCTGCAATGGTTAATTTTATGTGTCACCTTCACTGGGCTAACTGATGCCCAGATAGTTCAGTAAAACATTGTTTCTGGGTATGCGTGAGGGTGTTTCCAGAGAGATTAGCATTTGAATTGGTAAACTGAGTAAAGACTGCCCTCACCAATGTGGACAGGTGTCTCGCAATCCATTGAGGGCCAGAATAGAACAAAAAGGCGGAGGAAAAGCTGTCTGTCTGTCTGTCTGTCTGAGCTGGGACATCATTTTCTCCTGCACTCAGGTATCAGCACTCCTGGTTCTCAAGCCTTTGAGTTTGAACTGGAACTATGCCATCAGCTTTCTTGGTTCACCCATTTACACATGGCAGATCCTGGGACCTCTCAGCCTCCATAATCACATAAGCTGATCCCCCATAATAAATCTCTTTATATAATAATCTCTCTATATATTAAATCTCTTTATATATACACTATTGGTATACACAGTTGACCTTTGAACAATTCAAGGGTTAAGGGTGTTAATGCCCCACCGAAGTAAAAAATCTAGGTATAACTTTTGTCTCCCCAAAAACTAATAGCCTACTGTTGGTGGGAAGCCTTACCAATAACATAAATGGTTGATTGACATGTATTTTATACTATATTCTTACAATGAAGTAAGCTAGAAAATAAGAAAATGTTAATATCATAAGAAAGAGAAAATATATTTACTACTCATTAAGTGGAAGTGGATCATCATAAAAGTCTTCATCCTCATTGTCTTCACATGGAGGAGGAGGAGGAAGAAGAAGAGGAGGGGTTGGTCTTGCTGTCTCAGAGGTGGCAGAGGGGGAAGAAAATCCACATGTAAGTGGACCCACATAGTTCAAAACCGTGTTATTCAAGGGTCAACTGTATACACATACACACACACACACACACACACACACACACACACACAC
>NW_012142634.1:4290231-4325330 GCF_000956105.1 Propithecus coquereli
TTGATTGACATGTATTTTATACTATATTCTTACAATGAAGTAAGCTAGAAAATAAGAAAATGTTAATATCATAAGAAAGAGAAAATACATTTACTATTCATTAAGTGGAAGTGGATCATCATAAAAGTCTTCATCCTCATTGTCTTCACATGGAGGAGGAGGAGGAGGAAGAGGAAGAGGAAGAGGAGGGGTTGGTCTTGCTGTCTCAGAGGTGGCAGAGGGGGAAGAAAATCCACATGTAAGTGGACCCACATAGTTCAAAACCATGTTATTCAAGGGTCAACTGTATACACATACACACACACACACACACACACACACACACACACGGTTCTGAAAAGCCCTGACTAATACAGATTTTGGTACCAAGAAGCGGGAGTGCTGCTGTAACAAACACTGAAGAGTGGAAGGGGCTTTGGAACTGGCTGAAAAGAGTTTGGACATGCATGCTAGAAAAGGCCTACATTACCATGAATGAACCTTTAAAGACAATTCTGATGAGGGCTCAGAAAGATCAGAAGAGAGCCGTAGAGAAAGCCTCAGTCTTCTCAGAGAATATGTAATCCTGAACAGAATGTTAGTAGAAATATAGACAGTAAAGGGCATTCTGATGAAGTCTTAGATGGAAATAAGGAACATGTTTCTGGACAATGGAGAGAATGTGATCCTTGTTATAAAGTGGCAAAGAACTTGAAGTGTGTTCACGTTCTAGCATTTTGTGGAAAGTAGAACTTCAGAGTGATAAAATTGGATATTTAGCTGAAGCTATTTCTAGGCAAAATGTCAAAGGTGCAGTTTGGCTCCTGACTGATTATAGTAAAATGTGAAGAGAGAGATATGACTTAAAGACAGAATTGTTAGGCAAAGAGGAAGCAGAACTTAAAGACTTGAAAAATTCTATCCATACTGAAAAGCACGAGAGTGTTAAGGGAGAACACTAAGGGTGTGGACAAGTGCCCCTGTGATAAGGAGATCAGTACGGGTGCGGACCATGGACTTCACTGGCCACCCCAGCAGAACTGCCAATTTGAGCTGAAGAGGAAGCAGTGGGGAGAATGCAGGACGGCTGTCAGACTTCTTGGATTTCACATGACAGGACCACAGAGCTATTTGGCTAAGAATGTGCACTATTCTTCAAGACAAGGGAAGAATGACCCAGAAGGTGATTCAGAGATTGTCAAGGCTGCCTCCTTGGCTTCAAAAGGGGGGCCATATCCTTGCTTTCAACAGGTGAGATGGCCTTTGCCCAAAGCCATCAGGACAGAGCCACCCAGCAGAGCCCTAGGGGCACAACCCTTGCTGGGTAGAGCTGTGGAGGCAGGACCCCCATCTCAGTGGGTATGGAATATGGAACCTCTATACCAGTGGGCTTAGAGTGCAGAACAATGACCTAAAAAGAATTATTCTCAGGTTGCACTTACTTGGGCTCCATTATCCCTTTCATCTTTCCTGTTTCTCTCTTTTGAAATGGAAATGTCTATTCTGTGCCTATCATACCACTGCAGTTTGGAAGTACATAATTTGTTTGGTTTTGCAGGCTGGCAGATGAAAAGCAATTTGCCTCAGGATGAATCATACCTTGAGTCTCAGCCATATCTGCTTTAGATGATATTTAGATGAGACTTTGGATTTTAGACTCCAGAGCTGATCTAGAACAAGTTAAAACTTTTGGGCCTGTTGGGATGTGAGATGTAATAAATGTATTTTGCATGTGAGGACATAAATTGGGGTGGGGGTGGGTAAGGGCAGAATACTAAAGGCTAAATGTTTGTGTCCCTCCAAAATTCATATAGTCATTCCTCACTATCCATGGAGGACTGGTTCCAGGACACCCCTCACCCCCAGCAGATACCAAAATCCACAAATGTTCAAGTCCCTTATATAAAATTGCATAGTATTTCCATATAACCTACACACATCCTCCTATATACTTTAAATCATCTCTAGATTACTTATACAATACCAATATTATATAAAACTTATACTAATACAATGTAAATGCTATGTAGATAGTTGTTAATACTATGTTGTTTAATTTGCTTTAAATCATCTCTAGATTACTTACACAATACCAATATTATATAAAACTTATACTAATACAATGTAAATGCTATGTAGATAGTTGTTAATACTATGTTGTTTAATTTGCTTTAATTTTACTATTATATTGTTATTTTTATTGGTTTTTCTCCTGAATATTTTCAACCCAAGGTTGGTTGAATCTGTGTACGCAAGACCCACAGATATGGGCTCCACCCTCACAAATGGCACTAGTAACCTTATAAAAGAGACCCAGGAGAGCTTCTTTGCCCCTTCTGCCATGTGAGGACTCAGTGAGAAGAGGCCATCCATGAACCAGGAAGTGGGCCCTCCAGTAAACACTGAATCTGCTAGAGCTTTGACCTTGGACTGCCCAGCCCCCAGAATGGTGAGAAATCAATTTCTGTTATTTATAAGCCACCCAGCCTATGGTATTCTGTTATAACAGCCCAAATAGACTAAAATAGAAATATTACATACAGTTGACCCTTGAACAAAACGGGTTTGAACTGCATGGGTCCACTTATACTCCAATTTTTTTCAACCAAACGCAAATCAAAAATACAGTATTCAAGGAATTCGAAACCCACACACACAAAAGGCTTACTTTTTGTGTACCTGGTTCCATGAGGCTGACTGTGGGACTTGCGTATGCATGGATTTTGGTATATGCAGGTGGTCCTGGAATTAATTCCCTCCCCCATACTGAGGGACCACTGAACTATACATATTAATATGCAATACATTCTAAGAGAATCTAATAATTGGGAAAATATCTTAAATCCCAAGACAAATTATGTTCCAATTTGAAGGATTCAGACTTACTTGCGAATCTTTGGTAAGAACCTAAATTCAATCCTAAGTGTCCATAAAAGCTACTTCATTAATACCTGTTATATGAGGTATTAATTGGCCATTTAGCACTTTTAAACAAATATAAGCCTGAGTCTATAAAGCAGGTATTATTCACACTGTTGCATGAATTTAAATTTCTACTGAAGATATGAATTCGTGGTATGTTTAATAATTTTGTTTTATATTTACAGTCATTTCAATTTTTTTGAACTACATTAAGAGAAAATGCTTTTTCTTCCTCTAATGGAAACAGAGCACCGCATATCCCCAAATATATTTCAGGAAGCACCATACATCAAGTAAATGGAATAACAAGTAATGCTACCACACCAGTGCTGGTTTTTTGAATGTCAGGTACCTGGTAGCTAAAGTACATTACATTAGGCTTTTAATGCTCTTAGTGACTAAAGAGCTAATTATTAATTTGTTCATCTTCTAAACATTGTAGCTATTTAATGTTTCTTGACTGGTTGCTCTGTTGCTTACTAAAGTTTCCTAAGTCAGAGTTTGTACAAAATTGACAATGACTCATAGGCACAGCATCTAGGGCAAGAAACATTTTTAATAGGCTCTATTTCAAAAGTACCAAATGGTGCAATTAGAAGCATATTCAGCTTAGCCTGTGAAGCTTAGGACTGAAGTAAAATCCCTAATGAAGATCTGCCATGAAATGCAATAATCTTGAAATAACTTATTATATTCTATAAACTCTCTTGTACCTACAAAAATGGAAGTCTTAGGAAACTAGAAAAGTCTAACTTATAAAGTACCATTAGGCAAAATGATTTTTCTATATAATATTTTTTCAGATAATTATAGCTTATCCCACTAAAGTGCTAAGATGTTTTCTTGTATGTTTATTGAAAACTTTAATATATTACATAATTTTCTGCCTATTAAACTCCAGCATACTAAGATAATCAGGATTTTATTCAAGAAGCAAATTTATCATGAAGATAAATTATTGCTTTGAAAAGTGGCATAAGAATGCTTCCAGGTTGAAGGTGATTGGTCCCTACACAAAGGGACTCAAGCCCACAGGCAGTTAACAAACCTGATAACCAAGTCCATTAAATAGTCTTCATATTTTGCTCTTGCTGGTTGTTACTGGCCAAGTAAATGAGAACTTACTATGTTTATCAAGAATCCCCTTTCTTAAAAAATCAGCCCTGCAAATCTACAACTAAAGGACACGGGGAGCACTAAAGGGAGGGAAGGGCATGCCTTTGGGCGAGGCAAAGACATAAAGTGTAACTACAATGTTTGTACCCTCACAAAACCCTGGAATAAATAAATAAATAAATAAATAAATAAATAAAAAATCAGCCCTGACAATAATTTGACTGGAACTATTTAAAAATGTTCAATAAGAAAAAAAGTCCAAAAATAATATAAAGGAGGGAATACATATAGAAAGTACCTTTCCTTGTAGGTGGCCCATGGTAAGTCATTTTTACCTTAACAATCCTCTCTTTCTGAGGCTAAAAATCAAACTTCTAATATCACTGCCATAGAAATCACTGAGGAAAACACCTAGAGTTTTAGAACAAATGGCTTTGTGGCTAGAAAAAGGAATGATAGTGGACTAGCATATGAGGCTAGGCTGGCCTGCCTCTCGAACTCTGCCTGAAAATATAAAAATCTCTCACACCACTTAGATATGCTCAGGAATAAGCTGCACACTTATTTAAAGACCCTCTGGACAGCTCAGAACTATGGGTCACGTTCACAGGACTAATTCAAGCACTGTTTCTACCAGGGAGGTAGACTGCTCTAAGGAGCCTTGAGCTCAGATTAGGGATAAGAGGGGTGGGAAATTCTGAAGCATAACATGATGGAACAAGCTGAGGGGAGCAAAGAGAGAAGAGTGGACAAGTCAGCACCAAGGTACCTGGGGAGAGAGGAAATGGAACAGGAGGGAAACAAACACAGGACAGATGAGAGGATGCAAAGAATGTAATCCTCTCATACACATAGCTGCCTGCTTCCAAGACTCAAGGCTACTCATTGAATGGGTCAGCTGAAGTACAGTTAAAGAATCTCTTAAGGGCTAACCAGGAACCTAGTCACCTATAAAATAAATAATTCTGAGATCTTCATGAATTAGAAAACGAATATAAAATGACTATTTGAATTACATTTTAGATAACTTATATTTTGGTAGAGATGTTATGTTACCAATAATATTGTTGCTTTGAGGAAAGAATTTTTTTTTTAATCTACCCAAGATAGTACTTCTTTGAAGAAAGTATTCTGAAGAAACTTTACTACACGAAAAAAAGTCACCTATAAGTTACCAAATCAGAGATTTCTTTTTTTTTTTTTTTTTTTTTGAGACACAGTCTTGCTCTGTTGCCCGGGCTAGAGTGCCGTGGCGTCAGCCTAGCTCACAGCAATCTCAGCAGCCCAGGATTGCCTAGGCTGAGGCAATCCTCCTGCCTCAGCCTCCCAAGTAGCTGGGACTACAGGCATGCGCCACCATGGCTGGCTAATTTTTTCTATATATTTTTAGTTGTCCAATTTCTTTCTATTTTTAATAGAGATGGAGTCACACTCTTGCTGAGGCTGGTCTTGAACTCCTGACCTTGAGCCATCCTCCCGCCTCGACCTCCCAGAGTGCTAGGATTACAAGCGTGAGTCACCATGCCCAGCCTCATTTTTTAAATTAAGAAAAAATCAGGAGTAATGACAACAAGCTACAACAAAAACTACCCTCTGACTTACATGTTTTTAAGTTTTATTGAGATATAATTTATATACCATAAAATTCACCCATTATAAGTACATAACTCAATGATTTTAATAAAATTGAGTTATGCAACCATCATCAGAATACCTATATGTTTTAATAACGTGAGTTGTTAGTAGACAAAACAAACTACTTCTCCCACACTATAGTTGTACACAATTAAACTCATATTTAAACAAAAGCAATATCCACAAGGCTTGTCCCAGGAACCAGGCCTCCAGCAGAGGCCCCTGCCAGGCTTTTCTTTGTTTCTCTCTAATGCCTTGAAGGAGCGGAGTCTTCCAGTGGTTTTTTAGGCAAGTACTAAAACAATCTAGTGACACTGAATTCATTCATCACTAAAATATATAAAACATTCCATGTCGTTAGTGCCATAGCAAGGAAGTCTCCATAAAAAGAAGACTAAAATCAGTTTTAAAATCATATGCATAATGCATTTTACCATGTTAATGACTGAGACATCTTCGCCACTTCAAAAGTGGAGGAATAGCAGATGGTGAGTAGTATTTTAATGAATGAGATCTACTTGAGTGAATTTTGTCTGTGATTGTTCAGTACTATGAGTAGTAATTCCCTCAATTACTAAACAAAGAGCCTTTATTGCCCCATTAATCAACCCTAACAATTTTCTCTTCAAACTATTTCCGAATATATCATTTTGATTTTTACATTCAGACACTTCTTACCCTAATTGAGCTTATCTTCTTCTCAATCTTGAAAATACATTTTAACTTGAAGAGCTTTTGTGATCCATTTAAAATCTCCAGCCTAAAGCAATTTTTTCATGGATGTCTGTGTGAAGATATGGCTGTACCCGGGACATTATACAGAAAATGGAGAAAAGAAACACATCACTCACATGGGCTTCGTGCACAGTGGCTTGCTCTGCCAACAGCCATCTCTCCTCCACTCCCCACCACTCCCCACACCCCAGCCCTGTCCACAAGAGACGCCTTCCACCCAGGAACCCCAGGCCCGCCCAGTCAGGCCCCTCCATCGTATACTCCACAACACCCCATACTTTTCTTCAGAAGCCTCGATTTGTAATGATAAAACTGTGCAATTGACACATTAATGTCTACCACAGAGATTCTGAGTCTATGCTCCAGGAAGCTTCAGGTTCCTTGGCACACAGTAGGTACTCCATAAATATGTGTTAAATCCATAAGCACTTGCTAAACATTTTTGAATAGTCCCTGTTGTGAGCCAGTACACAGGGACATAGCAGGTGAGCAAAACAGACACAGCCCCAGCCGCTGCCTTCTTGGAGCTTATCCTCCAGGAAGGGGACAGACAAGAAAAGAAAACAGAAAATTAACATGTAATTATAATCATGATAAGATTTGAATATCATCATCATTTCCTGGTGGACACAATGAACAAAAAATGTTGATTTTTCATGGAGCTATATACTTTTATCTGTTTGACACATGACTCATCCCTCCTACTTTCTGTTCCTCATATTAATAAATCTCAGCTGGTAAACCAAAGTGAGACGTGTTCCAGTTATCAACTGTGTTATACACTGGCTGAAAGTCCACCTGCCCGCAAATGTCTGGGGAATAAGCCTTCCAACTTGAAAGCAGGCTAATGGCTTTAAACAGATATTTTCTAGGCACTAGGTTTAATAGAACAATGTTTTGACAGAGCTTGCTAAAAGGGTGGGCAATTACTAAGAAGGGATACCACAACCAAAAAATACTTTAAAATTCCTCCATCATATATTTTTTAAAAGGGACACATGGATTATAAAATATAGCTTTCACTAATGCTAGTATTTTACTACTAAAAACATTATTTTTTATAGATTTTTACAATGTAGTCTTTTAGTGACTTGCTAATATCATTACAGTTTCAACGAATATTAACATTAGAAAAATAGTCTAAGTTTAAAATGTGTTAAGAATCCTTAAGGAAAAAAAAACTACAGTACATATTGAATGCTTACTATTACCAAGAATTCACTTTATATGAGTTTTATTAAATCTTCACAACAATATCAAGGAGGTATTATCATCTTACAGATGATAATATAGATGGCAATGGAGGCTTACATGAAGTAACCTGATCCAAGGTAACTGTGTGATCTTTCAGAATTATTCTACCTCCGGGGTGGTGCCTAGTCAATAATATTTAGGGAATGGCCTATCACACCGTGAAATAAAGGGTAATGGCAGGAAACAGTAATATTGGACTAGAGGGAATTCTCTTAGACATGCTTCATGATAAGCACGTCTGTGGACATTAAGTTCCTGTTATGGGCTGAACTGTATCCCCTCAAAATGCATATGCTGAAGCCCTCACCCCCAGCACCCCAGACTGCAACTGTATTTGAAGACAGGGTCTTTACAAAGGTAATTAAGTTCAAATGAGTTCCTTAGGGTGGGCTCTAATCCAGTATGAGTGGTATCACTGTAAGAAGAGGAAATTTGGACACATAAAGTTACAGAAGGAAGACCAAGGGAAGGCACAGGGGGAAGGAAGGTGGCCACTTACAACCCAAGAAAAGTGGCCTCGGAAGAAACCAACCCCACGAACACCTGACCTCGGACTTCTGGCTTCCAGAATTGTGAGAAAATAAAATTCTATTGTTTAAACCACCCAGCCTGTGGTACTTCTCTGTGGCAGCCCTAGCAAACTAAGACAGTTCCTGTCACGAGAGCTTGCTACATTCCCCAGAGCTCAGAGTTCAGTGACAGTCAGTTACAGCGGCATGGCTCACCCACGCCATTTTAAGACTGTCAATGACATCTGTTCAAATGAATTTATGTTCCCATCTCACTAGGCAGGAACAAAAATTCATGCATTAATATGTAGAGAATAAGTAGGAGGGCAACAAGAGTGAGAAAGAGTTTAAGTACAGACATTTTATTGCCCTCATCCACTATGCCCAAAGATAAGATGTTCCCATGGGGAAATGCCCCCAACGTGATCATCTCAGCTCTAGCACACCCCAGGAGCACCCCTCCCTTCCTGCCCATCTGACCCAGAGAGAGCTTCGGGGGGCCCGGGGAGAGGAGGTGGGGAAGCATCCCCAAGGACAGACAAGGAGAGTAAGATGATGTTCACAGGCAGAAACCGGGGGCGGAGTGACACATAGAGGGTTCGGAGGGAAGGAAGAGCACAGCAGGGCCCAGGGAAGGTTTTCCTTGGCTCCCTCCAACTTCACTCCCTTTCTTAACAGCCAAACCTTCTAAGTGATGTGACAAGAAGAAAAAAAAAAAAGTTCAAAGATTAGGATAGTGGAAAAGTAAGAGACTTTCCCTGCCCTTCATTCCTTTTTTATACTCTCTTTCTCCAGTTCACTCTATTCCCCACCTCTGCCTCTTCCAAAATATCCTATACCATGGGTATTCCCACTGCCTATCAACCACCTGTTTGGGGGCCAGAGAAAGACAAGGATGGAAATACATATCAACAAGGCTGACCCCTGATAACCATACTCTCACTGCATCATAAACTCATCAACCAATAACTTATATTTGTACATTATTTGTAGAAGACAATTTTTAGGTTGTCTGCCAAATCCAAATCCTCCCGGTCTGACTGCCCCTCCCACCTAGGGGAGTGGGCCTCCGGAGCATGTTTGACTTATTTGCCCACGGGAGGCCCCAGGCCCAAACTGGGCCAGTAAGTCTCTTTCCTAGGAGTCTGAACTAGACTAACTGCTCAGTCCTTTTTGATTGCTGGTCAGTCTCTAGTGATGACAGGGAACATCAGATGTCTGTAGGTTTGAAGGCTGAGGGTACTGTTTTAAAGGCAGAAACTTTGTCCTACATACACACAGAGAAAGCAAAAAAAAAAAGAAGAAGAAGAATGAAGGAGATGTATAGGGAGAACTGGTCATCAGAGACAACCTGCCCAAGAAAGTAATCTCAGATCCCATACAACATCCATTTCTTGGCTTTGGTCCCTTGGGTTCCTCATAAAAATGTATTTGTTTTTTGCATAAACTGATAGGTTTGTATTTGCAACCAAAAGATAAAACAGTGATTTACAATTTACTAAGCACCTTCAGGTATGTTATCTCATTGGGACTCACAATACCCTACAGAAATAAAGAGACCAGTTACTTTTAGTCTTGTTTTATATTATAGCTTAAGAAATAGAGGCCCTGGCCGGGCGTGATGGCTCACACCTGTAATCCTAGCACTCTGGGAGGCCAAGGCGGGTGGATTGTTTGAGCTCAGGAGTTCGAGACCAGCCTGAGCAAGAGCGAGACCCCCGCCCCAACAAAAAATAGAAAGAAATTAATTGGACAACTAAAAATATATAGAAAAAAAATTAGCCAGGCATGGTGGCGCATGCCTGTAGTCCCAGCTACTCGGGAGGCTGAGGCAGGAGGATTGCCTCACCCTAGGCAATCCTGGGCTACTGAGGTTGCTGTGAGCTAGGCTGATGCCACAGCACTCACTCTAGCCAGGGCAACAGAGTGAGACTCCGTCTCAAAAAAATAAAAAATAAATAGAGGCCCATACACACACACACACACACATAGGGACTTGTCTTCTTGGCACCCAGCCACCACCGTGAAAGGACATCCAGGCTATCCAGAAAGAGAGAAGAGAATCCAAGGAGAAGCTCTGTGAGATGAGACACATAGAGAGTGAGGACACATGAAGGGAAACTGAGGCAACCCAGGCAAACTCCCAGGTGAATGCTGCCACAGGAATGACCCCAGCCAACAGAAGACAGGAGCAGAAGAGCTGCTTGGTCAACTCACTGAACGTAAGATGTTATATGTTATTGTTGTTTTAAGCCATTAACTTTTGGGATGGCTTGTCACACAACGACAGATAAATGAGACAGATGTTAGGTAACCTCTCCTATATCTCAAAGCTAATAAACAGAGCTTGTATCCAGATCTCCTCACTAATTTCAGTGATTTATTCACTGTTCTAAGATATGACTGAAATTGAAGAAAAATAACTCCAAAGTTTCACACATGTCATTTAAATAACACAAAATGAATTTTAGCTCAGAACACCCAACTGTGAAATTATCCTGTCAGCATGTAAATGAATTAAAATATAAAATGTGGACAGGTAGAATGTTATTAAAATACTTAGCGTGATTACACAATGACTAAATGCTTTTCTCCTGTGTTGCAAGCATTTTTTTAAAACCTACCAAAGACAGAATATACAACAATGTTCACAGCAGTATAATTAAAAGAAAAAAAAAAAAGGAAACAAACAACTCGATCACCCAATGACAGGAAAAAGGACAAATCCTGATATATTCATACAATAGCAAAAATAAAGAACCACAGTTTCATGCATCAACATGGATAAATTTCAAAAATATAAATAATAAAAAGTAAAAGAACACAAACAGCTTAGTATCATTTATATAAAATCCCCAAAACACAAGCCTTAGCAATATATTGTTTAGGAATACATATGTAATAAAAGCAATAACGAAAATCAAGGGAATGATAAGTCCAAAATTCGAAATAGCAGGTTACTTTAAGGGAAAAGAAACAAACACTTGGAGAAAGGTACAGAGAGGGCTCCAAAGACATTGGTCATATTTCATTTCTTAATCTGGGTGGCAGACCTGTGTATTATACAACAACCTATATCACATATCTGTGATAAACAGCTTTTTGTATTTATAAAGTAGTTCATAATAAAAGCACACTTAAAAAAACAAAGAAACTAGCAAAGGAAAATGAGATTGTCCTGCAATATGTGTTTTCTAATACATAAAAATCAAACTAGTTCCCAAATGCTCCATAATTTTCTTTTAAAAGAATAAAAAAGGACACACTACAGAGATATACTCCCAATTACATAGAAACAATGGCAAAGCCTCCTATAGTTCATAACTCATTAAAATTGTTACCAAGGGAAAAATATTTATTTAAATATAGTGCTTAAAATATTTCATTTAGCCCTTTTCCGTTAGTTTTTGGGAACTGCCTATACAACACCTGTTATATTTTCCCACAACAAAATTCCCTTTGTCCTTCCAAGTAAGGGCCTAATGGATGACCTAAACTTCCCATGAATTTGCCTGCCCTGGATAGAGGTCCCCAACAGGACCACACTGCAGACTAAAAGCCCTGCTCTTTCCTGGCCAGAGTGGATTGTATCAGGAATGAACAGCTGACTAAAAGCCAACCAATCCTGGTCTGCCACCTGCCTACCTCTCCAGCTTTATTCCTACCACTCTCCCCCTTAAATCAATGCACCTGCTATATCTTTCCTTCATGGCACCTGCCACAATTGTAAAATAATTACCTGTATATGTCAGTGATTACTCATTGATATTTGTCTCTCCTCCTAAACTATAGGATCCATGACAGGTCAGTTTTTGCTCACTGTTGTGTTCTACCAACCAGCACAATTCCTGATACACAGCAGGCATTCAATAAGTTTTTTTAGTAAAAGGAAGAAAGGATTGTAATATTATGCCTCCTTTTCTCTAAAACTTTGTTTTTATTTCATTAAATTTATATGGAAATATACCCATTTTGAGCAGACCCAAAATTAAGACAAAAGAACAAAAGTCCTAACAGAATCTACATGTATCCTCAAAGAGGAAAACTTCACAGAAGGCCACATTAAATTTGACAAGTTTTAGGAGTTTGTAGAAACATACCTGAATGAAGTTGAATTTTCCCAATAACACCTTCTACCAACCCCAAACAAATGGGATTCCAGGCAAGAAGTAGATCAGTAGCTAAAATAAAAGAAGCATTCATGAGAAAACATTCCCCAGAAAACATATTAAAACAATTATTTTTTTATTATTTTATGATTTTTTTTTACATTACTCAATTTCAGGAATAAAACAGTATCTTTAGCAGTGTATTAAAAAATGATCAACATTCCCAAAAAGTAGTATGAACATCCACAACTGCTTATATTGCCATAAAGAAATTTATGACAAGGCATTAAATCTGAGGCCTGAATAAGACTTCTGATGCAAAGACAGGTATGGGGGGAGAGAACTGACATGCAGAAAGTATACCCAGATAGGAAGTGGTACCTTGGCGCCCTACAGTGGACGAAAGAGGGTGGTACACTACAAACTGAGGAATTATCCACATTCCTACAGCACAGAGCCAGTCCCAGACCCAAAGAGAAGGCCTGGGAAATTGCTGTAGAGCCATCCACTTACTGGATCACACTCTGGAAAGTATCTTTTCCTAAAGATGCTTACACCAAGCAAAGAAATCCTGAAAGCCAAGGACAAAAACAATAGACACTGTTTCCATTTATCAAGTGCCTTCTATGCGCCAGGCATCTCAATCAGGGTTCCTCATTGAGCCACAGACCAGACAGCGATTTGATGACTGTTTTCTCATTTCTGCCACACGAGAAATGAGACGGAACATAGCTGGTACCATTCTAGATGCACAGGAGAAAAACAAGTTCGTTACACACAACAGATGTGTAAGGACAAGAGGGCTTAATTCTCTTGTGGAACTCACGTTGCAAAAGGCTGTTATATACATGGTGATAAACATAACATTTGTGGTAGTTCAACAGCTGAAAAAGATTAGCAATAATGAAAACAGTATTTCTCTTGGCAGACAATTAAAGTTACAATTTAATTATTACCATTTACATGTTATTTTAGTGAAACTTATACTCAATAAATAACTCAAGGGATAATTATACAACTAATAGTCTAGCCTCCAAATCCATTTGCGTTTTGACTATTGTATCTCGAATGTCTTTGTTGTTATGATACATTGAATGGGAAGCAAAAACTACTTATTTGTTTTGATTGCAAGAATCAGGAATTTTTTTTTTAAAGGCTATTACATACATTAACATTTCTGATTTTGGCAACTCTGAGTTAGGTACTAGGAGTCCCATTTTACAGACAAGGAAATGGACTTAGAAAAGAAACATGGGCAAGTCATACATGAATCAGAGGACTACAATCAGTAGCCAAGCCTGCCTGGTTAACAGCCTGTGCTCTAAACCATCCTGTTACATTGCCTCCCTCAGAAACTATACGTGGAACTAACCAGGAAGACAATAATTTTTAAATAACATGCATTATTATAAAAGTAAAACTGTAAAATTGGAAAATAAATATATCACCCATCTCGCCACCCATAGATAATATTTTCCTACGTTTCAGGTCATATATTCGTATGCATACCAAACTGCAATAATATAAACATAGCATTATAATTTTTTTCTTCTAACAATTCATGAGTATTTTCTTCTTTAAAATATTCTTCAAAATTATAACTTCATGACGGCACAATTTTCCACTTAAGGAAGTACTTCCTCAAAGAAAGCAGTTACGTGATTTCTAGTCTTTCCCCATGACAAAAACACTGTGATAAATGATGAACATTATGCAAATATTTTATTTGCCTCCCTAATTAACAGCTTTTGGATAGATTCCTAAGGAATGAAATTAGTAGGTCAAAACATTAAAAAATGTAAAGCTCTCAAATATTAGCAAATTACTTTATACAAAGGTTATACCAAGTTAGATTTCCGCCAGAAACATATGAAAATGCTTGTTTTAAAGTATTCTTGAGGGCCTAGCACTTTGGGAGGCCAAGGTGGGAGGATGGCTTGAGGTCAGGAGTTCAAGACTAGCCTAAGCAACATAGTGAGACCCCATCTCTACAAAAAACAGAAAAATTAGCCAGGTGTGGTGGCATGTAGTCCCAACTACTGGAAAGGCTGAGGCAAGAGGATCATTTGAGCCAGGAGTTTAAGGTTTACAGTGAGCTATGATCATGCTACTGCCCTCATGCTCAGGCAACAAAGACAGACCCTATCTCCAAAAAAATTATTTTAAAATATATTCTTGCCAGCATTTAGAATTTCTTTTTCAATTTTGCTAATTGGATGGCCTCTATTTCTTAACATGATGTTTACTTTCTTTCTGTTGCTGGTAAGATTAAACACTCAATTATAAAATTGGCTGTTTATGTTTCTTCTACGATGATTTTCTTGTTCCTATCTTCTAACAATTTTTCTTTATAGTTCTTATTGACTCATGAGTTCTATTTGCATGAAGGACTTTAACTCCAATAGTTTGAAAATATTTTCAGTTTTTAATTTTTATCCAAATTTAGCATTTTCATTAACTTTAGGCTTAAAAAGTTATTCCTTAATATCAATTACTGTATGTATTTACTGATTTTATCTTTGTTAATTTTTAAATATTTACCTCCAACTCCACCGGAATAAAGACATTCTGATTTATTTCCAAATAGTGAGCTAGGATCCCTCTATTAGGCAGGCCACATCTCAATATCTGCCAACACAGATGCCACTGCTAAGGAAAGAGCTCTAGCTATCCATAATCCTGCCAGCCTGACCTTAGACTAATGGACCAAAGTTCTAAGACTCTGGATGCCAGTCTGTGGGAACCAAATGAGCTCTAGGAATAGGGAGGAGGAGGAGGAAGTTAGAGCTAATGCAGTCATCAGGGAGAGTCACATAGAAGAAGTGAAACTTCATGCATAGGGAAAGCAGCAAGAAAAATAATAGAGGAAAGGAAGTACAAGATTTGGTCTGAAATTTGTCCTATTGTTGGAGACTAACACATATCAGAACCAGGCACCGTATCAGCTTAAGATGACACAAAATAAAGGAGCGAACAGTCTAGATAACAGAGGACCAACAAATGCACTGGGGATTTGAATTGAAAAGCAAACTGAGGACACTGGTACTTTGAGACAGGAGTCTGCCAACCTCCTCATTTGCTGGCAAATTAATAAACTTCTCTTTCTTTCTCCTCAAACCACTTGTCCTCATTATTCTGATGTGGCCTCAGGGACAAGTGCTGAACTTTCAGTAACAGAATTTGGCATCCCTGGGTAGGCGGCCTCACCATCGCCCAGGCGGCGATCAGGTGGATCGGCATCCTGTGACTGCTAGAGGAAGCAGGGAGCAGCCCCAGGACAAGCCGTGGGTCTTCGCTGGAAGGAGTGGCTTCTTTTCAAGGTGAGAGAGCAAGGGATGGCCCCAGCAGTTGCAGGAGCCTGTTTTAACTCCAGGGAACTCCCGTCTCTGTCTAGCCAAAGTAGACGTAGCTCCCCCAACCTGAACTGAGTTGAGGAGAAGGAAACAGATTTGGGAAGCATTGCGACAGCCACGGCCATTCATAAGTGAAGTTCCCCGGAATGCAGAGATCCTGTTTCCACGCATATGGGGGGTTTTTACACCACTCTGTTGGATTTGTTTTGAGGTGCCAGTTTGGGGGTGGAAGACAAGAGGTTGAGTGGAACTAGAGAACCTGGTTTGAATTTGGAGCTTATTTGCAGTTCTCAGGAAACCAGGGGGATTGGGAGATGTTGGTTCTCGTTTGAGAGAATTTGGTTCTCATTTGTCCACTTTGGATTGGGAGATGTTGCTTCTCATTTGAGAATTTGGTTCTGGTTTGCATGGTTCCCCTTTGGTCGGCCGCGGCATTTTGTGTTGAGAATTCTCTGTATTTATGTTTTGTTTTGTTGCAACACCAGGAAGCAAAGCCCCTTGGGAAAAAAGTTGGATGCCAGTGTACGTGCTGGAGCATGAGAAATGGCTGTTAAATGAAAATTCCCATTTGATTGGTAGGCCATGGCATTTTAGATTGTTTGTGTTGGGAATTCCCTATATTGTTAGTGTTTGATTATAAGTTTCTGTACCGCTTGTCTGGTGAGTTTTTGTATTGTGATACCACTTGTATGGAGTGTGAGGAAAAGTGGTGATTGATGGTCCTTGGTTTATTCTGAGCTGTTGGTTCTTTTCCTAGGAATTTGTTGTTTGAATCCTAATTTTGATTTGGAGGTGCATTCTAAAGGGTCTTCTCCATTGCCTCTTCCTCCCAAAAGTTAATTTCAATTAGCTGCTCTGTGCTTTTGTAAAGGAGGAAACCAAACTGCCTTGTTTGTAGATAAATAAGAGCCTGAGTTACACGTAAGAGGGTGGCAACGACTCAGTGGTAAAACACTGTGTAGAGTCCCACCCACAATCAGCATGCTGTGACCCACTACACTAAACCCTAGACCACAGCCAAGTTGCTTCTTTTAAAGAATTGGAAACAAATCCTTTAAAAAAAGGAAAGAGGAGGAGAACAACCCCCGTGGGGAACCCGAGTTGGTTTATGGCACCTCTACTTGCAAGTATTTATGTAAATGAGAAGGTTCAAAGGCATGCCAGGTTTTCTAAGATGACCAATCCTTGTGCACAAGTTGGTACTAAAGGGCAGATTATATCAAAGCAAATTCAGAGCTCAAATGGTTGACCTGCCACTACAGAATTAAAATGTTGAGTCTCGAGCTCTCTGCTTGAGATAAACTCATCGTTTATGGTATACACAATGATCTGTGTTTGTATGATTTTTGATAAATGAGGTCCTCTCACCCTCACCAGAACCCCTGCAGCTGGCCAGGGCGAAGCACTGGGTGGGGCCACACCCCAAGGGCGGACCCAGCAGGAGGTGGGGAATTGGTGGCACGGGCACTTGGCCCACCACCAGCATGCAGCAAAGGGGATGGGGGAAGGAACGTCTGCCACCGTTGCCATCTTGGCACCATGGGAGGGGCTGGGGAGGGTGCTGCCTGAACTAACTCTTCAGTCCCATGCCCACTAAATTATGATTTGGGGTTCAGAATGGTCTCTCCTGGCAGCAATTTGGCCAGAGGGTTCTAGTAACTAGAGGAGGACAATTTATGTATCCAGAGGGAAAAGGTAAACATTTATGTGAATTCTAAATACATTTTTATGATTGTACACTCGTAGTGCCAACTGAAAGAAAAGGGGTCTCCTGACGGCAGGAAATAAGAATATTAAGTATGCCACTGAAATAATGGCCTCAATACAGGCCATGGCTGAGCCGAAGCAGGTGGCCGGCATGGCAAAAAGAAGTCAGGCCACTGGTAGAGCTGCTAAGGAGGCCACTGGAAGTGATCGGTTCCTTAGGGCCTTGACACCTCCAGTTAGATTTAGATCCCCTTTAAAACTAAAGACTGAGACTCCGACATTTGGGATGGCACAGCTAAGTGGAGGCAGAATTCTCATGAACTCGTTCTCCTACCCGAAGTTTTGGTTTGGCCTCTCATGAGGCACCTACAAGAATGCACACATTAGGGGCGTGATGCCTTAATGGATTTTGGGGGGACCTCATTTTGGAGGATCCTGTTTGCAATGGACTGTTTGTGTGCTTGCCTTAATGAATTTGGTGGGACCTCATTTAAGAGGACCCTGTTCGCAACTAACTGTTTATGTGCTTGGGGTGGTCCAAGGATAGGAAGGTGACCCACTACACAGGAAGCCCAACCATGTGGGGGTCCAGCCTTTCGATGATTGGCAGCTTTACTCAGGTGCCCAAGCTTGTATTAGTAAATACCTTTTCAGGCTGAGTAAAGGTTTGTCCTACCCGAACAGAGAGAACATCTGAGGCTCCGAGATGGACTCTTATCAGGAGCTGCTGACCTAAGATAAGGCCATCACTGAGTTCCTGCACATGTACGCCAGTGCGGAACAGGAGTGGGCCTCAGAGGATGATGGGATAACAGGCATCAGCAATCCAGGGAAAGAGGCCAAGCGGATAGAGAATGACATGCTGGTGATGGTCAGACAGCTGCAGAGATGGCTCAACAGCTCCTCCTCCTATATTGAGGATGCCAACAGACACCCCATTGTCAACAGGACCCAGAAACACACTCCACAGAGCCCTGGGCATTTCACAAGAGTAACAATGGACCCTGCTTTGTGGCACAGGTAAACCAGCAAGTAAACAAAGCCCTGAAATTAATGCAGGAAACCCATCTAAAGTGGGATAAGGTATTGCTGCTTGCCCTTCTCTGGATAAGGGTAGCCCTTTAGAATCAGGCTTAAGTTAAGCCCCTAAGAAATTTTTATGAGAGACTTTTCCTAGCATTCTGAGGTAAGTATGGTAATATTACTGTTAAGGTAGACAGCGAGGGATTCCGGGTCTCCTAGGGACCAAAGTGGGTGCTATTGCTTTGGTGCAACTGCCCCACCTGGGAAGAAGGTCCCCATCTTGGAACTGCTCCACCTTAATCTCCCAAGTAACTGCCATACCTGGGAGGAGGGAATATCCTACAAATTGGCCAATCATAACTTCTCATGCCAGCTGCAAAAGAATGCAGAGGACTCTCTAGCCCACAGGCCAAGCAGCACAGATACCAGAGTCCGGAAATTGACCTAGAACAACCAGCAGGTGTAGTAATGCAACTCCCAACTTTCCAATCAAAGTGCTTTCACGGTGACCTCTGAACCACGAGGGAGGTCCCAACCCAGGCACTATAAAACAGGACGCAGACCATGACCAGGACCTTTTTGTGTCTTTCTTTTTGCTCTCCCTTTGTTGCGACAGCAGGTCTGGTCATCATCTGTGGCATATGTACCATGCTCTGTAAACCTGTATCTTGCTCTTGCCCTATAATCCTATCTTTCTCTCCTCAATAAACCTCATTTTCATGCTTGCCTTACTTTGGTGTGTCTGGTCATTCTTTGATCATGGGTGCACCAAGAACAGACATCTTCACACTAAAACCTGACATAACCACAAGTTAAAGAAAACAGAATAAAACACTATGTCAAATGAGGGTGTCAGGTCCTAACCACTATGGATGAGCTTGCCTCTTTCAGGTCTCTGCTCCAGTTAGAAACAAAGAAGTAAAAGAGACCCTATGAAGTGCCTCTAACAGCTCACACTTCGTTGAAATTGTCAGAAATGGAAACCTTGGATCCCTCATACCAGAGTAAAGAGGTGTCCTACAGAAGAAGAGGACCCAAACCCCCAGTGGAGGGGCCAGCCTTTAGGCAATCTACAGCATCTGTTAAAGGAAAAAGGAAAAATAAAAATGTCGATATTTTTGCTAATGTTTATTTGTTCTGTCTATAGGATGGAAACAATGCCTTAGTGAGGGTTTCCCCGGGCTATCGGCTCCTTTGTTGATGGGTCTTGCTGCTCAGTTTGTCATCCTAACCCTTGTTCAGTGCTATATATGATTTCTGATTTTGCAGAAGCTGGTCTCTTGGATCACCCACAAGGTGCAACTAATAGCTCTGCACTCAGAGGTTCCATGTTTCTTTTCTACCCCAGCCCTATATCAGATGTGTGCAAGGCGACAGTCCATTTTGCCTAGTCAGTCCTCACTGTTGTTATTATCATTTTTTTCACCTGGTAATCTATTGCTGTAACTATACTGCCAAAGCTTTGCAATGGCAAAGAAAAAGAAAAAAAGAAAAGAAAAATAAACTGAGGCCAACTGTGGAGAGATCTTAATAAAAGATAATGAGCCTGTGCTTCCTGGAGACCATGGCAAGCAGATAATGACACAAGTAAAACAAGATTACAGCCAGGACTGTATTACAAGACTGATGTAACCAACACTCACCCAAAAGTTAAATGGCGTTTTCAGTTGTCTGAGATCTATCATAAGAAATAGTTTTTATGTCACGACCCACGAACACACACATATGTATGTATCAGAAACAAAAGTTTCATGAAATGAAATTTGAAAGGAGGTGGAGATTGGCAGTAGGGAACCCAGCCAGGAGGATACTGCAAAAGTCTTGGCGTGAAGTGACACAGGAGGTCATGACAAATGAGCATGGGGGAGTGGGTTGGCAGTGGGTGAAGCATGCACAGGAGAAGAGTAACACGAAAGCCCTCAGAGGAAGCTACGTGGCGGACAGGAAGAGAATAAATCAAAGATGACACTGAAATATCTATTCTCTCCTGAACGGGAAAGGATAAGGACATGGGCAAAAAAGAGTAAGAGGGAAAACAGGGCAGAAAGGACAGGGTCGACAGCAGCTGGAAGAAAAGGCAGGTAAGAACCTCCCAACTCAATACCCTTTTGAATCTTTGGCATTTTGAACCATGTGAACACATCACTCATTCAAGAAAATAAGATTTTAACTTAAAAAAATAAACTGAAAAAAACCATAAAGATGACTGTTTAGTGGTCTAACAGCTAAAAATAATACTCTGATAATCTTTGAAGTCCAGAATGAGAGCCAGTTAAACCCACTAAGGCTGAGTTCATAATGGATGGTCAAGAAGGAATGTCTAGGTCTAAGAATGAGAGAAGATACTGAAGGAGGAAAAGAAAGCAAATGATGAAATCAAAAATACAGGTGGTAAAAGTTAACCTTGGAAAGGAAGATACTATGTTTTTTTCTTCTAAGCCTGGAGGAAAAGATGAAAGACTAAATATAGAAATGGAGAAGAGAAGCAGATGAGTGTATCAGATGGCCTTTCAGTAAAAATAGAAGTCAAAGTCGTCTTTGTTTTAGCAAGGGGAAGGACAGAGGGGAATTTGGAAAGCCGATTTGAAAAATGTTCTATTGTGCTTGAAAAGCATGTATTTTTTTTAACTATGTTTTTAAGAAAAAGGGTTTCAATCCATTAGTGGGTCATGAATTCAATTTTGTATAATGAGATATAACAGAAAATAGAAAAACTGCAGTGTAAGGAGAAATACTGCTTCACGAAATTTGTTTCTGGTACATATATACATACATAGGTGTACGTGTTCACTAGGTCAGGATGTAAAAAAGTATTTACTATGAACCTCAAGTAATTGAAACACTATTTAACTTGTCGGTGAGGGTTCATTATGTCAACCTGGTAAATTATTTTGTTCAACTCCTCTACATATCTGCTAATTTTTCTGACTGCTTAACCTATCAGTTTGTGAGAAGTCTTATTTTTTTTAGTCTCACATTTTGTGTATTTTTTTTCCTTCTTTATTTTTGCTTTATATCTTTTGAGACTAGTTGTCAAGCACATACAGATTCAGGGTTATTATCTTCCTTGTGAACTGCTCTGTTCATCAGGATATAATAACCGCTTTTATTTCAAATAATACTCTTTGCCCTAAAGTCTGGTTTGTCTAACATAAATATTGTGAAAGAAATACATTAGGCATTAAAAAGAAATAAATATGAACATTGCTAATTATTTCTCCTACTCCCCACAGAGACCCTGTATAGACTGGTCCAGTCAACCCAGCCCCAGCACCCTGACCTTCAGTCGTCCTGAACTATGCCCAGACTAGGCCTGGAATGCTGCTCCCCACCCACTTCTGCCTGCCCTTCATTCCAGACTCAGAACAAGGGTCATTGCTCTTCCCAGACACATTGCCCACTCCACCCACCCAGTAGAACTGACCAGGCTCTCTCGTGCGGCTCCCCTGAACTCCACATATATTCCCATCGTGGCACCTTATTTGGGTTTAGTGCATGTAATCACTGACTTGTCTCCTTAGCTGAACAGGAATTCATCAAGAACAGGAAGCTCAACGAGAACCAGTCTCCTTTAGCTTATGTTCCCAGTGTATGGTACACAGCAGGCTCCAAAGTGGACAGGGAAATATAAGACGTGGAAAGGAGAGGCCAGTTGAGAGGCCAGAGTCAGAGAATTTACACAGAGTCACGTTGGAAGCATTCACTAAACTGGCAAAAGTTAGTCATCTGGTCTACTTCAAGTAATGACATCAAGGCTGACAGAGGTAAGTGACCGCCCAACACTACATAGCTTGCTAACATCAGACCACAGTTTCCTATTCTCAGTCCAGGGCTCTTTCTAACATACCTAAGTTTCCCTACCAAATTTTCTCTGGTATAATACTCTCATATTTGTTTGGGGCTTTCAGCTCACCACCATCATCCCAGGTGTCCAAGTCAGAACCTAGGAGACATCCAAAATGCCCTTCTTTCTCACCAGGTCCTATTGATTCTACCCCTCAACATCTGATGAACCTTTCACTTTTCTCCACCCCTAATGCCACTATCCTTATCCAGAGCCAAAACCTTCACCATCTGGATCATTTTTAAAGCCGCTGTCAGCCTGTAGCAGGCTGCTTAACACATAACAGGCACTCAAATATTTATTGAATACAAGGAGGGCTCTAAACATTAACAGTTTGGTACTGCTGGGCCACAGGTGTAAGGCAGAGAGCTTTAAGAATAAGGCTGAAGAACTAAACAGGGACCCACTCAGGAGGACAAAAGATGGTAAACTGAGGAGTCATTTACTCTAGGCAGGGCAGATCTGCATGTGAGACAGAACATTAGGACAAATGCGTAGCAGATGGACATGAAAGGGCAAGCCCAAAGCCAGAGACCCAGGTGACAGATAAGATTGTACAAGGGTGACCTTGGGCAGATTCCAGAAATGGAAGGCTGAACAGAGTCAAGATATTTGGATGTGATATGGACACAGTCTGCACTTGATGTCCCAGGCGAAGAACCTCAGCTCTACTGTAGTCTCTGAACCTGTCTCAACTTCAGTGTCCTCTTTTGTAAATGGGAATTCCATCTAACCTCTAGGGCTTTCATGAGGATTAAATCAATTAGGTGAAAGTGCCCAGCACAGCATCTGTCACATAATAAATGTTAGTAACTTGCACCTCAAGTTAGAAACTTTTATATTTTTAAAACTCCAGGTTCCTGCGGCTCAATGATCTTTCCATAAATCTTTATTTCAAGGGTCTACATATGGCTTAAAAAAGTATGAAAGAAAAAAACCATCTTCAATATGTTTTTTAATTATTAAACTTAATGGTAGGGCCATAATTCCTGAAAGCCTTCTCAGTAATAAATGCTTTATGGAAATATCTTACTGCCTAGATAAGACCCAGAATTCTATTTCCTCAGAATATGAAACATTGATCTGCAGCTCTGCTATAGGTCAAAACTGAGCATCCAGTCTCAGTCCCAATAACCTAATTCTGGTCTAAATGGCAAATCAAGCATGACTGCCTTCTTCCTCCCCCAAACCCTCTACATACATGGGAGAGAGGAAGAATCTAGAAAAGGTGGAGTCTCAAGGGAGGTAAAAACATGCTTGGGGCCGGGCTCAGTGGCTCACAACTGCAATCTGAGCACTTTTAGAGGCTGAGGCAGGAGGATCGCTTGAAGCCAGGAGTTTGAGACTAGCCTGGGCAACATAGCGAGACCTTGTCTCTACCAAAAAAAAAATGCTTGGGAAAGACATAGATACTGGTAAAACTTCAGTTACATTCATAAAATAAGTACTGGGTTCTAAGTCTGGGGAAATCACATAAGAATATATATATTAATATTATGTGTAACTTTTAATCAGCAACAGAAAGACACCTGAGAAAATCAGAGCTATCCAATAGAAAATATGGCAAGATGGCAGAGGAAAAAAAATAAAAAAGCATGATAAATAGAAAACAAAAATAAAAGATAGAAATAACTCCTAATACATTAGTAGTTATAACAAATGCAAACAGTTTCAACTAACCAATTAAAAGATAGATTAAGTCTCAATGCCTTTATCAGTTTATTTAATTCTACAGCTATCTAGTCTACCACAGTATACCTGTGGCCTACCGTAACAGGCACTCATTCAATAGTTATTGAACCAAATAAATGGATAAAAATAAGCAAAGACTAAAAATAGATTTCTCCTACCACTTGCTTATTTTCATTGACTTCTAATAAGACTAATACCTTAAGTTTTTAACGTTTTTAAAGTTAGCCCCAAAATACCAATCTTTGCTATACAGGTGCTTTTAATAATAAAAGCATTTATCTTTCAATAAATATAATAAATGATGAACATGTGATTTCTCACAATGAAAGACTTACCTAAAAATTCTGGGCAACTTTAAATTATCTTGAAGTCCCTAGAAGGTGCACACAGCTTCTCATGCCAATATGGAGACAAGAGACACAAGACAACAGAGGAAGGCCAGAAGCAGGCATTGTGTCTAACACAAGGAGGCAACTCAGTGTGTCTTGTTGAAGCCTGTGACTTTGCTGCCTGGTACAGTGCCTGGCATACAAGAGACACTTCAAAGTGTGTGTGTGTGTGTGTGTGTGTATATATAAATTTTTTTATCTGTTACTCTTCACTAAAGAAATAAAACAAGTTGGCATTAGCAGAATCTGCTTATATAGAGGACACGTGCAGACAATATTAGTCTAGGCATATGCAGCAACTACACTTAGTAGCGGATACCCAATGGCCCATATTAATGGCTACTCCGGGGGCAGAAGGCATTGGAATGGCAAAGAAAATGGCCAGTGGACTTATACCATCCTTCCACAAAGAACCACCACCTAACTGAACTGCTCCAACAAACATACTGTTTTCTAACCTTTCCTTCAGAAGGTATAAAGTGCCATACAGATTCAAATGAGAAACATTTTAAACTCACAAATAAGTTTTAAAATTTAAGATTATGAAAGTTATCTAGTAAGTTACAAAAGTATTTTAGAAATAATGCCAAAATTTAACTAGTGAAATAATAAAGTAATATATACCCAAAGTCATAAGTATCTGTAATAAGCTCAATTGTTTGATCCATTAGGTCAACATTTCCACTCTTATTTAGATGTATTTCACGGTATATGGCTTCTGTTTTCATATGCTCTCCTCTTCCTGGTACACAGAAAACAAGCGATTAAGTAGTGAGTCTACAGATAGCATGAGTCACTCATTCCGAGATGATAAAGTGAACTCCCTCAACTCAAGAACAAGCCTGGGTTTTGCACAGCTGCTGAAGTTTATAGGCACTTTCACTGCGTCTTTAAAAAAAAAAAAAAAAAAGGTGCCAGGGTGTGCATAAATAATCAGACCCATGTTTCATTTCCTGCTAAAAACAAAGGCTATTATTGCTCTGAAAAGACAATCACCAACACCAAAGTCAAACAAATGAGGAAAAGGGTTTTGGAATGAGGAACTGAAAGACCCAATTGTTAGCTCATCAATGCTTTAATTCTCAGAATTTAATTAGGCCAGGAAAACAGGTTAAGGATTAATTTGATTCAGGTACCATCTTATAAAGGCAAAGTTTGATACACATTTCCTTGAACTCTCCAATGGTAATTATTCTCCAGCATTCAGCAAGCTAAAGAGCTAATCCAATTAGAAGTTCTAGCAGCTGGTGATTTCCCAGTGTGAATAGATATCTCAATGGTTGTCAATCCAGCTGCTCATTATCATCATCTAGGAGTTTTATAAAATACTAATGTCTGGGCTCCACTTCTCGGAGATTGTCTCAATTGGTTAGGGTGGGGCCTTGGCATAGGTTTTTTTCAAATCTCCCCCAGGTGATTTGAGAATTACTGGCCTTGAGAATTACTGGCCTAAATGATTATAGGTCACTGGGAAAAACCTGCATTAGTAACTTAGTCTTATCCTATCAGTCTAATGAAAGATGATGCCTGTGGCATGCACAACTTTAAACTCTTGCATGTAGTAAACTATATAAAGATCTCATAATACAGTGTGTTGGCATAAAAGCTGGTCTAAGCTATCAGAAGGAAATACACTTCAAAAAATAACCCCAGGAATACTTAAATGATGAGAGATACCACCTAGGAAAGGGACCTAAGAACTTCCAGACATTCCTATGAAAATAGGGATCCAGTTACAGTGCAGCAAGGCGGCCACAAAGTCTTGATCATCATGATGGAAATTAGAAATTGTTTCTTAAACTCTACAATGTCCAAACACAAAATTGTTATGATTCTTGATGTGAAGCATGAAGTCCTAATTGTTACATCTCAAGAAAAGACCCAGTGCAACTCAAAGAACAGAGAACAACTAAAGAAAAAGATTTTCATGAAAGGTCAATGCAATTAGGACTTTTCAGCCTAGGAGGACCTGATGGAAATGTATAAAATTGTGAAAGGCATATACTTAACAGCACAAAACACCAGTATAGGAGACCTACACGTTTAAAAGTCACGGTTTAGAAATAAATGAAAGGAAGTACAGCTTAAATTATAACTTTCCAAACTCACGACCTTAAGAACCTGAATGTAAAACCACTTCGAACAAAAATTAGATAAATCCTTGGATCATAAGTTCATAATGTATCACGCAAGAAACAAAGCAATGTGTTGGGATATACCCCTCACCTTCCGCTCTTCCAAAAATTGTCCTTTGATATCACTTTCAGAAACATGATTCTGAGAGCTAAATCAAAGCACAGATGAGCTAAGAACTGGTATTTTCCTTTCCTCATTTTAAAGCGATTAACAGATGTGTAAAATTAGCACTTCCATCATTAAATAGATGTAACCTTTCTCCCAGCTGGTGTTTAAATAATTTCCTAGCTTTTCCTGAAAGTTTTGTTCAAAATTAATTTACTCTTTCCCTTCTAACATTGTTTGCACAGTCATTCTGCCACCAAAGTCCTCACTAACAAAAAGCTCTGCCTTCAAACCCATCGTCAGGTCTAGGATTTGCCATTTTATTTGGCCTCCAATGGAAAACTGCTTCCAGATCAAACAAGGGCCACAGCATAGTGTCCTGGGGGAGTGGGGAGAAAGGGAAAACATGTACTATTTCTTACAGTTTGGCCTATTAGACACTATTCATCCTCAAACTTTCTTTTTTTTTTTTTAGCACCCAATTAGAAGAAAGGCATTATACATACAAAGAGTTATTTCTGGCAAGACAGACAAAAAGTCCCTAAGAGTCTAGTAGTCCATAGGATACAGTGTTTTCCAGGGCTTCCCATTCTTATAGAGCAATATAATCACAGACTATTTATAGCTAGAAGGAACTCACAGAATCAAAGAACACTTTTCTTCCCACTTTATTAGGAAAGAAAAGAGATTTTTACCATCTTTGAAAAAAACCACTAAGACCTCAAACCTCAAGACCCGGCTCAAATCTCCTACAGAACTCCGTGTTAGAGCTCTATCACGGTACCTGTCTCTACAGAATCATGTGTGTCTCTCTTCCATTGGACTACACCCTCCACTAGGCTAAAGACAGTGTTTTATCCATCTTTTTACTTTGCCACATGACTAGCAGACAAGTCTTCAATAAATGTTTGTTGAAGGAATAAATAAATGACTTCACAGAATTTCAGACGAAGTAATTTGTCAGGAGAAAGAAATAATAACACTAAATTAGTTGAGGGGGGCAGTGCATGCACTGCTTCTTCAAGAAAAAGGAGTGTGAAAGGTGCAAATGGGAATGACTGACTGGCACAGCTACTAGGGATGAATCCTGGAAGTTAATACATACAAATGCCTAGAGGGGAGACCAGCAAACTACTATTCTGCTGAATACTTTGGCCCACTCACCACAGCTGTCTCCTGGGGAAGGAAGATATCTTAAGCTGCAAACAGGGAGAGTAACTTCATATCTGGCATAAAAACAATATATAATGATAGTGTGAAACAATACTATACATACAAACTACTAAAATTGAAAGCATTATGACATGTTTAAAATTTCCTAACATTTCAGTTAATAACTGCCTCAAATTTTACATATTGATCTTGCAGAATTGTGACATTTGAAATTTCAGTGTACAAAAGTGAAAAGCTGTTTCAAAGAATGAGATTCATAAAGAAAATCAGCATAGCACTTTAAAGCGCCCCACTACCAAGTTAAAGAAATGCAAGGGTAAACTTGAAAGAACCTGAAATTAAAATAACTTAAAATAAAAAACATCAATGAACACTGACCTAAAAATCAACCCATATTTCTCTCAACCAGACTTACCAAAGAAAGCAGGAGTGGATGCTTTTTTGTGAATGGAAGCAGCTCCCTTAAGGGTCTACAGCAACCAGAAGATGAGTCATCCTAACATAACACACAATTTAATTAAGATACTACCAGTATGTCTTGTGATAGTGCCATAATGCTAAATGTTCGGTGTTTACCCTCACTTTAAAAATACTCTTTATACATTATTACTTAATGTATTATCAACAGCTATTGATAATTTTTAAATTCTTTCCCTATTCGGTTAAACATATCGATTCAAATATTCTCAGGTCAATTATGGTCAGTTGTCACATAATGATTAGGACTTAGATCAGCTAATGAATAATTATTTGTTAGAGGCTCTGTGAAATTGCTGTTACTTCTCAGACTTGTATTTGCCAGGCTAGATTTTTTAAAAGGTTATGTTTTAAAACATATTTGAACAGGAATAGAACAGTTTACAAAAAGACACACAGAGAAATAGTAACAGCTTGTAAAGATCTAACGCATTTAAATCCCCATAAAACCACGCCAAAACGAGGTTAGACTAAGATGCTGAGAATGTACTGAATCAATAGCACAGCCAAATTGGTTTGATTTTCCAATAGTCTGGATCTATCTGAAAATACATCAACCAATCCCATCATAAATCACAGGGACCAAAATTAGCAATAGCAACCTTTTTTTGCACAAGGGCCAGTTTGGGAAAAATAAAGATGCCTATGGGTCTCGTTTATTTTCATTCAAAAAGATTTATTGAATCCCACAGGCTTAAAGGTTAGATTTCCCTCTTCACTGAGTAAGATGACAATAAGAAATTAGCATGGCATTTTTAAGTGGCAAGAAAGGCAGTAAGTTCTAATCTTTTGTTTTTATGTTCTCCATTTAATCCTTCTAACAACTCCTTTGTTACTCAAACCATACAAGGTAGCCCAGAAATATTTCAATTTATTCAATAAAACTTTTACAAAAGACCTGCTGTGGACCAGATGCTAGGGATCCCTACATGACAGCTTCTTTTTCCCTATGCTAGGGCTGTGTTAGGCTGGGCAGGTGGGACAAGGGGGAACCTGCACCAATACAGCCAGGTTCCCAAAAGACCAAGCTGTCCAGGCACCTTGGTTTCTGGCATCTCCATGATCTACTCCAGAAGGGCTTGATACCACCTCTCCTCTGTCCCCTGGCCTCTGCTGGCCATGGCCTGGCCAGATCACACATGTCCAGGAACCAGTGATTCTACAAAGGTTCCTCCCTTCTTTGAAGGTGGGTGCCCTAAAGGCTTTTTTCTCCTCCACTCCATCTCTGCTTGATATGCTCTGAAAGGATGCCCACGAAATTGGATCCAGAGCTCTTGCAAAGCTAGACTGAGAAAGGCTTCAGGTTGCTTATCACTGGAAGAAATAGTTCCTACAGAGTACATATCAATGTTTCTACTCAAAGATCTACCCTATATCTATTCGCTTCTCAAACTGCAGATGTTCTAAAAATTTAAGAGACACCGGATAAAGTGACGATAGCTGGAAAAACTACTACTAGTCAATCTACTACATAAAGACATTCCCCGTAACTATATAAACTAATTTTTCAAGAAAGGAGCCAGGGCAGCCACAAGGTCAAAGAACAAACCTATTACCCTATCATCAGTCTTTTCATTCTGTGTAGATCCTTCTGCGATGTGCTTGCTTTGACATTTGAGAGGCTATTTTATTCTCTATACAGGCTACACTTAAAATGATTAGGATAGCTAAAGATACATTTCAGCTATTACCCATGAAAATATAAATCATAGGATGTAATCAAGGAGGTAAAATGTTTATAAAACATTTTTAACAAAACTGAGGAAAATTTGGCCTTGACGTCAGATACTGGGTTAGAAGCCTGGCTCTCCCTCTTACTCTATGAACTTGGGCAAATTACTTATCTGTGCTTCAGTTTCCTCACCTGTAAAATGAAGACGATAATGAAACCCTCCCTCCTGAGGTTTACTGTGGGGATGAAATGAAATAATACATACAAAGGGCTTAGAACAGTGTCTGGTTCAGAAAAATGCTCAAAAGCCACTATTAGCTACTCTTAATCTCAGCTGACAGTGTAGACAACAAAATTCATATTCTACATTCATAAGTAGATGCATAAAAATAAATGTACAGACCTATTCAACCCAACTGCTAGCCCCTTAGTGATATGAAACATGGGGTAAAAAGTAGTGTAGGATATAAAACTGGTAAGCCATTTTAAAGAAACTGAAGACTAAAGATGCTAAGAAAAAAACCTGGTTATTTACCAATAACAAAAACGGTTAGAAAGATTTAAAATATATACAAGGTAATTTCTTTTTGTGGTAGCAATTGATTTTTTTAATTAAAATAACCTCTCACATTTTGTCATGGTAATGTATGAATTTTTAGCAAACTCAATTTTAAAAAAAGTTAAAAATCCTTTTATAAAAGTAAATACCAAATGACACATAACTCTAAACTGAATACAGTTTCATAAAAAATGATTCCTCAAAAAAGAAATACTCCATGTGGATTTCAATTCCATAATGATAATTTCTCATTCAAAAAGTTAACTTCATATGACACAGTAAAAATAATTTTATTATCAAAAATTTAAGAACAGGAAAATTTTTTTATGTTTCTGTGAATTCTAACTGCTATTATCCCCTCCAAAAACAAAAAATGTTCACTAGTATTCGTCATTCAGAGTATCACCTTTCTATATATAGATTATATGCTTATGAATGTCATATGTGTGACAGATGCTTTGAGATCTCTTCGTGGTCACTCAGTCTCAGAATAGAATGAGGCAACACATGGCAATAAATTATATAACACTGTCATATCAGACAAAGCCACAAGGACTAGTGGAAGCAATTTTAAGACTGAAGAGATAAGACCATATCACCATTCTCCAAAAGTGGATTGTATTATATTTCTTTTTAAGTCTTTAAATTACAATTCTCATCCTTAGATATTAAACTCTACTCTCAGGAGATATGGAATGTTTACACAGAGCTTTATCATTTTGCCTGCTAGAAAATAAAATAACCTAAATATCTATCTCTGGTGGTCATTACCTTGCAATAGACATAAGCATCTATCAAAAAGCAGTGCTATGTATGCATACAGATTACTAAAAAAACAAACTTTAAAAAAAAAACAGAAACACCAGAAAAATAACAATACTCGGTTGTTTTGCTAGAAAAAAACAACTGAAAAATTTAAGCAATGTTCAAGATGAACATAACAAGGACTACTACCATAAAGATTAAAAGAAAAAGATGATGCTACATTAGATAGAAATATAACACAAGTGGAAGTGCACATTTCCTGTTTCTTCACCCAACTGGACAGAGATTTTTTGCCTCAATTAAAAGTCAAACAGGGACTAAAATGAGTAATAGGCATAACATTTTATTTTTAAGGCAAGGATATTACTGAGAGAAAACTTGGACTTAAATTTAATTCAGCTCAACTCGACCAAAACGCCTTCCATGTCCTAAGCACTCTAAAGCCTAGAGACACCAAGATGAATAAAGAAGGGTCCTCACCTTCAGGAAAACACTGTCCACTGGGAAAGAAGTAGACGAACTACTATTACGTGATGCAGTAAGGGCTACAACTGAAGCGTGTACTAAGTGTAGAAAGTAGCTGGAAACACAATAAAGGTGGCCAATAATTGCGCCCCAGGGATGAGTGCTAGGCAAGCACAGAGTTGGGTGCTCGGATTGGCATCTGAGGAGGGTCTTGTAGAATGAACTAGGCAGGAAAAGGAGCTGACAGTAGCAGACATTCCAAGCTAAGGGAATGGTCATTTTAACCTTAAATAGCATCATTGTTGATTCTTCTGATGTCTCTAGGAAAAAGAAAAGTCTTGTTTCAGGTTGTTCAAAAGCCACGAATGTAAAAACCACAATGTTCACAAGCTTTTTTGGTCTTATACTACTGCTCTTTGGAAAAGTAAAGGACTTGGTCATTATCTATTCAGCTGAAGAACCAATGGGAAACAGGGAAAGATTTTAAAAACTGTCACTACAAACAATAGCAAAACTTGCCATAAAAGCAGAGGGCAAAAGTCCAATAAAGAGAATGTTAAGGGCCGGCGCGGTGGCTCACGCCTGCAATCCCAGCACTCTGGGAGCCAAGGTGGGAGGATTGTTCGAGCTCTGGAGTTCGAGATCAGCCTAAGCAAGAGCGAGACCATGTCTCTACTAAAAATAGTAAGAAATTGGCCAAACAACTAAAAAAATGGAAAAAATTAGCCAGGCATGGTGGCACATGCCTGTAGTCCCAGCTACCTGGGAGGCTGAGGCAGGAGGATCGCTTGAGCCCAGCAGTTTGAGGTTGCTGTAAGCCAGGCTGACGCCACGGCACTCTAGCCAGGGCAACAGAGACTCTGTCTCAAAAAAAAAAAAAAAAGAGAGAATGGTAAATGATTCCAAATATAGAAAAAGATCTAAAAAGTACTTATTCAAGTATCATTATTAAATAGCCATTATTTAGAAAGGATCCTCAGTTCTGGAACGGATAAATTATGGTAAAGTCAAGTGCATGGGATTCTTTATTCACTGGCAATACTTCAACACCTAAAGATCAAAACTGGTTGTTACTTCTGAAACATAATGGCCTCTTCCTTCCTCTAGATTTCTGGTCTACCTTAGTCTGTGGTCGGCTATATACTAGGAAGTGAAATAAACTTAATTGCAAAGGCTACAGCCATTTTATTCAGAAAAAAAGTTTTAAGTTTGCCTTCTGATATGGACTTCGGACAAATAAACAGTAATCCCAACCACAAAGCTTAATCCAAAATCTAGACCCAGGTTACCCTTTATAATTGAGGAAACTGAGGTGCAGAAAAGTTTGTTCTGTCAGATGAGTTGGAGATCATCTCAAGTTACATCCAGCTCTTAGAGTCTAAGCTTTTAGAATCCAAAAAGTTGGCTCTTTTGACAGCCTGGGAAGTTTGCAATCTACTTCAAGCGGCACTGAAGCCTTACCCAAACTTTGGGGGGGTAGGAGGAGAATAGCCAAGCAAACAGTCATACCAGGAAAAAGAGAAGAGAATGACAAGAGACCGGCCAAAATTAGCCTATCTTCAACAATTTCTGTCCTAAGATTAAGAACCTTATGTGGGCACAACAGTTTCTCCTGCATTCTCAAAAGAGGAACTAAAATGTAATAGCAAGAAAATAAATAAACCAGAGCCTAGGAAAAAAATAATAAGTTCTCCTTCACTGCTCTAGCAAAGCAATGAGCAGGCCTTCATAAGAAGGCAGTGGGGCCTGCCAGAAAGTGTTCTGGAAGTCAAAGAACTGCCCTATGTCAGTGTCCCAACTCTACTCTGTGACCTCAGGCAAGTTACTCAATCGCTCACATCTTTCTCCTCACCTGAAAAAGAGGGTACCACCACCACCACCTGTTCTGTAAGGTTGTTGTGGGGATTGGGAGTAACATATTAAATGGCCTGTTCTTGGAAGCCATTCTATAAATGGTGACCAGCTGTGATCTGAAAAGCTCACTTGAACCTTTTATACTTTTCAGTTCATACCGCGTAATTCTTTTGTCAGGATTGCATATAAGAATTACAAGCAAATTAGAAATGCTCTGGCTATTTCCTTAAAGTGAAGGATCTCTGAGGGATTAGAGAAGAGGACTGACAAGCTAAAAGGTGGAGATGCCACTCAGTCCCCTCCTACAGCAAACCGGACTGACGGCTCTCTGAGGGCAGGACTGCTCTGTTTAACCCACGACTGCAAACAAATTTTCCTAAAGCAAGCTAACTGCTGTAGCCTTAGGCCTCTCCTAACAACTTACATGACTCCCAAACATGGGCCCACGATAATTTTGTATCGCACAATATCAAGTCACACAAAAATCTCAAAATTTTACAATAGTTCAATTGTACTGCAATATTAAAACCAAAGACGAGTGCCTTAAGTTGGGTGCCTATTACAAGTTACACCTGTAATAACAAGGGACCAGGAACACCAGGATGTCAACAGGGAGTGAGTGCCCAGCAGAGCGCTCGACCGAACTGGCGCAATCCCTTGAGGTCGGAATTGGAACCCAAAACTTCTCGCGAAGGACTTGGAAGAAGATCCTCCAGGGTGAAAGAGGCCTTTCAGGCCAAGCACACCTGGCTGAAACTTTCTGCTGGAGGTGGACCCCCACGCGCCCACACCCCCACCCCGGGCTTGGGCCCCGGAGTCCCCGACCCCGACGGCGGGCGCGCGGCGCGGAAGCGCGCCGGGAGGGACTAGGGTCCTCGGCCCTTTCTGCACTGCAGAGGGGCAGGGGCTCGACGCTGCCCTCGGGGTAAGGCCGGGGCTCCCTCCCGTCAGGAAATCCTGACAGCCCGCGCGCTCGAAGCCCGCCGGGCCCCGCCTCGCCAGGCCGGCAGGCGGCTTCTCCCGGCGGAGGGGCCCGGCCGCGCCCCCTCCACTCCCTGCCGGGGCCCAGCGCGTCCCCAGCCTCACCGGGTCGGAGCTGGAGGCCGCCGTCGCGGCGGCTGCACCACAGCGCGCGTTCGCCCTGCTGCAGGATGTAGTGGTCCTTGGCTTGGAAGAGCTCCATGCCGGCCCCGCGCGCCGAGGGAGGCGGCGGCCCGCGGGGGGCGCACGGGGCGTCCTCGTCGGCCCCGGCCGCCAGAGCCCGAGCCCCGGGGAGCAGCAAGGAGCGACGGCGCGGGGGAGCGGCGGCGAGGGAACGCCCCGGGGGCCCGACCCGCCGGCGGAGAACGCGCCCCGGCGCGGCGGCGGCCGTAGAGGCCTCTCCCCCGGCTCCTCCCCTTCCCTGGCCCCTCCCCGATCCACCCCGGGCCACTGGCTCCACCCCGACGCCGCCAGGCTCCGCCCCCGGCCCCGCCCCGAGCCCCGGTTCCGCCCCCTGTTGCCTCTCTTTCCCGCCTCTTTCTCCTTTGGGCCCTCTCCCTTCCTGCCCTTTCCTCCGGCTTCTCCCGCTTCCTCCTCCCTCTCCTCCTTCCGCCCGCCTCCCTCTCTCCCCCAGGCCCCTCCCCC
>NW_012142634.1:4328250-4329656 GCF_000956105.1 Propithecus coquereli
TTTTCCGCCTACCAGGAGGCTGCTTATTTCTCAGGTCAGCAGTTGGGATGGCTTAACTTTAGGGTTAAGGGCCTAAGACAGTCACAAACTGTGATGATTAGTTTTGTCAAGCGCACTAGGCTAAGGAATGCCCAGAGAGTTGGTTAAGTGTTACTTCTGGGTCTATGTGTGGGGATGTTTCCAGAAGAGACTGGCATTTGAATTGGTAGACTGAGTAAAGAAGATTGCCCTCACCAGTGAGGGTGAGCATCATCCAGTCCTCGAGGGCCAGAATAGAACAAAAAGGCAGAGGAAGGGGACGTTTGTTTTCTTTCGGCGCTGGGACGTTCATCTCCTGCTGTCCTCAGGCAGCTGAGCTCCTGGTTCTCGGGACTGCAGACTTGAACTGGGACTTATACCATTGGCTTCCATGGATCTGGGGCCTTCAGGTTGGACTGGAACTAACTATCCCACAGGCTTTTCTGGTTCTCCAGCTTGTAGAAGGCAGATTGTGGGACTTCTTAGCCTCCATAATCTCATGAGCCAATCCTTCATAATAAATTTTCTTCTATGTATCTATATCTATTCATTCTATTGGTTCTGTTTCTCTGGAAAACCATAGGGACAGAATACAATGGGCTGAATATTTATGTCCCCTTCAAATTCATATATTGAAACCCTAACTGACAAGGCAATAGTATTAGGAGGTAGGGCCTTTGAGAGGTGATTAGCTCATTAATGCCCTAACAAAAGAGACCGCAGCGAGGTCCCTTGCCCCTTCCACTACATGAGGACACCACAAGAAAACAGATGTCCATCTATGAGCCAGAGAGCAGGCCCTCATCAGACACTGAATCTGCAAGCACCTTGATCTTGTACTTTCCAGCCTCCAGAATTGTCAGAAATAAATTTCTGTTGTTTGTAAGCCACTGAGCCTATGGTATTTTGTTGTTAGCCCAAACAGACTAAGACACAAGCCAAATGTTTACCAATCTCAGCCAACTTTCCATGAGTTTGTATGCCAGTAAACTTGTGCTACCTCCTCACCTAACCTCATCAAAGACAACCAGAAATTGTAACGACTATTTTGGAGCACATTGACATATATAAAGTTGTTCAGTTGAGAAGTACCATAGAACAGAAAGGAAGAAAGTCCTGCATAAGGAGACTATCATGTTGGTCTAAAAGAGAGAGAGATCACTTTATCTAAGGTAGAAGACCACCTCTTCTTCATTTCCATACTTTGGGGATTAATAAGTACCAGCTTTTGGGCCAGGCGTGGTGGCTCGTGCCTGTAATCCTAGCACTCTGGGAGGCTGAGGAGGGTGGATCATTTGAGCTCAGGGGTTTGAGACCAGCCTGAGCAAGAGCAAGACCCCATCTTTACTAAAAAAAATAGAAAGAAATTAGCTGGACAACTAAAAATA
>NW_012142634.1:4329706-4332250 GCF_000956105.1 Propithecus coquereli
GGCCGCGGTCCTCCGCGCGGTCTCAGGGCTGACGCCCACTGGTGGGCCGTCCGCTTCCATGCCAGCAGGCTACTCCTGCCTTTCGCCAGCCCTGACGGAACCCAGGCCGAGTCCCCAGTCCCAGCCCGGCAGCCCCTCCTCCCACGGGCCTTAGCTGCCCGCAGAGACCCGCACCCGAGAACTGGAAAATGCGACCCACCGGGCTGGGTACAGGGGCTCGTCCCCAGCCATGCTCTCCGCCGAGCGCAGGCGTCTTCTGCTGTGGTATTTCCTCCTAGAACAGACTTTTGACAACAGCAGGCATTCAATAAATGCACGAGGGGAGCATGTAACAATAGAAAATACACAAGAATCGGCAGCACGGGGCTAAATAGGAGGAAAGTACAGGTGCGATTGTGTTCCGAATTAAGCAGGATGCGTCTGAGAAGACTTCGTAAAACAAGGCAGCGAATGAAGTGGAAGGGACCCAGCTTGGCGAGGGTAAAATGAATGGAAAACTTGTGGAAGGAGTCTCTCCCAAGCATCTCTTGAACTCAGCCTATCTTGAAAAACCAGTTGGTATCTTGAACAGAAAGGGTTTGGGGAATGAAGCCCCCAGTTCCAGGGTCAGTTCAGGTTTTATCCAGCTGTGTGATCTAGTTCCTTGGCCTCAGGTAGCGTTGAACTAATGACCTTTAATTATACTCCCAGTTCTATAAATCGGTGAGTCTTTGTAGTCCTATCTCCTGTGGTCTCTAATGCCTGAGGCAAAAATAAGAGAAAAAGACAAGAGGTAGGAGACAAGAAAAGGGAGGCAATACTTTCTTTTTTTTTTCTTTTTAGTGACAGAGTCTCTGTCTGTTGCCCAGGCTAAAGTGCATTGGCCGGATCACAGCTCACAGCCTCTAACTCCTGGGCTCAAGCAGTCCTCCTGCCAGCCTCTGGAGTAGCTGGGACTGCAGGCACCACCACTATGCCTGGCTAATTTTTTTTTCTCCTGTAGAGACAGGATCTGCTATGTTGCCGAGGCTGGTCTGGAACTCCTGGCCTCAAACAATCCTCCTGCCTCAGCCTCCCAAAGCGCTGGGATTACAGGTGTGAGCCACCATGGCCAGCAAGGAGGCAGTACTTTTTAACCTTCTGCTCAAACAAAAGTGAGAGGGCCCAAAAGCAGGAAGGAGTTCCACATTACTAATTATTCCAGCCCACAGTGATTTCATTATTGAATTTCCATAACACAGAAAGTCCCATGACAAAATGTCCTGGAATCTTCTCTGATAAGTACCATGCCTTCTGGGCTGTCCAGACATCTCAACATACAGGGGGTGGTTATTATACTAAACTTTTGTATTGTGATTTTGACAAAGACAATAAAGATAAGGTTCGGTGGAACCATCAGTTTCAGATTTATTGTTGAATTCAGCCATATGTTGACTTTCCTTAGCAAACATGAGTAATGGGAAATCCTACGAAGACAGAATGTCCTGCAAGTGATTTCATTATAGTTTTAATGAATCACATTGTCGCATATCAAGAAAGCAATGCTGTTGCAATTGTTTTAAAACAATTAATTAGTTGATTGAAACTTTCCCTGATGTTTCAGATCAGTGGATCTGACCCTGGTTACCTATTAGAAACACTTGGGTAGTTTTTCCAACCATAACGATGCTCGGACCTCAGACCAATTAAACCGGAATTTAATTGGGATGGGGCTTTGGCATCATATTTTTTTCCTAAGCTCCCCAGATGACTCTAATGTGCAGCCAGAGTTGAGCACCACTGTTTTAAATAAAATTAATTAGAAAAATCTGCCCGACTGCAGCTTAGAAGAAAACAGCGGTCAGTCATTAACTAATACCATTATATGGGGTTGTTTACCTGTAAATCCAGAGTTAACAAGCAAAGTCCTTAGGAAAGAGGAAAACATGGAGGGAAGACGTTCCTGTAATCCATCTGACCCAAATGCACACTGCTCTCCCCCTCAGCATCAAACACATGCTCCGCTTGGGGGTAGGCACAGCCCTCGCCCAGCTGAGCAGAGTGAGTGAAAAGAGTAAATGCTCTCTGTCCCCTCAAACATCACATCCCCAGTCCCCTGCCACAGCTGCCCTGCCTTACTCCCGATATGGACTTGCCGAACCTCGGCCCCTGCAGCTTCTCCACTCCCTGGCTGACCGCTCCATTGGCTACCTGCCAGCCTTCATCACCCTCTTCCAGCTTCCTAATTCAAGGTCCTCCTGCCCTGGTATCACCCAGGTTATAGTAGAAAGTTCATGTGATGCTGATCTGTTTGTTAAACATGGATGACCAGGTACAAATTATATATCTTCTTTTACACGTATGGCATATTTATACTAATTTAAGTATATTCACTAAGGAGTCAGGTTCTAGCCAGTTCTTTGTGATCAGTTCACTTAGTCTCTTTTAGTCTCAGTTTCCTTATTTATCAAAAGAGATGATCACTAAGTGTTCTGCCAGTGGCGAAATCAATGAACGTTGAGGAAATGTGTTCACATAGTTAGACCTACACAAATAACAATGGTAAATATCCCCACTCTGATTATC
>NW_012142634.1:4334135-4341490 GCF_000956105.1 Propithecus coquereli
AAAAAAAAAAAAAAGTACTGGCTTTTGTATGGCCTGATAAAATTGCCAAGGACCCAAGTTATTGTTTAAACTAGCTATAATTATTCTTTCATGTGTGTGTGTGTGGTGTGTGTGTGAGAGAGAGAGAATGTATTTTCTGCATCTAATATTTCTTCTGTCTCCTTGCAGAGGCAAGATAATTAGCCTTTTACAGTGATAATTTCATATTTGTCTAAAGCCAGCTGTCTCTCACTTCCTTTCTGTTATGCATTTACTTTTCAATTAAAAAGCAAATTAAAAAAAAAAACCAAAAAGATGGTTTTAGAAAAAAATCGGGTAGTTCTAAATAAACTAATTTGGGAAAAAAAGTCCGAGATACACTGTTAGACAGAAAAAGTCTCAGTTGTAGAATAGTATTTTATAGCATCCCACTGGGGTTTTTCAAAGGAGAGAAAAGCCCAGGACATTTCTGAAACAAAACAACATGTAGTCACGTCTGTGGGATGGAAATCGTGGGGGGAGGGGTGTGAAAGGGAATGAGGAATGTAGGAGGGAAGGAAGAGACTTTTCACTTTATATTACTGCACACTGTTTTGATTTTTTACAACCAAGTGCTTTTAATGTTTTACATCTTAAAAAAACCTAGTAAACTGTGCATATGTGTGTGGATAGAAATCATTCCTTCACCACACACAAAAACATATTTTTAGGCAGCTTTTACCTAAGGATCTAGAGCCTTCTGCCTCTGCAAGCTGGGAGTCCAGGGGCACTGCTCTTTTGATTCATTCTTCATACTCTGCTTAATATTTTTGAGCCTCCCTAAAACCTTAAATGCTGTCAAAGAGAGGTACACTGAAGTATATAAGCCACCTTCGCATACTGTATACTCTTTTAAATGGAGTATAAGAAACCGTTTTTTCTTACCTCCTTACCCCATTTTCTAAATTTTTCTAACCTAATAGCTGTGGCTTGTTTTGCTTCTCTGCCAGCTGTAATTCCCAGGCAGGCTGACGTCCTGTTGGGGCCTGTTCCTATCACAAGTCAATAATAATTGTCAAAAATGCCTTCTGTTAGATAATCACGTTGGAGATTTTTCAAACAATGCTTCGCACCGCACCAGAAAACATGGGGGGCGCGGGGGAGGAAATTACTGCTATAGAAAGTTGGTACATCCTTGGAAAAGCTGACCAGTGGATTTTGAACCTATTGTTTCTTCTCCTGGTTACAGAAAATAATAACATCTTATGGTGTTTTACTATTTCATAAGAGTAGCACATAGTGACAAGGCAATGTGGGGTTTGGGTTTTCCTAATACTGCTCCATTCTTTCCCCTCAATTCTGCAGTAATCCTTCAGTGAGCTTGAAGAAGTACAGTGAAGGGGGGTGTGTTGAGGGGTTGGGGCGTTTGGACGCCTCCTGCCTACAGGAGCAGAGGCAGCAGGGATGGAGAGGTGGGAAGAGTGAAGAGTGGAACATGACTTGCACCATCCGAGATGGTGATTTTAAGTATGATGGGTAACCACAGACCAGCTGCAAAAATGTGGCAAATATATTTTCAAAACTTGGCCCTCACTCTCATTTCAGGATTAGAGTGCTGTGGTGCTTCTTAGATATGGCAAGAGGCGGACAGTCAAGTTACCCCCCCGGCAGCACATCATTTCTCATGGCCTTTCTCATTGCTATTTAATCAAGCGGGGATTCTAACTTGTAGTAAGATGTTTATAAAGCTACAACCCCAGGGGTTCATTCCAGGCCAGCCTTGAGGTTAAAAAGAAAAAGTCCAGTCTACACAATTAAAAGCAATTTGAGAAAACTCAAGTCCTTTGTATTTCTCAAATACTATTATATAATGTCCTCTGCAAGTTTTTAAAAAATCTTATTTCTTATTGCTTTGTCCTTGTAGAACACAATTACTCTGTAGAACACAATTACCCCCACGTTGCTCCTGCAAAGCTCCAGCAAGGCTTCCTCTCTCCAGCCTCATTTCCAGCTCTTTGTTGTGAGATCTGAGCAAAGCACTTAGGGCTATATTTCCCCACTGCGAGGAGGGGAAAAGGGAAGAAATAGCACGGAGCTAAGCCAGAAAACTCTCTAGCTGTGGGGAAAAGGGGAAGGCTGGAAACACTCAGACATTAACAAAGTTAAGCCCATGACTCCAGCATGAACAGATTCTCCACCTTGGGATTCAGTAAGAGTATTTCCATTTTGAATGATAACAAAATGTGGCTGTAAACAATTTTATTTGGGGTCTTTACTTTGAAAGGCTGCAGGCAAGTCTCTGGACTTTTCTTCCCTTATGATTTCCTGATTGGAACTAGACAGTTCAGAGGACGACAGCAAGTTTCAGGGCCTGGTGTCCACCCACAGAAATGGACAAACACTAGGTCCAAAGTGACTCTCCAGAGCCTCACCAGTCCCTGGTTTACTGCTGACCTGGCCTATTCGGAGAAAATGACTTACTGTTCTGCCTGTGGAGCTGGGAGCTGAGAAACGCAAGGTGGGTGGAGAGAGACAGGTAAGCAGGATCAGTGCAGAGGCAGGCAGCCCAGAGGCAGGCAGCCGAGGTGGCCCCTGTGGTCTTATTCTCCTTAGCCAACCCCCAGCCTTGGTAAGCAGAATGGCTTGCCAATTGTGTTTATGCCCCTGTAGACACTGGCCAGCGTCACCTGGGTCCCAGCCCACCTCCCTATTAACCAGTCAGATGTGCTTAGGCAAACCTCCCAACTCTCCAAGGTCAGTTTCCCCCTTTCCATAGTTTCTGATCTCTAAATTTATCTCCTAATAGAAGTGTGTGTGTGTTTGTGTGTGTGTAAAGTGGGGATAAAATATAAAATCTTCCTCGCAAGGTGGTTGTCAGGATTAAATGAAGTAAAGTCTTGGAAAGGGTGTCCTAAACTACAAAGTGTTACAGAAATGTTATTTTATACTTTTTTTCTAAAACCTGCTTTATTTATAAAATTTTCCCCGCCAGATTCATTATTTGACAGATCCCTAACATTATATCTATAATGTTAACATATGTTATATATGTGTAGTCGAAAACATTTGAATCATGTATGAGTATGTATACAGCTCAGATCACATCACTGGGCAGCAGCAGTACCAGGCATCAATCACACAACTATAAGGTGAATATCGCCGGGATCCCCAACCAGAGACAGAGGATTTGCCCTGAGGCTAAAGAAGCTTAAGCTTCCAGACTTCTTGATTTCATCCAAAGCCCTAATTCTGTATTCATTATTTTGTATTCTTCTTTCTAAGGGGGACTCTCCTTATGTGAAAAAGCTTCAGGCACCACAATCCTTGCCCCCACTGCTAGCACAAAAGAACATAAAAGGAGGATTTTGTGCCTACTCCTCGTCTTCTCTTGATTGTCCTCCCTGCTTTGATCATTCTCTCAGATCATTTCGGCCCCTCCCACTTTTCTGAGCTCAGATACACTTTCTGCTCCCTCTAATTCTCTGATCCACTCACAATCATGTAGCTGGATTAATACACACACACACACACACACACACACACACACACACACCTACACACACTTCTGTCAGGAGATAAATTTAGAGATCGGAAACTATGTTCAAGGATGGCACCATTCATCCCAATGAGTCAGACAGAGCTATTCCCAGTTCCTATGGAGCCCTTATATTGCAAATAGAGCCAGGAAGAATCCCTGATTCATAATGCCAGGGTTATAGATTTTCCAGGAGTGGATTTGAAAGTACTATTAGCAGGAGGAGAGTTTTCATCATGTGATGTTAGACTGGGTTGTCTGAGGAAGAAAGGTCACACTCAGTGGCAAGGTGTGCTTGCCCTTGGGTGGCTCAGGAGGAACCTGGCCACAGCCGTTCCTGGTCAAGGCACTGCCTAGAAGCAGCAAGATACTAACTACAATCCTCCCTCAATTCACAGGAATCCAAGCTCACCACCCCCCAGCCCAGAGCCACTGGAGCTGGAGTGGTAGAGATCACAGGATACTTGGGGAGCTAAAAAGCAGGTCCCAACCTGTGGGAAAGGTTGGAATTTCCAAGGTAGGGGTTGGGAGATGTCACACTGGGAGATGGATTAAGGGGGGGCATTGGGGGTGGGAGACAGACGATCAAACATCGGGGAGCTAGAACTGAGGAAACAGGTAGTATCCATTCAGCATATTCTCTGAAGGCGTAAACTGAAAGCCCCATCCTATTCCCACCCTGGGTGGTATGAGCAGAAGAGTAAGTTAGGTGAAGGTACAGCTTCCAGCCCTACCATGGATGGCTTTAGGCTACTTCTCTGACATTTCAATAAAAGCACAGTTCAAACTCCTGTAGTCAGCTGAATAATGGCTCTCAAAGATATTAGGACCCCATTGGCTAAGCATGGTGGCTCATGCCTGTAATCCTAGCACTTTGGAAGGCTGAGGCGGGAAGATTCCTTGAGGCCAGGAGTTCGAAACCAGCCTGAACAAGAGTAAGACCCCATCTCTACAAAAAAATAGAAAAATTAGCCAGGCGTGGTGGTGCACACCTGTAGTTCCAGGTACTTGGGAGGCTGAGGCAGGAGGATCACTCAAGCCTAGGAGTTTGCAGTAGCAGTGAGATTATATGATGACACCACTGCACTCTAGCCCAGAAGACAGAGCAAGACCCTGTCTCAAAAAGAGAAAAGAAAAGCAGGAAACTGTAAATGTTACAGGAAAATGTTATATGGAAAAGGGTCTTTGCAAAGGTGATTAAAGATCTTACCCTGAATTATCCAGGTAGGCCCTAAATGCAATCACGTGTATCAGTATAAGCAGGAGGCAGAAGGGTATTTTACACACAGAGGAGAAGGTGACATGAAGACAGAGCTGAGAGAGACATTAAGATGCTGGCCTTTAAGATTGGCATGGTGCCGCCACAAGCCAAGCCATGCTGGCAGCCACCAGAAGCCGGACAAGACAAGGAGCTGATTTTCACCTGGAGCCTCTGAAAGGAGCAGGCCACTGCTGACACCTCGATTTGGGCCCCATGAGACTGAGTTTGGACTTCTGAGCTCCAGAACTGTAAGAGAATAAAAGTGTGTTGTTTTAAGCCTCCAAGTTTGTCCTAATTTGTACAGCAGCCATGGAGACGAATACAGCCCCTGACAGAATTCTCAGTGTGTTTGGTCCAGCGTCTCATCATCAGACATGGTGGTGATTACCTGTGGGTGGCTAGTGGAGGGGCCCTATTGTGCCGGGGCCCTCCTAACCTGTAGGGGACTGTATTAATTTGCTAGGGCTGCCATACACATGACCACAAACTTGGTGGCTTAAAATAACGAAAATTTATTCTCTCACAGTTCTGGAGGCCAGGAGTCCAAAATCAAGGTGTTAGCAGGGTTGGTTTCTTCTGGAAGCTCTCAGAGAGAATCCCTTCCATGCCTCTCTCCCGCCTTCTGGTGGTTTCTGCCTTCTGGTGGCTTCTGTGATCCTTGGCTTAAAGTGCACCATTCTGATCTCTGCCTCCGTCTTCAACCGGATCCTCACGTGGCCTCCTCCCCGTGCTTCTGTGTGTCGTCTTCTTTTCTGTCTCTTATGAGGACACAGATCTGTTTGTATTTAGGGCCCACCCTAACCCAGGATGACCATATCCTGAGATCTTTAGATTAATTGTATCTGCACAGACCCTATTTCCAAATAAGGTCACATTCACAAGTACTAAGAATTAGGACATGGACATATCTTTTGGGAGGACACTATTCAACTCACCACAGGGGCTAATGTCACCCCACACACACACACTCAGTGTAGGAAGGACAGAGAACTGCCGCAGTCACCTACCTAGCTTAATGAAGAGTCAGCAAATGGCATTACCTTGCTTACAATCAGGCAGCAAATTTCTAACAACAGGCCTTGCAGAAACCAACCTCAGAACTCCTGATCCAGCCTGATTTCCATCACACCACCCAGCCTCTCAGGTCATCCCCCACCTAGGAACAATGCTATTTCATTGAAAAATCAATTTCAAACATGTACCTTGCCAATCTTCACACAACCCCTCTTGGCAGAAAAGGCAAGCAGACCCTATGCTAAACATGGGCTTCATACTCCAAGTTTACATCTGAAACATTTCAGAAAACAATTCCAATGCTTCCAATGCTTCCAATGCAGATACCTTCCTGTATCTGTTGCTAAATGATGATTCTTTTTCATAAAGAGAAAAATTTCTCTAAATTTAGCTGAATTTATATCCCTAAGCAGGTATTCTGACATTTCAGAATATAGAAGTTTCTTTACACTGGAGGAAAAATCATTGTCTCACACTTTGCGACGTATTCTCTGGTCCTAAAGCCCTTTGTACATGTTATACCCTCAGGAGATGTCCCCCAGGGGTTTCAGTGCAGTTTCCATTCATCTCCTAGTGCGTTTCAAAGGGAGGGGAGCTGTGTCTGTAGGTCTATGCTAGATGCTTTACCACTGGCATCATCCTGGCACAGTTTTGAAAACTCTGTCATACAGAGCTGCAGCTACCATGTTCCACTCACGAAGCAAGAAGCACTTGTCAAGCACTGTGCGGGTCCCTGCGCTGTTCCCTGTAGCAGTTCCCTTGGGCTGCCAAAACAAGGTGCCACAAACTGGATGGCTCAAAACAACAGAAATCTATTCTCCCACAGTTCTGGAGGCTAGAAATCCAGGTGTTGGCAGGGCCACGCTCTCTCTGAAGGCTATTGAGGAAGGTCCTCCCTTGCCTCTTCCTAACTGCCTGGTGGCTCTGGCAGTCCTTGGTGCCCCTTAGCATGCAGCATGTCACTCCAATCTCTGCCTCCATCGTCACAGGCCCTTCTCCTCCTCTGTGTCTTCACGTGTCTCTCTCAGTTCTCCTCTTCTTACAAGGGCACTAGTCATATTGGATTTAGGGTCCACCCGAATCTAGTAGGACCTCATCTTAATGACTAATTACATCTGCAAAAAACCCAATTTCCAAATAAGGTCACATTCCCAGCGTCCTGGTGGACATGAATTTTGGGGGGATGCTATTTAACCCAGTGCACGTGGCCAAGGGAGATTTGTAGCTTTGGGGAGATAGCTTGATTTTCTTTTACTACCCCTTTTAATACACCAATTCTTTATGTCGCTTAGAAAGAAAAAGCCATAGAGAGAGGAATAGAAGCTTGATTCTGCTGAGAGAGCATTTGAAAAAAAAAGAGAGAGAGAGAAAGAGTAATAGCAGCCTGTATAAAGTAATTATATTGTTTCCTTCTATTTTTAGAATATATGGATCTATTTATTCTTAAGGAAAAGTAAAACATCAGCCATCAGGGAATGGAGTATGACAGCAATCAAATTACTAAAGCATGAATATTTGCAGCCATCTCCCTCCGCCCAGCCTACTTGCATGTGTTGTTACCCTCACTCTCTGCCCCCTCCCCTACCC
>NW_012142634.1:4341540-4365029 GCF_000956105.1 Propithecus coquereli
TTCTGCCTCTGCAAGCTGGGAGTCCAGGGGCACTGCTCTTTTGATTCATTCTTCATACTCTGCTTAATATTTTTGAGCCTCCCTAAAACCTTAAATGCTGTCAAAGAGAGGTACACTGAAGTATATAAGCCACCTTCGCATACTGTATACTCTTTTAAATGGAGTATAAGAAACCGTTTTTTCTTACCTCCTTACCCCATTTTCTAAATTTTTCTAACCTAATAGCTGTGGCTTGTTTTGCTTCTCTGCCAGCTGTAATTCCCAGGCAGGCTGACGTCCTGTTGGGGCCTGTTCCTATCACAAGTCAATAATAATTGTCAAAAATGCCTTCTGTTAGATAATCACGTTGGAGATTTTTCAAACAATGCTTCGCACCGCACCAGAAAACATGGGGGGCGCGGGGGAGGAAATTACTGCTATAGAAAGTTGGTACATCCTTGGAAAAGCTGACCAGTGGATTTTGAACCTATTGTTTCTTCTCCTGGTTACAGAAAATAATAACATCTTATGGTGTTTTACTATTTCATAAGAGTAGCACATAGTGACAAGGCAATGTGGGGTTTGGGTTTTCCTAATACTGCTCCATTCTTTCCCCTCAATTCTGCAGTAATCCTTCAGTGAGCTTGAAGAAGTACAGTGAAGGGGGGTGTGTTGAGGGGTTGGGGCGTTTGGACGCCTCCTGCCTACAGGAGCAGAGGCAGCAGGGATGGAGAGGTGGGAAGAGTGAAGAGTGGAACATGACTTGCACCATCCGAGATGGTGATTTTAAGTATGATGGGTAACCACAGACCAGCTGCAAAAATGTGGCAAATATATTTTCAAAACTTGGCCCTCACTCTCATTTCAGGATTAGAGTGCTGTGGTGCTTCTTAGATATGGCAAGAGGCGGACAGTCAAGTTACCCCCCCGGCAGCACATCATTTCTCATGGCCTTTCTCATTGCTATTTAATCAAGCGGGGATTCTAACTTGTAGTAAGATGTTTATAAAGCTACAACCCCAGGGGTTCATTCCAGGCCAGCCTTGAGGTTAAAAAGAAAAAGTCCAGTCTACACAATTAAAAGCAATTTGAGAAAACTCAAGTCCTTTGTATTTCTCAAATACTATTATATAATGTCCTCTGCAAGTTTTTAAAAAATCTTATTTCTTATTGCTTTGTCCTTGTAGAACACAATTACTCTGTAGAACACAATTACCCCCACGTTGCTCCTGCAAAGCTCCAGCAAGGCTTCCTCTCTCCAGCCTCATTTCCAGCTCTTTGTTGTGAGATCTGAGCAAAGCACTTAGGGCTATATTTCCCCACTGCGAGGAGGGGAAAAGGGAAGAAATAGCACGGAGCTAAGCCAGAAAACTCTCTAGCTGTGGGGAAAAGGGGAAGGCTGGAAACACTCAGACATTAACAAAGTTAAGCCCATGACTCCAGCATGAACAGATTCTCCACCTTGGGATTCAGTAAGAGTATTTCCATTTTGAATGATAACAAAATGTGGCTGTAAACAATTTTATTTGGGGTCTTTACTTTGAAAGGCTGCAGGCAAGTCTCTGGACTTTTCTTCCCTTATGATTTCCTGATTGGAACTAGACAGTTCAGAGGACGACAGCAAGTTTCAGGGCCTGGTGTCCACCCACAGAAATGGACAAACACTAGGTCCAAAGTGACTCTCCAGAGCCTCACCAGTCCCTGGTTTACTGCTGACCTGGCCTATTCGGAGAAAATGACTTACTGTTCTGCCTGTGGAGCTGGGAGCTGAGAAACGCAAGGTGGGTGGAGAGAGACAGGTAAGCAGGATCAGTGCAGAGGCAGGCAGCCCAGAGGCAGGCAGCCGAGGTGGCCCCTGTGGTCTTATTCTCCTTAGCCAACCCCCAGCCTTGGTAAGCAGAATGGCTTGCCAATTGTGTTTATGCCCCTGTAGACACTGGCCAGCGTCACCTGGGTCCCAGCCCACCTCCCTATTAACCAGTCAGATGTGCTTAGGCAAACCTCCCAACTCTCCAAGGTCAGTTTCCCCCTTTCCATAGTTTCTGATCTCTAAATTTATCTCCTAATAGAAGTGTGTGTGTGTTTGTGTGTGTGTAAAGTGGGGATAAAATATAAAATCTTCCTCGCAAGGTGGTTGTCAGGATTAAATGAAGTAAAGTCTTGGAAAGGGTGTCCTAAACTACAAAGTGTTACAGAAATGTTATTTTATACTTTTTTTCTAAAACCTGCTTTATTTATAAAATTTTCCCCGCCAGATTCATTATTTGACAGATCCCTAACATTATATCTATAATGTTAACATATGTTATATATGTGTAGTCGAAAACATTTGAATCATGTATGAGTATGTATACAGCTCAGATCACATCACTGGGCAGCAGCAGTACCAGGCATCAATCACACAACTATAAGGTGAATATCGCCGGGATCCCCAACCAGAGACAGAGGATTTGCCCTGAGGCTAAAGAAGCTTAAGCTTCCAGACTTCTTGATTTCATCCAAAGCCCTAATTCTGTATTCATTATTTTGTATTCTTCTTTCTAAGGGGGACTCTCCTTATGTGAAAAAGCTTCAGGCACCACAATCCTTGCCCCCACTGCTAGCACAAAAGAACATAAAAGGAGGATTTTGTGCCTACTCCTCGTCTTCTCTTGATTGTCCTCCCTGCTTTGATCATTCTCTCAGATCATTTCGGCCCCTCCCACTTTTCTGAGCTCAGATACACTTTCTGCTCCCTCTAATTCTCTGATCCACTCACAATCATGTAGCTGGATTAATACACACACACACACACACACACACACACACACACACACCTACACACACTTCTGTCAGGAGATAAATTTAGAGATCGGAAACTATGTTCAAGGATGGCACCATTCATCCCAATGAGTCAGACAGAGCTATTCCCAGTTCCTATGGAGCCCTTATATTGCAAATAGAGCCAGGAAGAATCCCCTGATTCATAATGCCAGGGTTATAGATTTTCCAGGAGTGGATTTGAAAGTACTATTAGCAAGAGGAGAGTTTTCATCATGTGATGTTAGACTGGGTTGTCTGAGGAAGAAAGGTCACACTCAGTGGCAAGGTGTGCTTGCCCTTGGGTGGCTCAGGAGGAACCTGGCCACAGCCGTTCCTGGTCAAGGCACTGCCTAGAAGCAGCAAGATACTAACTACAATCCTCCCTCAATTCACAGGAATCCAAGCTCACCACCCCCCAGCCCAGAGCCACTGGAGCTGGAGTGGTAGAGATCACAGGATACTTGGGGAGCTAAAAAGCAGGTCCCAACCTGTGGGAAAGGTTGGAATTTCCAAGGTAGGGGTTGGGAGATGTCACACTGGGAGGTGGATTAAGGGGGGGCATTGGGGGTGGGAGACAGACGATCAAACATCGGGGAGCTAGAACTGAGGAAACAGGTAGTATCCATTCAGCATATTCTCTGAAGGCGTAAACTGAAAGCCCCATCCTATTCCCACCCTGGGTGGTATGAGCAGAAGAGTAAGTTAGGTGAAGGTACAGCTTCCAGCCCTACCATGGATGGCTTTAGGCTACTTCTCTGACATTTCAATAAAAGCACAGTTCAAACTCCTGTAGTCAGCTGAATAATGGCTCTCAAAGATATTAGGACCCCATTGGCTAAGCATGGTGGCTCATGCCTGTAATCCTAGCACTTTGGAAGGCTGAGGCGGGAAGATTCCTTGAGGCCAGGAGTTCGAAACCAGCCTGAACAAGAGTAAGACCCCATCTCTACAAAAAAATAGAAAAATTAGCCAGGCGTGGTGGTGCACACCTGTAGTTCCAGGTACTTGGGAGGCTGAGGCAGGAGGATCACTCAAGCCTAGGAGTTTGCAGTAGCAGTGAGATTATATGATGACACCACTGCACTCTAGCCCAGAAGACAGAGCAAGACCCTGTCTCAAAAAGAGAAAAGAAAAGCAGGAAACTGTAAATGTTACAGGAAAATGTTATATGGAAAAGGGTCTTTGCAAAGGTGATTAAAGATCTTACCCTGAATTATCCAGGTAGGCCCTAAATGCAATCACGTGTATCAGTATAAGCAGGAGGCAGAAGGGTATTTTACACACAGAGGAGAAGGTGACATGAAGACAGAGCTGAGAGAGACATTAAGATGCTGGCCTTTAAGATTGGCATGGTGCCGCCACAAGCCAAGCCATGCTGGCAGCCACCAGAAGCCGGACAAGACAAGGAGCTGATTTTCACCTGGAGCCTCTGAAGGGAGCAGGCCACTGCTGACACCTCGATTTGGGCCCCATGAGACTGAGTTTGGACTTCTGAGCTCCAGAACTGTAAGAGAATAAAAGTGTGTTGTTTTAAGCCTCCAAGTTTGTCCTAATTTGTACAGCAGCCATGGAGACGAATACAGCCCCTGACAGAATTCTCAGTGTGTTTGGTCCAGCGTCTCATCATCAGACATGGTGGTGATTACCTGTGGGTGGCTAGTGGAGGGGCCCTATTGTGCCGGGGCCCTCCTAACCTGTAGGGGACTGTATTAATTTGCTAGGGCTGCCATACACATGACCACAAACTTGGTGGCTTAAAATAACGAAAATTTATTCTCTCACAGTTCTGGAGGCCAGGAGTCCAAAATCAAGGTGTTAGCAGGGTTGGTTTCTTCTGGAAGCTCTCAGAGAGAATCCCTTCCATGCCTCTCTCCCGCCTTCTGGTGGTTTCTGCCTTCTGGTGGCTTCTGTGATCCTTGGCTTAAAGTGCACCATTCTGATCTCTGCCTCCGTCTTCAACCGGATCCTCACGTGGCCTCCTCCCCGTGCTTCTGTGTGTCGTCTTCTTTTCTGTCTCTTATGAGGACACAGATCTGTTTGTATTTAGGGCCCACCCTAACCCAGGATGACCATATCCTGAGATCTTTAGATTAATTGTATCTGCACAGACCCTATTTCCAAATAAGATCACATTCACAAGTACTAAGAATTAGGACATGGACATATCTTTTGGGAGGACACTATTCAACTCACCACAGGGGCTAATGTCACCCCACACACACACACTCAGTGTAGGAAGGACAGAGAACTGCCGCAGTCACCTACCTAGCTTAATGAAGAGTCAGCAAATGGCATTACCTTGCTTACAATCAGGCAGCAAATTTCTAACAACAGGCCTTGCAGAAACCAACCTCAGAACTCCTGATCCAGCCTGATTTCCATCACACCACCCAGCCTCTCAGGTCATCCCCCATCTAGGAACAATGCTATTTCATTGAAAAATCAATTTCAAACATGTACCTTGCCAATCTTCACACAACCCCTCTTGGCAGAAAAGGCAAGCAGACCCTATGCTAAACATGGGCTTCATACTCCAAGTTTACATCTGAAACATTTCAGAAAACAATTCCAATGCTTCCAATGCTTCCAATGCAGATACCTTCCTGTATCTGTTGCTAAATGATGATTCTTTCTCATAAAGAGAAAAATTTCTCTAAATTTAGCTGAATTTATATCCCTAAGCAGGTATTCTGACATTTCAGAATATAGAAGTTTCTTTACACTGGAGGAAAAATCATTGTCTCACACTTTGCGACGTATTCTCTGGTCCTAAAGCCCTTTGTACATGTTATACCCTCAGGAGATGTCCCCCAGGGGTTTCAGTGCAGTTTCCATTCATCTCCTAGTGCGTTTCAAAGGGAGGGGAGCTGTGTCTGTAGGTCTATGCTAGATGCTTTACCACTGGCATCATCCTGGCACAGTTTTGAAAACTCTGTCATACAGAGCTGCAGCTACCATGTTCCACTCACGAAGCAAGAAGCACTTGTCAAGCACTGTGCGGGTCCCTGCGCTGTTCCCTGTAGCAGTTCCCTTGGGCTGCCAAAACAAGGTGCCACAAACTGGATGGCTCAAAACAACAGAAATCTATTCTCCCACAGTTCTGGAGGCTAGAAATCCAGGTGTTGGCAGGGCCACGCTCTCTCTGAAGGCTATTGAGGAAGGTCCTCCCTTGCCTCTTCCTAACTGCCTGGTGGCTCTGGCAGTCCTTGGTGCCCCTTAGCATGCAGCATGTCACTCCAATCTCTGCCTCCATCGTCACAGGCCCTTCTCCTCCTCTGTGTCTTCACGTGTCTCTCTCAGTTCTCCTCTTCTTACAAGGGCACTAGTCATATTGGATTTAGGGTCCACCCGAATCTAGTAGGACCTCATCTTAATGACTAATTACATCTGCAAAAAACCCAATTTCCAAATAAGGTCACATTCCCAGCGTCCTGGTGGACATGAATTTTGGGGGGATGCTATTTAACCCAGTGCACGTGGCCAAGGGAGATTTGTAGCTTTGGGGAGATAGCTTGATTTTCTTTTACTACCCCTTTTAATACACCGATTCTTTATGTCGCTTAGAAAGAAAAAGCCATAGAGAGAGGAATAGAAGCTTGATTCTGCTGAGAGAGCATTTGAAAAAAAAGAGAGAGAGAGAAAGAGTAATAGCAGCCTGTATAAAGTAATTATATTGTTTCCTTCTATTTTTAGAACGTATGGATCTATTTATTCTTAAGGAAAAGTAAAACATCAGCCATCAGGGAATGGAGTATGACAGCAATCAAATTACTAAAGCATGAATATTTGCAGCCATCTCCCTCTGCCCAGCCTACTTGCATGTGTTGTTACCCTCACTCTCTGCCCCCTCCCCTACCCTCAAGAGGGGTTCCGTCTCTGCCAGCCAGCCTGTGTGTGATGACTTACTCAGAGCCTTCAAAGCTGTACTGAGCAGATGTCCAAATCGATGGCTCTGCCATTCATCCTCCTCCTCCCCATCCTGGAGCATGTGGCCAGGACCCAGCTGTCTTAGCCTGCTCAGGCTGCCATGACAAAGTCCCACAGGCCAGGAGGCTTACCTAACAGGAATTTATTCCTCACAGTTCTGGAGGCTGGAAGGCCAAGATCAAGCTGTCAGCATGGCTGATTTCTTCTGAGGCCTCTCTCCTTGGCTTGGGTGGGCCTCTTCTTGCTATGTCCTCGCACGGCTGTCTCTTGGGTTATGTATTGTGTGTGTCCTAATCTCCTCTTCTCGGAAGGACGTGAGTCATATTTTATTAGGGCCCACTCTACTGACCTCATTTTATTGATATAATACCTTAATCAGCTCTTTAAAGGCCCTTTCTCCAAACACAGTCACAGTCTGAGGTACTGGGGGTTAGGACTTCACCATATGAGTTTGGGGGGAACACAATTCAGCCCACAACACTCCAAACGTCTCGTCGTCAGCTCGCCTACTCTTACCCCCTCTCCATCATCCCCTACCCATTCTTGAGGTCCATCCGAATTGCCATACAAAACACGGAATCCTTTCTCTACGTGCAATATGAAATACATGAAACCACCTATCCGTGACTAATATGCTCTGTAAGGCAGACAATAAAGGTACCTATTAAAAACAACCCTTTTAGAAACATCTTTTAAAAAAATTTTTTTAACTGAGAAATGGAAAAAAAACATAATCAAGAGACTGATTTAATTTCATTATCAATCTAATCTAAAACAATAGGTTTGCTGGGTGCTAAAAATAACACTAAGACTTTCTGAATGAGTAAGCTCACTGAGAATAATCACAGGGTTTTTGAAAAAAATCATAAAAACTTCAATCATAATCAACACCTCATCTGGGAAAGCATCATCCTCTTAAAACATATTTTTTAAAAAGGTGAACAATGGGTAATAATAAAACTCTACATTTTAGAGACAGAATGACAGCCCAAAGGTTGTGAGTGTTGAAAAAATAAAATCAAATAGCTATTCATATTTTCCTTGAGGGCATGAGGAAAAAGAAGCATTTGTAATGCTCTAAAAAAGGGTTAACCCTGAAACCAGAAAGTGAGCAAACAAAAATATCCCTAGCATTAGGACAAAGAATTTCTCTTTCAACAGGCAAAATAGAACCTTTTTGGAGTTAGAAAGTAGGAGATCAGGGAGCTTCTTGCTAATGATGGTATAATTAAGCAACGGATCCCTTTTCAGGTTATCAGCTTAGGGGCAGTTCCCGGTTCTGTCTGACTCATGAGTAGTGGGAGGTGTAAAAAACAGGAGGTCAGCAGGGTTTACATCAATTTCACATATTTCAAACAAAAACAGTGCTAGGCATGCATTTCATTTACACTCATCTTTACAACCTAACAAGTGAAGGAATACATTCAACCGAAATATCTTTCTCTGCTACAAGTCTATGAATGGATTGAAATAAACAGCCGAGTTCCTCATAGAATGCAAAACAACACCTTTGCTTAGGTGTGGAATCACCCAATGACATGAACAAGAATTATCATCACATACCGAGGAGAGGACATCTTGAGGAAAAGATGTAAATAACAAGTTCAGAGGAAGGAAAATTAGTCCAAAAAAAAAAAAAAAGAAGAGGCAAAGGAAGATAATCATGCTATTTTTAATTTTCTACTGCAGCCTCCATAGAGCTCAAAATACTGTAAAGATGTATTTTTATTCTGAGGTAGCAGGAAGTAAATATCAGCAGCGTTTACAGATGGTGAAACTAAAAGCTCCACACCTTTGGGTGGTCCTACGTTCTCCCTGCAGCATCTGGCCACACGGAGGGGACCTGGAGAGGTAGTTTCTCTCTTTTTCCTAGGAGCTTACACACTCAGTCATCAGAAGGTTCCCCCAGTCCAAATATATATTATTTTAATATGAAAATAGAATGTGTTAATAACTATGTTAAAATTTCCATCATAAATCCCAAAGCTATTGAGGGCAAGGATTAATCCTACTGATTAAAATAAGAGATGGGACAAAGAGATGTGGTCATTTGGTCAGTATGTTAGCTTTCTAGGGCTTCTGTCACCATCAACTGGACTAGAAGTCCAAAGTCAAGGTGTTGGCAGGACCATCCTCCCTCCGAAGGCTCTGGAGAGCATCTTTCCTTGTCTCTTCCAGCTTCTGTGGTTGAATGCCGTCCTTGGCAGTCCTTGGCTCACCCACGCATCAATCCAACTTCTGCCTCACTTGTCACATGGCATCCTCCCTGTGTGCCTCTGTCTGTGTCCACGTTTCTCTATTCTCATAAAGACATCAGTCATTGGATTAGGGCTCCAGTATAACCTCATTTTAACTTTTTTAGATCTACAAAGGACCTGTTTCTAAATAAGGTCACATTCACAGGGACCAAGAGTCAGGAGTTGAACATATCTTTTGTGGGGACATAACTCAACCCACAGCAATCAGTTTAAAAACAAGATATGGCTACCCAGTGGAAAATACACTTAAACTACCAAAGGCCACAACTCTCCTGAAAAATGAGAGATAGCATCGTATTTACTGGTGAAATATCCCAGAATCTCTTTCTGAATAAGCTCTCTAGAAGTTCTTCCCGTCTCTAAAATTCATACTTCTATGATTTGAAACTTATTGTCCCACGGACTCTATCTATAAAGTCTTACATGACTTTTCTATCACAAAATTTTCACATTCCCATCCCTCAAGCTTGTAACAGTGTTTTTTCAGAGGAAACCTCTCCCGAAATGGGGTAGTCTGTTCTAAACAATTCATCTATCCTTTAGAAGGAAAGAAAAGGGATTTCCATAGGGGGGAAAAATGTACAACATTTTGAGCTTCCGTTCTGTATAAGACTTTGTGGAAGGCACCATCAGTCTGTTTAACACAATCCACACGACCAGTTCCATTTAGGGATGCGAAAAATGAGAGGCAGAGCACAAAAGGAACTTGCCACAGTCTTGAAGGCCCTAAGAGGGTAAAGGTGAGCTACGGATAGGTACACTCTACCTCTGACCCCAAGAGCAAAACAACTAGGACTAGTGAGATGGGTAGAGAGGTTGGGATGGGAAAGGCCCGGAATAGAAGCTTCCTTCCTTTCCTCTGTATGAAGCACCGGTTTGCTTAGAAGCTCCTGTTTCTATTTGTGCACTGTTGCCTCTGGCATCTCAGCAAATTTTTGACCAACCAACAGAATCAGAATAAGCCACTCATACAACCCCCTACAACAGAGACCCATTGTCATGTAAGTCAGGTGGACTAGAGCTAAGCATTATCCTCCTGATCTGTCCCGTGCATTGTTTTGAGATTGGATGAAATCACGAAATGTAAGCATTCTTTCCGAGTCTGGAGGAAATCCAACATAATTGAATGATTCATTCGTGAGTGACCCCAATTATCTCCTTTTATGCCATAACGTTCTTCTTCCACCTTCTCCTTAAAAAGCATTTATTCACGCAATAACTACTATGTGCTAGTGTTAACAAGCTGATAGCTCAAAGTAGCAGTAGATACAGGTCTCTTTTTTTTTTCTTTAGAATTGCTAAACCCTAGAGAAACAAGTCATAATAATTCCAGAAGATTTCCTCTTAATGCAAGAGAAATACAAATAACCAGATTTCTTCTTTCTCTTCAGCCTTAAAAAGTGAAACTCCATATGATTTGTATTTGCAATTCCAAGAAAACATTCAATCTTTCATTTCCTCCCTATTAACCTTACTTTACTCCCTCACTTTCTGCTGTTCCGGATTATTTTTATTGCCTTCTTTGTCCCTGGAACTTTCCTTTGCCCCCAATTTCTTTTCTTTCTTCAGTTTCCTAATTGTCCCAGCTGTCTGACTCTCTCTTCCTATGATTCTCTCTAGAATTATAAATGTGTAGAAATTTAAGGTGAAAAGGGATTTTCGGTTAGTTTAGCAGCATGAGGAGCTAAAAGGTTTAGGGAATTTAAGGTATTTTCCCAAAATAATGCAGTTAGTTTATGGGAGGACCCGCACTAGAACCCAGCTGTCTCAATTACCTGAACACAGCCCCAATTCCTTCTTTGTACCTACTGCCACATTTGTGTAAGAACCCATCAGATCCCTGCCATACTTGCTGATCCCTTGTGCTACACAACAGTGTCAAATCCTAGGCTCTGGGTCATCAAGTATAGATTTAGAAGAGTTATTCTGGTGCTTAAAAGTTTTGAGGAATCATTTTTCTAAGTAGGTGGTAGAAGATTTCCTAAAAGTTTGTGAAATATGGCATCCTTATTATTTAATTTTTCAAAAAAGAGAAATGCAAAGAATAGGGGAAATTTTGATACAATAGTAAAAGTGTTGAAAAAGAAAAAGGAAGTGAAATTCTACAACTCAAAAATATGCTCATGGTATACTCATAGATTTCAGTCAGGAGCACGGTCTAAAAATAAAACATTTCGGTCATAAGTCAAACAAGCAATTACAATCAACAGAGGAAAGACAATGTTTTCCACTGACTAGAATGGGGCCAAATTTTCCTCAATGTTGTGTCCCCACAGTTCTCACAGTTCTCAATGCATCCTCAGTGCTCAATGCACTCTGCCTAATAAATGTTGAGTGATATAGATATGGTATCTAGAGAAAGTTTAATTAGGAGATTGGTTCCGCTCTGGATTCAGGGTTCTTTTAATGCCAACATTCCATAATTCTAATTTGGAAAAGCAGCACAAGATTATTACCAGTTAGTAATAAAGAATCCCTAGTTCTGAGCCTCCCCCATTTACTAGATGTTGAGATGCATGCGTAGAATGGGTATGATTTGAATTCTTTGGTTGCAAGTAACAGCAACCAACTCAACCTAACATAAGCAAAAAGAGGATTTATCACATGACAAAAATGTGTCTCATGGGACCTCATGCTCACAAATATTCCATGTCCTCTCCTATATTTCCCAGCCTCCCTTGCAGTTCATTTGGGGCCATGTGACTAGATCTAGCCAGTAGATTGCACTGTGTGTCACTTTGGGGCTGAGGCAGTGAAGAGTAACTGTACCTCCTTGAAGACATTATGCTAAATGAAACGCTAAGCCAGTCACAAAAGCACAAATATTGTATGATTCCACTTACATGAGGTACCTGCAATAGTCAAATTCAAAAGAGACAGAAAGTAGAAAGATGGTTGCCAGGGGCTGGCGGAAGGGGAGATTAGGGAATAAGTATTTAATGGGTACAGAATTTCAGTCTGGGAAGATCAAAAAGTTCTGGAGACGGATGGTGGTGATGGTTGCACAACAGTGTACATGTACACTGACCTGTGCACTTAAAAATGGTTATAATGGCCCAGGATGGTGGCTCACACCTCTAATCCTAGCACTTTTAGAGGCCAAGGTGGGAGGATTGCTTGAGGCTAGGAGTTCAAGACCAACCTGAACAACAGAATGAGACCATATCTCTACCAAAAAAAGTACAAAAATTAGCCCAGCATGGTGGTGCATGACTGTAGTCCCCGCTACTCAGGAAGCTGAAGCAGGAGGATCACTTGAGCCCAGGAGTTTGGGCTTTCAGTGAGCTATGCGGATGCCACTGTACTCTAGTCCAGGAAACAGAGCAAGACTCTGTCTCAAAAACACAACAAAAAAAGGCTAAGATGGTAAATTTCATGTTATACATATTTTACCACAATAAAACAAAAGAAAGAAAAAAGCAAGGTAGAGAAAATTGGAATAGTATTGAATAAGGAAGGAGAGGAATCTGTATATATAATTACTTATATTTTTAAAGTAAATATAAATTTTAATTGTTAACTTTAGCGGGAAAGAGAAAATAGGGTAGCAAAGACAGGCAAACAAGCTGAATGTATTTGAATATACTTTGCTTTGTAGATTAGATTTTGAAACTGTGTAGCTATTTTATATAATTATAAAATAAAATAAGCAATGTCAAAAAAAGAAAAGGAGGAGTGACTACACCTCCTCTCTCTCTCTCATCCTCTACTCCAGCAAGCATGTAGGCCACCTATCCCAGATGACAGAGGTACAAGCTAGAAGGCGTTGCCCGACCATCAAGGACTTCATGTGAGGCAAGAAATAAACTTGCATTGGGTTAAGCCACTGAATGGTTGCAGAAACTAGGGCAGATATCCGACCAGTACCAGATAGCGCAGGTAAAGCACTCGGCTCTGGCCCCTGCTGAGCTAGTTTTATCTTCAACTTGCACAAATGCAGCCAAGCCTCTTCCTATCAGCCCTGGAACCAACAGTGAGAACCATCCAGACTCCCTGTCACACTCACATCTCTTCCTCTCTTTGAACATCTGCTTTATTTTTTTCCCCATGTAGAGACCAGTTTTCTCTGCCTCTCTCTCCACATGATAAACAGAAGGTAATTAGTCCACAATCCACAAATTAATTTTCCTCCATTCAACAGACAAGTTCAGATATTGGCTGTCTCCCAGTCTAATTCCCTAGCGTCTCAGTCACCTAAAGAGAGAACATCATTGCCTTAGCTTGGGTCAAGTGTCCATTTGTGGTCTAACAATGTGGTCACTAGAGGAGGGTCCTGCCACCCTGCAGCCCATGCTGAGACTGAGGCAAATAGTTACCCAAAAACAGTCCCTGAAGACCCCACAAGGCTAGCCCTCCAGAATGACTCTACTGGTTAGGATTTGGGTTCAGAGATTCCCAAATAATAATGGCACAAATAAGGGAGAACAGTCTTTTTTTCCTCCCTTGAACAGCTGTATGTAGGCAGCTTAGAACTTGTGTGGTGGTTATAGTGGGTTGAATAGTATCTCCCAAAAATTCATATCCACCCAGGACCTCAGAATGTGACTTTAGCCTGGCATGGTGGTGCGTGCCTGTAGTCCCAGCTACTCAGGAGGCTGAGGCAGGAGACTCATTTAAGCCCAGGAGTTTGAGGCTGTAGTAACCTATGATCATGCCACTGTACTCCAGCCTGGGTGACAGAGCGAGACCCCATTTACCAAAAAAAAAGAAAAGAAAGGGCCAGTCATAGTGGCTCATGCCTGTAATCCCAGCACATCGGGAGGCCAAAGCAGGAAGATCACATGAGGCCAGGATTTCAAGACCAGCCCAGGCAGCATAGTGAGACCGCATCTCCATAAAATATTTTAAAAACTACCTGGGCGTGGTGGTGTGTGCCTGTTGTCCTAGCTACTCAGGAGGATTGCTTAAGCCCAGGAGTTCGAGGTTATGGTGAGCTATGATTGCATCAGTGAGCTCCAACCTGGGTGACAGGGTGATACCCTGTCTCTAAAAAAAAAGGAAGATGATGAAGAAGAATGTGACCTTATTTGGAAATAGGATCCTTGCAGATGCAGATATAATTAGTTAAGGGTCTCAAGATGAAATCATCCTTAACTTAGGGTGGGCCCAAAATCCAATGACTGGTATCTTTATAAGAAAAGTAGAAGACACATAGAGAAGAAGGCCATGTAAATGAAAGATGGAGGCAGAGATTGCAGTTTTGCTGCCACAAGCCAAGGAGTGCCTGGGGCCACTGAAAGCTGGAAGAGACAGGAAAGATTCTTCCCTAGAGCCTTCAGAGGGAGCAGGGCCTTGATGACACCTTGATTTCAGACTCTGAGCCTCCAGAACTATGAGACAATAAGTTTCCATTGTCTTCAGCCATCCGGTTCATGGTAACTTGTTATGGTGACCCTAGGACACTAATGCAGTGGCTTCCCAGGCATCTGGGACCCAGGCTGCTTCCAGCTTCCTGTCCACTGTCCCTGCGAGGTGGCTTTCATCCTCATAATCCAGGATGGATCTCTGGTCTTCATCAAGCCTTAGGATGGGAAGGAGGGAAGAATGAGCCCACCTCCTCCTTTTAAGGATAGATACACCTTGGAAATAGTATCTCCTACTTTCCCTTGCCATGCCCAGATGCAAGGGAGGCTGGGAAATACTGTCTTTATTCTGGGTGCCAAGGGTCCAGCTAAAATTTAGGTTTCTGCTACCAAAGAAGAAGACGAGAAAAGATACTGAGGACAATGAACAGTCTCTATTCCCATGACAAAATCATTTCTAAAGGTTCTTTTTTTTTTTTTTTAACTTGCCAGCATCTTCTTATTTTATATTTTAACAAAAAGACCAAGGATGGACTTCAGGAGATTTTGCAGGATCTGGATGTTGAAAGATGGCTGGAGGCCAGAGAAAATCAGCAGAAAAGACATTCCAGCCTAGATGGGGCCCTAGTAGGCACATGGAGACCTCAGCTTAAATTGAGCTCTTCTTCAGGAAGGTCTTCCCTGGCCCCCCAAATCAGGTTATGTCCTTCTGTCTCACTCCCACATCAGCCTGCAATTCTCCCTTGTAGAAATCACTGCACTTGTTCAAATCTGTTGATCCCCAGGCAAAGGAAAGTTCCTTCAGAGCAGGGACTGTATGTATCTTGATCACCTGCCATATCCCCCCCATTACCTGGCTCAGTACCCAGCATACAGTAGTTGCTCCCTAAATACTGTGGCTGAATGAATGCAGAAACTAAAACAAAAAAAGTGCATGTTTCAGCAAGATCAGTAACACATACGGCTGATACAGAGGCACGTCGTGTTCTGAGCTACCAACGAATGGGCCAGAATGAAAACCAACCGGAGACGGGGCCGGACTGTGAGGAGTGGGGAGCTGCTACCTTTTTAAAGTAGAGATTTGCTTTAGGGTAGATAATATGGTGGTGGTCTACAGGACATCTGCTCCCCCCACTTTTTTTTGAGACAGAGTTGCCCAGGGTAGAGTTATAGTGGCATCATTGTCATCATAGCTCACTGCAACCTCAAATTCCTGGGCTCAAGCCATCCTTCTGCATCAGCCTCCCAAGTAGCTGGGAATACAGGCACTCACCACCATGCCCAGCTAATTTCTTTCATTTTTGGGGTAGAGATGGGATCTCACTCTTGCTCAGACTGGAGGATATCCTTTTTATAAAATGAAAATGATAATACTTATTTGATAGGATTGTTGAGAGGACAATTGTTGAGAGGCAATGAGATAATAAAGCCTGGCACATGGAAGATACTCAGTAAATGGCAGCTATTATTAAAGATGGGAAAGGCTGGGATACATACATCAGTTCACTCATTTATCCAGCAAATGTTTGTTGAGAGCACATACTCAGTGCCAGAATTAAGGGTCTCTCACTCACCCTACCCCCACTCTGATTCATACCAATAGATTATATGTCCAAGGATCTCTAGCCAAATGGGAAACTGAAAACCAACCTTAATGCAAAGCTCTAGTAAAAGCTGGATTTGAATGTGGCTTAAACCTAGACCTAAGGGAGATACAGTCCTCCTCTCTCTCCACTGAACTGAATAGAGCAGGATTCACAGGGCAGGGGTCACTGAACCTATCCATCCAGTCACAGTGGAGAAGTTGGAAAAAAGAGAATGACAGATCCCTGCTTCCTCCTCCTCCAGAGGTGGCCCTGTGAAGTGATGCTACCCCCACAGAAGCTGCATATCTGAGCTCAGGAAGTGCAAGAAGGGTGGGACCTGGGGCTTGCCTGTAAGACCAGGTATCCCACCCACTGATGAGAGGGGTGCACTCAGACCTTCCACCTCTCCCCAGGAGGGAACAACTAAAGGAAAGAGAAGGGTGATGAAAGTATGTCCTCCAATATTCTCCCAAATGGGGAGAGAAGTAGGAATCATCTTCCCTATGTCCTGGGTCTAAAGAGGAATTAAAATTTTATCTAGTTTTCTTTCAGCTGCCAGATATTTGAAAGTTGGGAGGATGTTCCTGTTACGAAGAGAAGGATGTACAAAGACAGGGAGCCACAAATGATGATGGCAAGTACAGAAAATAGCCTGTAATTTATTTTGTCTGCAGCATAGTCAGTGCATGGAGGAGACAACAGGAGAGGTGTCTAAGCAGGTGGGCAGGGACAAGATGATTTGTCGAGACTGATTAATGTGAAAAAGAGTGGCTATCAGAAACCCACAGGAAACAGCATATTTACCCATGGAATGCCAGGGGCATTCTCATTAAGTGAAAGAACAGGACAAGGAAGTCTGTTATCCCTGATATTATTCAGCATTCTTGCCAGACAGTATAAGAACACAATAAAAGAAGAATAGGAGACATAACAATTAGAAAAGATAGGACAAAATTATCATTATTATAGATGATATAATTGCCTACTTCTGGATTTCTTAAAGAAACAGCTGGATTGGAGATTTTTAGTTTGCTAGAGCTGCCATAACAAAATATTATCGAGAGGGCAGGAATCTATTTTCTCACAGTTCTGGAACCTGGAAGTCCAAGATTAAGGCATGGCAGATTTGGTTTCTCCTGAGGCCTCTCTCCTTGGCTTGCAGATGGCCCTTTCTCTGTGAGGGCACATCACTGATGTCTCTTTCTCTTCTTATGAGGACATTGGTTCTATTAGATTAGGGCCCCATCCTTATGACTTCACTTAACCTTAATTACCTCTTTTTAAAAAAAAGATTTTATTTATGTATTTGTTTGTTTGTTTGTTTGTTTGAGACAGGGTCTTACTTTGTCACCCAGGCTAGAGTATAGTGGTGTCATCATAGCACTACAGGCACTCTTTAAAAAACTACTCTTAAAAAAATAAAGTATTTTTTAGCCTGGGCACGGTGGGCTCATGCCTATAATCCCAGCACTTTGGGAGGCCGAGGCAGGAGGATTGCTTGAGGCTGGGAGTTTTAGACCAGCCTGGGCAACATACTGAGACCCCATGTCTTTACAAAAAATAGAAAAATTAGCCAGGTATAGTGGCGTGTGCCTGTTGTCCTAGCCACCTGGGAGGCTGAGATGGGAAGATCGCTTGAGCCCAGGAGTTTGAAGCCACAGTGAGCAATGATCCCGCCACTGTACTCTAGCCTGGGTGACAGAGCAAGGCATTGTCTCCAAATAAATACATATTTTTTAAAAAGAGAGCAGTTTTTTAAAGTTCACAGCAAAATTGAGAGGAAGGTACAGAGATTACACATATACCCCTTGCCTCCATATATTAATCACCTCTTTAGTGACCCTATGCCCAAATACAGTCACATTGAAGGTTAGGGATTCAACATAGGAATTGGGTGGCGGACTGATTTAAAAATCAGTCTGCAGTAGAGACTAAGATCCATGGCCATAACTAGCCTCCTTTCCCACTGAACTGATCTGAGAGAGGGAGGAGAAAGAGAAAAAGAGAGGGAGAGACACAGAGACAGAGACACAAGCCAAGCAACACATCACTCCAACAATGGTTTTCAAGCCTAACTGCTCTTGAGAATCACCTGGGGAACTTTACAAATGCGTCAAAGCCTGGACCCCACCCACAGAGTTTATGACTTAATTGGTCTGGGGGAAATCTGGGCCTATGTATTTTTTTATTGAGATGTACTTCACGTACCGTAAAAGTCACCTTTTCAAAGTGTACAATTTAGTGGTTTTTAGTATATTCACAGAGTTGTGCAACCATCACCACTCTCTAATTCCAGAACGTTTTCATCACCCCAAAAAGAAACCCGGACCCATCAGCAGTCGCTCCCATTGCCCCTACCCCCAGCCCCGGCAACCACCATCTCCTTTCTTTCTCTATGGACGTGCCTATGCTGGACATTTCATAGCAATGGAATCATACGTGGCCTTGGTGTCTGGCTGCTTTCATGGGCTTGTGTATTTTTTAAAAATCTCTCTGGTTGTACAGCCAGGGTTAAGAAGCACTGTGCTAACAGAAGTCTCTTCATGGAAACAAGAGAACTTACAAAGGAATTTCTCTGAACCTCCCCTAGGATCAGTCCACAGTGAATGAGATTCCCAGCAGCTCCCGTAGAAAAATCTGGGAAACGGCTCTGATTGGCCCAGCTTGGGTCACATGCTCACCCCTTCACCAATGACAGTGTCCAGGCAATAATCACATGATCACTCCTTTGGGCTCTAGCCCAAGGAAAATAGAGGGCCTTGGCAAAGGATTTTAAGTAGGAAAGGACATAATCAAATTTAGAAACATCCATTTGTCCAGGAACCTTAAACTGCTAAGGAAGACCAATTAACCTTAATACGCACGTATTAAGTGCGTGAGGCAATGATGCTAATAAACAAAGATAATCTACCACATATAGGAAATCCAGAAGACTGAGGATCTCGTTAAATGATACCATGGGGGTGCGATGCACAAAACCCAGACTGTGGGAAACTACAGGACAGACAATACATTCGTTTCTGTCAGTAAATAGACTGCAAGAAAAAGATAAAAGAGATAGAAGGAGAAACTAGAGATTCAAAGACATTTAAAGACACAGCACCCAATCACAATCTATGGTTGTTATTAATATTTAGATCTTAATTTTTAGGCCAGGCGCGGAGGCTTGCACCTATAATCCTAGCACTTTGGGAGGCTTAAGTGGAAGGATTGCTTGGGGCCAGGCATTTGAGACCAGCCTGAGCAAGAGCAAGATGCTGTCTCTACAAAAAATAGAAACAGAAAAATTAGCTGGGCCTAGTGGCATGGGCCTATTGTCCCAGCTATTCAGGAGGCTGAAGAGGGAGGATTGTTTTAGCCCAGGAGTTTGAGGTTGCTGCAAGCTATGATGATGCCACTGCACTCTAGCCCAGGCAACAGAGCAAGACCTTGTCTCCAAAAAAAAGATAAATAAAAATTAAAAAGAGATAGATATTAATATTTTACAAATTAATGACACTTATGAGACAACTGGAAATCCAAACATTAGATATTTCATGATATTAAGGAATTATTATTCATTCTTTCAGGTATGAAAATAGCATTTTAAAAATCTTTATCTTTTAGTGAAATATCTATGAATGAAATGATAGAATAGACGGATTTGCTTCAAAATATTATGTGAGGAGGGAGTGGATTGGGATAGGGATGGAGCAGGCCTAGCCTGGGTTGACGTTTGTTGGGGCTGGGGGGTGGGAACACAGGAACATTATAATATTCTATCTTCCTAATGGATGTTCAAAATTCTCCATAATAAAAAGTTAAAAAGTAACAAAAGTATATATTTATATTGACAAGGTCTTGTCACCACTTTCTTTTCTTTTTTTCTTTTTTTAAAGTAATTTACAAAGGTTTATTCTGAGCCAAGCATGAGTGACCATGGCCTGGAGCCACGCCCAAGAAGCCTTGAGCAAGTGGTCTCTCCCTTTTCTTTTACACTGGTTTGAATGTTTCTTTTAAAAAGGAGGAAGGAAAAGAGCACTCTGGCCACCATGGGGTGACTGGGCAGGGGGTTGGAAGACTGAAGGTAGGCAGCCCAGTTAGGAGGCTGTTTGAATGACCCAGGAATGATGGTGGCAGGAGGGCAAAAGAAAAGATAGAGAGACACTTAGGAAGTGGAACACCGGACACTTAAGACATGAAGGACTTACTGTCAATTTTTTTGTTTGGTGTTTGGTTGGGTGGGGACAGCATGATGCTGTTTCTGGCATGGGCAAGCGGGTGGCTCCATCTGCTAATCAGGAAACATCAGGAGAGGAGAAAATTTGAGGGGATGGACTTCAATTGTGCACACAGTGACTTTGAGGTGCCCATGGGACGTCCAGGTGGAGCTGTCCAGTTGGTTAAGAGGTTTGGGAGGAAGTTGAGCCGACACATATTATAAAATCAGAAGGTGCCAGTGTGGAGCACATGACTGAGGCCACGTGTGAGAAGGTGGCTGCCTGGAGAGGAACTAGAAAAGAAGAAAGGACCCTGGAGAAGAAAGGACAAGCCAGGCCCAGTGGAAGGCCAACTTTGAAAACAGAGGCAGAGAAAGAGGAGCCTGCAAGACAGGCTGCAAAGAAACAGCCACAATGTAGGAGAAAAACTAGAGTGTAAATTTCATGGGCGTTAGGAGCAGAAAAAGGATCGACAGTTCCAAAAGCCACTGACATTCAAACACAGAAAGAAACGAATGCCATCACTAGATTCAGCAACAAGATGTTGTGTGACCTCAGTGAAAGTGGCTTCCGGCTGAGCACGTCGGCCAGCTGCCTTGGGTTGAGGAGTGAATGGGAGGCACACGAGGGTGCTCCACAGGCCTGCTCTCCCCGCCACAGCCCCTTCCTTCTAAGCGAGGCTGCGCTGTCCGTGATCCGGTGGCCCTAAACAGCCGCATCCTGTACTTTGAGGACAGTGACCTTTGGCTTGTCTCGTCACTTGAAGAAATTGCTGGGCTAATTAGGTTTCATCTCTCTTGGGCATCTGTTGACAGTGGGCGCCGGAGTGGTCACTATGGGATGGTGCTAGACGGGTAAGTAGAGAGAAGAAGGAACAGCAGAGATGGTCAGAGAGAACAAAGAGAAAGAGACATGAGGGAGGAGAGGAGAGACGAGGAGCTCATGCTGCTGAGCCTGCAGTCCCCGTTCCGAGCTTCCTCGAGGCCAGCTGTGCTGCGGTGTCTTCTCTCTAGATTTGCACATGATTGACTCTGGTGTCCCTGTAAGAAGCAGCTCCCTAGAGCTAGCCAGATGGGTCTCTATTCCAAAGGAACTTGAGCAGAACAGGAAGTGGGGAAGTGGAGCCAGTGAATGTGGGTAACTCCTTCTAGAAGTTTAGTTTTGCAAAGGAGGAGACAGAGGGGGCAATAACCAGATAGAGTGATGAGAGCAACTTAAAGATATCTTAATGTTTCTCGGGATAAACCGAGAGAGAGAGAGAGAGAGAGAGAGAGAGAGAGAGAGAAGGATGTTGGACACAAGAGAGCTGGGACAACTGATAAATCGAGGTCTCAGAAGAGGTGGATGGTAGGATCATTCTCAAACAACCTGTGAGCCCAGTGTCGTTGGCCGGGTGTGTTGGGCTCTGTGCTTCCCCAAGACAGAGCAGGTCCCCTCTCAGCTGCCTCTTCTGTTCACACCTCCCTGGTAAGAAACAAGCCGCAGTGACTCCTGCTCTGTCTTCATCGACCACGTCTTTGTGCTAGGCTTTTAGCAGCCTGGGTGGGATGTATATATCACTTCAAATGCCTCCCAGACTTGCTAAGTCACTTCCAGGAGGCATCTGACCGCCGTATATGATCACTTTCTGTTGGACTCTGTAGCAGCACCCAGCTCTAACACAGACCTTCAAAGATGGAGTTGGTTATATTCTGGCTGTTTCTTCACCTTGAGTCTTAAGGCATAAAATGGCCCCACGTAACCTGATGGACACATTTCCCACTACTTCTTTGCACACACTCCACGCTCCATCTCCTGCAGACAGCTCGCTGTAGAACGTCTCTGCATCAGGATCCTCCAATTACCTGTTTCCTTTTCAATCTGCCCTGCTAGATAGACCCTAAGCAACTTGCAGGGAAGGAACGCGTCTTGTTTACTGAAGTACGTCTAGCTCCTAGCACAGGCCTGTACAGAATAGGCTCATACTAATAACTGTTCAATAAAATTTTCCCTGAATGCACGTCATACTTTTCTACCTGCTGGCTTTTATTCAAGTGACTCCTGCTCCCACCCCAGAAGATCCTTGTCCCATGTCAGAGTCTTAACTAGATTCCCCTAATCTACTATCTCTCCCCACCACCATGAACTGCTCGTCAGAGTCCCAATCACTCTGCATCTTATCAGCCAGTCACGCTCTGTCCCGTGCGGCCCAGCACACCGCACTTGCGCTGCTGGTTTACTTGTTTTACTGCCCGCATCCCTCCCCCCATTAGGCCGAGACGAGCTCCCCAAAGACAAAGGAAGGATGGGTCTTATCCATCTCTGTGTCCCTGTCTTACACTCTCTCTTTCTTAGCAGCAATTAGAATAATGTCTGCCACATATAGGTGAACACTACCTGTGTAATCCAGGTGGGACAGGTCCTTCTTCTGTGTCCTGGAGTACTTACTGCTAAAATATTGGGGTGGGGGAATAGGGACAGGAATTACATATTAGTCCTACTGTCTCTCAATTTGTAAACTGCCCTCAGACCACAGGACCCTCTAAGTCTAGTGACACCTGGTGGTACCTCCATGGCAGGAGTAGAGGATCGGGGTGGCAGGCATCAATGCTGTTGGTGGCACCCTCCCAAGTTGATCAGAAAGTGCTTCCCTCCCCTCTGCCTGCCTTACTAGTCTTTGCCAACCCGAACCCTGCTGACTACTAAAGAGACCACAGTGTGGACTGAGAGTGCAGACGGATCTCACATAGCAGCCTACAGTCTTTGGGTGAAGGAACAAAAGAAATGTCTGCGTTTACACAGTTCCCTTGTGCCACCCGTGGTGAAGAGGTCTTATAGAATTAGGCCTCCAGAAAGAGGAAGTCCGCAAAGACACTCCTTTTCTCCCCATCTCTGTCCATCTCTCCTCAACGCCCTCTTCCTCCCAGCCCCGCGTTTCATGCAACCAGACCTGATATCCTCCTCTTTCCCCCTAGATACTTTCCCTCTTCACGGCTTACCCTGTTCCCCAAACCTTGCTGATTTTTTTTCGCTCTGCTTATTCTATCAGCTCCTGAGAAATGAGTCCTCAAATGACGCTGGATTTGTCTATTTCTCTTATTTCTGTCGACTTTCTCATATCTTTAAGGCTATGTTATTTATTAGGTGCTGGACATCATTTGTGAAAATTATAGCTATCATTTGAGGCCGTGGATGATGGTAAGATTTATTTTTGCCTCTGGCAGGCAGTTAGGGTTGGCGCAGACACCCTTAATCCAATGGTTTTCAACCAGAGGTGACTTTGCCCACCAGGGGACATTTAGCAACTTCTGGAGACAGTTTTGGTGGTCAGAATTTGGGGAAAGACAGTGCTACTGAATCTGGTGGCTGGAGGCTGGGGACGCTGCTCAACATTGCACAGGACAGTCCACAACACAGAATCACCTGTTCCCTGATAACATCAGCATCAGCGTCAAT
>NW_012142634.1:4376265-4439769 GCF_000956105.1 Propithecus coquereli
TGCCTGCCTTACTAGTCTTTGCCAACCCGAACCCTGCTGACTACTAAAGAGACCACAGTGTGGACTGAGAGTGCAGACGGATCTCACATAGCAGGCTACAGTCTTTGGGTGAAGGAACAAAAGAAATGTCTGCGTTTACACAGTTCCCTTGTGCCACCCGTGGTGACGAGGTCTTATAGAATTAGGCCTCCAGAAAGAGGAAGTCCGCAAAGACACTCCTTTTCTCCCCATCTCTGTCCATCTCTCCTCAACGCCCCCTTCCTCCCAGCGCCAGACCTGATATCCTCCTCTTTCCCTCTAGATACTTTCCCTCTTCACGGCTTATCCTGTTCCCCAAACCTTGCTGATTTTTTTCGCTCTGCTTATTCTATCAGCTCCTGAGAAGTGAGTCCTCAAATGACTCTGGATTTGTCTATTTCTCTTATTTCTGTCAACTTTGTCATATCTTTAAGGCTATGTTATTTATTAGGTGCTGGACATCATTTGTGAAAATTATAGCTATCATTTGAGGCTCTGGATGATGGTAAGATTTATTTTTGCCTCTGGCAGGCAGTTAGGGTCGACAGAGACACCCTTAATCCAATGGTTTTCAACCAGAGGTGACTTTGCCCACCAGGGGACATTTAGCAATGTCTAGGGACAGTTTTGGTGGTCAGAATTTGGGGAAGGACAGTGCTACTGGATCTGGTGGCTGGAGGCTGGGGACGCTGCTAAACATTGCACAGGACAGTCCACAACACAGAATCACCTGTTCCCTGATAACATCAGCATCAGCGTCAATAGCACCGAGGTGCAGAAACCTTGCCTTAATCTAATGAAAAATTAAGCTGAGGCCGGGAGGGGGGCGGTTCATGCCTGTAATCCCCACACTTTGGGAGGCCAAGGCGGCAGGATTGCTTGAGCTCAGGAGTTCAAGACCAGCCTGGGCAACATAGTGAGACCCTGTCTCTAAATAAATAAATAAATAAATAGCCGGGAGTGGTGGCACACGCCTGTAGTCCCACCTACTTGGGAGGCTGAGGTGGGAGGATCACTTGAACCTGTTAGCTGGAGGTTGCAGTGAGCTGTGATCATGCCACTATACTCCATTCTGGGCAACAGAGTGAGACCCTGCCTCACCAAAAAAATAAATAAATAAAGATGATTAGAAGCTGGGCTTCAATCTTCATGAGGCTTTCTCTATTTCCAACCCTACTCCTTGGGCGCAGCCTTGTGGAAGTCCCAGATGAAAGCCTGAGGTGATTACTTGGGCTCTTCCTCCTTGGGAGCCCTGAACTCCAATTTTTGTCCCCCTACTACGAGACTGCTGGAAGTTTATCTGCCTCTTAAGCTGGGCAAATGCCTCAAAGTTCAAAGCTCTGCTGAACTTTCTCTCCAACGTCTTGGCCCTCACATCCTCACCACGTTGGTAGCTCACCTTGTTTCGCCCACTTTTCCAGCTGTTCTTGATCGGAGGGCTGATCTGCCAGTCTGCACAGCAGGAGGAGGTTTCCTCTTAGTCTCTTCTTGAGGCTTTCAAATATGCAGGCTTCAGGCCTATTACGACGCTAATGAGTTTCTTCTCTGTTCATACTTTGCCATTCTGCATGGAGGGGCGGCTCTAGTCCCACGAGAGGAGACATGATTCTCATCTCTGATAGTTACTGCCACCAGCAAGAGCTACGGGGTGAGGAAGAGGCGGGTTCTCATTAGTTATCTAAGAAACAAACGTGCCTCATTCTTAGTTTTTCCTTTCTTATACAAAGAATCATATTTTTCCTCTAACATTATTTTGGTCCCACTCCTTAGGGAAGAATAAACATGTCATTAAAGTGCTGAGAACATTGGTCTTTCCCCCCAAAGCCTGACTTACATTGCTAGAAAACCAGCCCGGCGGTGACTGGGCCAGATCGCAGATGCGTGTGGATTCGATTATTTCTGACTCACAAATTTCCCCAATTTTAGAAAATGAGGGTGTCTCATTTAGTCGTGGAATGAAGGAGTGAAGGAATGCTGGCTGCGTTCTAGTCAGCCAAGATAAACACCTGACCAGACCAGCACCACGTCCCGTCTTTGCTTGCTTTACTTGGTTTTCAAATAAAGTCTTAGTCTTTGTTAGCGTATCCCTTGTATTATAAGAAATACAAAATAATGAAAGATATACTTCTTCAGGTGATTCATCCTAAAATGGAGCCCACGATCGGCTTCTCGAGAAAGCAGGAAAGGATTCCTCCAGGCAGAGGTGAAAAATAGAAGGCACAGTCATGATTCGCCCCCTACTGGTCAATGGGGTGAAATCCCTCACTGCAGATTTTCATAATTGCTGTTGAGTTCTTCATTAAGAATCACAGCACTGAAGCCGAATTTCATTAATCCAAGGGGAAGCAGCTTGCTAAAACAAGTCACTTACGGGGGAGGCTGGGATGAAAAGCCGTATCTCAGGACTCCAGGGCCAAATTTAACAGCCACAGTCTACCAAGGTCCGAAGTAGCCTTAACCTGTACTCATAAATCAATCCCTCTGGAGATTTCAAACCTTCAACTAGCTTTGGGAAAGCCTTAGCTCTAAAGAAAGATTTTGAGTTTCACATTTCAGTGGATCACAAAAAAAAAAAAAAAAAAACGAATCACATCTATCCGAAATCAACCATTTACATTTTATAGTAATTAGTAAATTACTCTTGGGCCTCATGTTCTTATTTGTACCATGTGTGCACTCTCTTTCATTCTAAGCTGAAACTTTACCCTTAAAATTGTTCATGCAATGATTATATGTAATTTTATTTTTAAACTATATATTTTCTTTCATTAATTTCTTTAATTTTTAATTTTTTTATTGATATATCATAATTGTGAATATTTTAGGGGTACATGTGATATTTTGATACATATATACGATTCATAATGATCAAATCCGGGTAATTGAGATACCCATCACCTCGATATATTTCCCGATATCTTGATCATTAGGATGAAATATAATGAACTAATAATCAATATGGAGGCATTACCATGTTTTTAATATTTTTAAATCCTGATAGTTTAAAATGTATATATTTGAGATAAAGATCCTTTTGTCTTTTTTGTCTGAAAGAAATCTGTGACCCAATAATTAGTCAAACTCATCTCCAAAAAAATGTTAATGTAACTGGGCACCTATTGGGAGACATTTTAAAATGATGCCAGCTGCTTCTACTCAGAAGGTAGACAGAGTCATCTTAGAGCTTTCATTATTCGGGCAAGAGCCTTCATGTGGATTCTTTTAATTATGAAAACTTAGGGCAAGCAGGCACTCGTTGCGCTGAGTGAAAACTGACATAAAATGTTTTTTAAAGGGTTGATGAAGCCTGTCCCTCCCTTAATACCTCTTGATGAGCAAAGCTTATTGTCAAGGAAAAAGGGTTTGAACTTGTCTAACAGTCCAGGAGCCTCCCGGGGGCAAAATCTGTGGATCCCAGGCTTTGCTCTCTGGGATTCAAAGACAGAGAAACTCGTTGGGATGGATGGAAGGTCATTGATGGGAAAGAACGCAAAGGCCCCAAGGGGAACTGTGGGAGAAGTCTAAACTGGAGAACAGCGGTGTTGGGGGGTAGGGGTAGGAAGATGGTAGGGGGGGTTAATGAGAGTTCATGGGAGGACATACCCTGTAGGACCAAGAGTGGATGGCCACAAGTGAGAATTAGTTGACTGCATTCGGCTGTATTCTGTTAAAGTTGGCTAGGACTTTTGTCCAGGTGAAGGTGTTCAGAAGAGTCTTGTTATGGTGGTAAGCACCTCATTTGCATCACAACTGGGTGAGGATGTAGTGGAGGCTTCCCAGTGCCATTCCTGGGTTTTCCACTTTCCACATTCTGCGAATTTGCAGGCTCTGATGTTAGCAGAACATTCTCTCACCCTTCTCACAGCCATGTTCTTTATGCTAAGTAAACTGCTTATTTGTTTATACTCACAGGTGTGTGAGTTTGCAACCCAGTGAACTGGAAGGATCCACGTCTGTCATTCTTGGACCTCAAGCCTGGGCCTCAGTCTTCATGGGGAGTACTTGCTGGTTCCAGCATAGTGTGTGGCTGAGGAGGGAGCTCTGTATCCAACTGCTCAATGTATCAGTGTGGTCCAAGAGGGTGCGGAACTCAGACTGTGGAAAGTGGCCCCAGGTGGCGGCCTTAGGGATCCAAGCCAGGTCAATGCCAAAGGGGAAAGAAGTGTCCATCTGACAAAGAAGGGCCAGCTTTCAACAGCAACCCTGTGGGTGCTTCCAGAGCACTGGCTGGTGAACCAATGAGACCTTCCGTTCTGTCTCTCTACCTGGCACCTGCAGCAGGATTGATTCCCACAGACCTGAGTGGGCTCCTGAAGTTCCTGGACAGTTCAGGGAGGAAGGGAGAGGCCTTCAGATAGAGGCCCTAGACTTCTTGTTAATAAGGTCATGTAGATGCTCCAGCAATTCATTGGAAAAATTAGAGACCTCGCTGTATGTTGGCCCCAAAGTGTTGGTCGAAGCAGATCAAACTAGTTACCAGGTCTCCTGATTTGCCTTATTTAGAGTCCCAAGGAAAGCAATATATCATTTTATTTTTTTGGCCAGCTGCCCTCCTTGTGCGCATGGCCCTGAAACGAAGCTGGCATCATCCTCAAGTGCTCTGCCTTCAGTGAATCGTGTTGTTCAGACCTCTTCTCGTCTCCACAAGCTCTGCTGGAGGGATAGGCGTTCAGTAGCCATGTTTTGTACCACATGACTCTGCTCTGTCACTCTGGCCCTCGCTGATTGGGCTAGGGGTGAGTACCTGCCCCAAGGCAGGCAATCCATGAGCTAGTCAGTGAACTTTAGCACCTGCTGCTAACAGGTGAGTTGTCAGTTACAGCTATGATTTTAAACACTTAACTAAAATATGTAGAAAATGAGATACGAAAAAATTAGAACCTTCCTATGCTACTGGTGGGAATGTAAAATGGTACAGCCACTTTGCAAAACAGTCTGGCAATTTCTCAAAAGGTTAAACACACTTAGCACATGACCTAGCAATTCCACTCCTAGGTACATACCCAAATCAAATGAAAACATATGTCTGTACAAAAACTTGTTCAGAAATGCTCATAGCAGCATTTATAATAGCCAAAAAGTAGAAGCAACCCAAAAGTCCATCAACTGATGAATGGGTAAATGAAATGTGGCACACCCATACAATAAACGTTATTCAACAACAAAAAGAAATGAAGTACTGCCACATGATGCAACATACATGAACGTTGAAAACATTCGCTTAGTGGAAGAAGCCAGTCATGAGACAAGATTATTAATATCATATGATTCTGTTCACATGAAAAGTCCAGAATAGGCAATTCTATATAGAGAGAAAGTAAATTTGTGGTTTCCAGGGGCTGAGGGTGCAGGGGGGTTAGAGGGAAATGGAAGTAAATGCTACTGAGTTTCTTTTTGGATGATGGAAATGTTCTAAAATTGGTTGTGGTGATCGTTGCACAACTCCATGAATATACCGAAAATCATTGAATTATACACTTTATTTTATTTTCATTTTGTTCTAGAGATTTATTCTTAAAGACACCGATTATCCTGTTTAAAAGTTCCTGGTGAGGGCACTTGACTGGACTGTTATTTCTCTTACGTTCTAGAAACCAGCTCCCTTCTCACCTCAACTGTATGATCCTTTCTTAGCCAAACAGGATTAAGATGGCCCATCCGTCATTTGTCAAGAGGAAGTCTGAATTCCTAGGAGAGGGGAACTTGGAATCAGTTATTTGGTCGAAGTTTGCACAAATCATCTGAAGATGCCCGGCGAGGTTGCCAGAAACCCAGCAGTAAGACAGATCAACAGAAGAGGTGATGGCCCGGGGAAATCCTCACTAAGGAGTTGTCTCTCTGTCCCAACAAATAGCCTGGCATCCGGACACTTCCTAAATCCATTTCCTTCTCCTCAACTCAGTTCAGATTGCAGGGAGCTGCATCTACTTGGGGGAGACAGAGACAGGAGTTCCCAGGAGCTAAAACAGACTCTGGCAGCTGCTGAGGCTGTCTCTCGCTCCCTCACCTCGAAAAGAAGTTGCTCCCACCTGTGAAGACCCACAGCTTTGACCCAGAGCTGCTCCCTGCCTCTTCCAGCAGTTGTGGGGTGCCATTCCACTCGGGTGCCAATGGGTCCCACCCAGGGACTCCAAATTGTGTTACCGAAAGTTCGGCATTTGTCCCCAAGGCTGCATCAGAAGAATGAGCATAAGTGGTTTGAGGAGAAGGAAAGAGGAGTTTATTAATTTGCCAGCAAAAGAGGAGGTTGGCAGACTCCTGTCTCAAAGTACCAACGCCCTGAATTGTACACTTTAAATGGGTTAATCGTATGGTATGTGAATAGTATCTCAATAAGGTTGATGTTAAAAAAAAAAAGACATGTAAAGGATAAAACAGTGAACAGTGGGAGAGGAAGCTAAAAGGTTCTGATGTAAAGAGAGACCATTGCAGCCACAGAGAGCCTGTGTAAGCCAAAGTTCCTAGTAGACAGAAGGTGTATCTCTAGGGAGGGATTGAAGGAGGAGGCAGGTGGTAAGGTCTTCTAAAGCTGTCTGATTTTACAACCAATGCAGTTGCCACCATCTCTAAAGGCTCTTCTATGACCTTCCAGAACTCTCTGCCTCACACAGCTGCAAGCCAGCTGAAACACATCCTTGTCCTGAAGAATGCAAGAAATCAGCATCAACAGCATCCAACTTAAGAGTTAACAGCACTGTTCTCTTTATTTGCACATTGCAGTGGTCATTTGAAGCTAAGTAGTTCCAAGAATCTATAGCTCATAAAGAGCCACATGATAGACATTCCTGGAACTTGTCTGCTGGGAATTTCCATGGAACTGATTTCCAACCTAGTCCTTTCTGCTGGAAGTCTGTGCAGGCACAGGTACTGTGATATTGGTATACCCTTCCTGTATTAGTGGGAGCATGGTAGGAAGGTGCGTGGGCATCTGGGGTTTTGTGGGACTGAGCACATGTGACTTTGAGGCTCTAGGACAAGAGCTGGCCCTTGAATCTTCTCTGTCTAGCCCAACACCCCATGACCTTTGGTTGAATTTTCTTAAATTTTATCTAGATATGTATAAAAAGACACCTGTTTGTGCCTTGATTTTGGAATTGGACTGGCCTCCTTGATCATTAGGCTTCCAAATATATAATGTTGAGGAACCCCGAAGGGTGACTGCCATGGTTAGGTACCAAATGCAAGGGGGATTAAGGGTCAGTGTGCTCGTGCAACCCCCATCTCTGCACTTCCTTGTTTTACTAACAGCAGGTTCCAGCTCCCAGAAACCATGCTGCTTCCTGGTCTCCCTTTGCTGAGGTCATTCTCCCTAAAGGCCCCATCTCGTGGGAATGGCTAGTGGTTTGCCAATTTGAGTTTGCCTCCCTGATGGCATCATGTGCCCTGATTCTGATGTCCTAATCATCATTGGGAGAGAAGAGCAACTTCAGGAAGAGCTGGAGGCTCAGTTTGATGGCGGCTCCTTGGCCTCCCTCGTGCTGCCCTCTCTTCAGCTCCTCTCCCCTCAAGGCCTGGCCTGGGACTTTCCTGGATTCCAGGGCTCAGAGATCTTTGCAATGAACCCCACTGATTGAGGTCCTTTATGGAGGTCTCTGTTCCTGCCTGTCCCAGCCACAAGATCCCTGCTTGGACCACTGTAAAAAGATGCCATCCAGACTTGAGTGGCAGGGAGGTTATAGAAGTGGAGAGAAGAAACCAGAGTGATGTGCTATTAGCCCTGCCCCGGACCTGCCCAGATGCCACCTTGAGGTTGGAGAGCTCTGGGCCTGCTTCTTGCCCCTTTCTCCTGGTCATGGGGTGGTATGAAGGGAAGAATTGGAGAAACAACGCTCCCAGTTATTGACTGTCTTGGCAAGTGGGTGTACTCAAAATTACATGTGCTACTTCATGTAAAGTACTCTTACTGTCGCCATTTACCTAAGGGAGAAACCGAGGCTCAAAAAGGTTAAGAACCTGCCCAAGGTCGCACAATCATTGAGTGAGGAAGCTGGAAACTGGGATTGAAACCCGGCCTACCTGACTCCAGAGCCAACCTCAACCACTACCCTTAAAATTCCTGTGATGAACAGGCCAGCAAAAAGAGCATGAGGGTTTCAAGGCGAGTTTTGTTTACACCAGGGGATCCTGGAGGCAGCCCACTGACTTCTTTAGAATAGAGGAGTCAGGGCTGGGGACTCCGAACGAGCTGCAACAGGGTGCTCTTGGAGATCTTTGAGCAGGATGAAAGCCTTGGGTGGGGGTGTGGGGACAGAAAAGGGTTGCAGCCAGAGGGAGAGGTGCTGCCTCTCCCAGCTGCCTTTTCTCCCGGGCCTTCATCGGCACCTGTCCCCCGCCCAAGGCAGGTACAGCAGAGTCAAAGAAGCCCAAGTCACAGCCCTTGCCCTTACAACGCTCCCAGGGGTAGCAGGAAGGACAGGAGGGACTGGAGACAGAATTAAATATTTATAGCTCAGTGGGACTTGGAACTTGCTAACTGGCAGCCGGGAGGCTGAGTCTGGCCTGCAGATGGGTTTTGGTTGGGCCTGCCTGGTTTTAAAAAACATTTAAAAATATTTAAAAATTGAGAGATTTCACAGGAACAGATTTCTGGTCTTTCTTGAAGATTGGAAAGCGAAAGCTCTTACAACACTAGACCCCTGTCCCCGCACGTCCCACCAGCTGGGGCTGGGTGTCATGTCTGCCTCCGTCCCACCCCCACTTGTGACAGCTGGCTCTGTCACTCCTCCACCTGGCTGGCCTCTATGAGCTTCGCGATTGCACCCCATGGAAGGCTTGCACTGGGCTAGAGCTGACTGGGTGCTGGGGAAACCCTGAGGGAACCCCAAGATTTGCATTCTAGCTTCCTGGATGCTATCAGGTGCATGCTCACCTTTCCATGTGCCCTGCAGGCAACTGCGAGTTAAATTTTGGGTTCAGGAGAAAGAGGGTCCTAGAAACATAGACCCGGAGGTGACTGGGGTCTGGGAGGAGGAAGCTGGGGAACCAGTGAGAGTGTGAACAGCACGTATCAGCCAGGCTTCTCCAGAGAAACAGAACGTACCTATACTCTGTGCGTGTGGCTTTTGGTAAGGAATTGGCTTACACAATTGTGGAGACTGACAAGCTGGAAGTCTGTAGGGCAGGGCAACAGGCTAGAAACTCAGGCAGGAGCTGATGCTGCAGTCTTGAGGCAGAGGCAGAATTTCTTCTCCAGGAAACCTGTTTTTGCTCTTAATACCTTCAACTGATTGGATGCGGCCCACCCACACCATGAAGCATAATTAATCTCCTTTAATTAAAGTAAACTGATTGTAGATGTTAACCAGATCTACAAAACACCTGCATGGTAGCATCTAGTGTTTGATTAAATAGCTAGATACTCTGGCCCAGCCAAGCTGACATATAATACTAATCGTCACATGGTGGTGAGCACAGTGGGGTGAAGGAGGAATCTGGGAGACCTTTTAAGAAAGGGAGGGAAAAGAGGGGAGTCCAAAGGGTCTGATGGGAGGAGAGCTGGAGAAATTGTGTACCGACTACAGCGACGTGCCTGCCCACGGGAGGTTTCGGCAGGGGCGATGGGGTGGATCACAGCGGGTGGCAAGGGGGCCTAGCTGGCTGTTTCTCCATGTCTGATAACAAAGTGGGTAGGCTGGGAGGGGCGAGAAGGAAGTGGGTTTTTCCGGTTCATGCTTCTTGTGTGCTAAGGAGAAAGAAGGGGCCAGTTGAGAGAGAAAGAGATGACAAGCAAGGAACAAGCAAGGGGCTGGTGGCAGGATCGCCCCTCTTCCGACTAGAGACCTTCCCTCCACATGGCTAGCCAGGTCCTCAGAGCAAGCTCTGGCTAGGGAAGCTGGGACAGGAAAAGGAGTATTCTAGAAAACGACCCTTTCTACCTGGAATGCTTTTTCCAACTCCCTCTGCACATCCTTCAGGCTGCTGGCTTCCAAGTGCACCATGAACTCTGGCCCTGCTTGTCTTGGTCCTCCCCGTTGGGAGGACCTGTGGCCGCCTCTTCGTCCCCTCCACTGAGGGTGGGATGGCAGCACGGCGGGCTTCTGCTGCGCTCTCCTGTGGTCCTCCCCTGGGACTGACACAGCTCTTCCTGGTCTCCACTGGTTCTTACTGGGCAGCGCTGGGCAACAGAACAGGAAAGCAGGGACATGCCCATGACTGGAGGAATCACATAACTGGAGTTTTTAAATTTTTTTAAAAGCAACAAAGTATGACATGGGAAATTCAGATCTTCCTTACGTTTCTTTTGTGGATTACTATTTTGGATTACATATCGATAGAGGCACCAGAGTTTTTTCCCACACGCCAGGCCTCCAGGGGCTTCTCCAGCCCTGTTCTCCCCGCTCCGCACGCACACTTCCCAGAGCCCAGAGGAGGTGGTGCGCAGGCCGAGACCGGGAGAGGCGCTCAGGAAGAGCCAGTGTAGTCACAAAGGGGGGTGTGCCTGTCTGAGCTTTTTTTATGCTGCCTGAGAGTTCAAAACATGCTGGAACACGGAAAGAAAGGTATCTGCCCAAGTGACTAAGACATGTTCCAGCATTTTCCCACAGGCTCCTGCGCATCCTAAAATAACTACAACCCTGGATGCTGTCCGCTGGCATATGATTACACTTGTATAATGTTACAGGACAGTGGGCAGACGGGCCACACTCACCCGGGGCTCACAGGACACACAGCCCACGGTGGAGTCCGTGCTATGCTTCCTGGCCCGGCATAAGGAAGAAATACCAGGGGCAGAGACCACAACAGACACAAGCACGGACTTACCAGAATCATCCAGACCACCAAGAGGGGCCTTGGTCAATGCCCACCTTTCACAGATGGGAGGGGAAAGGCCCAGAGAGAGGAAACAACTTGCCCCAAATTACGTATCTGGGAATTACAAGGGAAAGCTGGTGAAAGAGCTGCCCCTCAACTCCATTTCCTGATGGTGGCATTTATTTCTGAAGGAACGTCCATTTAGCCTTGGAATCGTGACGTCTTAAGTGAGGGGGACTTTTAAGACCCTCCTGGCCGTTCCGGGTCCCTGTGTGCCCAGGTCTGGACAACACCGTGGGAGTAAGGCAAGCTCGGGATGGCCCTGCCACCCTCGGGGGACTTACGGTCTCGCTGAGGAAATGACTAAGGATGTTGAGAGTGCTGGCAGACTGAAGGGCACCAGCAGTTTTGGGAAAGGAAAGTCTGAGAAGGAACTCGGTTCAAATGGGGGAAATCTCACAAAAAGGGGGCCCCACGGGGGGCAGGATCTGGACACACTGGCAGGGAGGGCTACTGAAGGATCACAGAACCGCTGACACTCAGTAGGTATCTGGCCCCCCAACTCCTGAGGGGCCAACAGTTATGTTACTTAGAGCCTTGCAGCCAGCTCCATGCCCTGCCCCCGTGCAAGGCCCAGGGGCCACCGACACAGGCCAGGTAACTCCTGTCCTGCTGCCCGTGCTCCATCTACTGTGGATGATTGAAAATATTCCAGCTACACTAAAGAGCAACTTATTGATGATGTTTAGTGATAAAAATACTATCAACCTAATTCAGGAACCACTCAAGGAACTCTAACGTTGTTTGAAGTCCATTGAGAACAGACGCCCAAGTCCCAAAAAGAAGTGGTTATATTATCTTTGGTTCATTTTAAAAATAGTCCAGTAGGCCTTTTTTTTCTATTTACATGTTCACATTTCTAGAATTAGTGGCATGTCGGCTTGTATTCCCCAAATGAGTTCACCCAGGAATGATGTTGGCAGACTCCCATCGGAATGACTTCAGCCTTTCTCAGCAGGCTAAGAGTGGCAAGTACACCAGTGTGTATTTTTGTGCAGCACCGTCAGGCACCAATATTAAACTCAGTACAGTCATGAGAAATTCAGCTCAGGGGCTTTTAAGTCAGCATTCTCACTGGGACTTCCAAGGTCTCAGGCCTTTTCCTTTTCCCTTTCTTTGGCAAGCAGTGAAGAAAACCAAAATCCAGCACATCTCCACATTTTGGGGCTGTGGTCCTTCCCAAGCTTTAAAAAATCACTGGCACAGAAACAAGGATCTTGTACTCAGTGGCTTCTGAGTGCCTCTGGTCCCTAACCCCGAAGGCTTCTAGGAACCCAATCTGGGAAGACAAACCCGGTCCTGGTCTGGTTTGGTGACTCAGAGGTATCAGATAAAGATGACCCCAAGACTCTTAGAGCACATTTCCAACCCTCAGTGACCTGGACTCCAGGAACACTTTGGTCAGTCTCGGGCAATAGTAGGAACTGGCCTCCCCGAGAACTTTCCAATTATTCCAGCCTCCTGGTGAGGTCTGAGAGTAGCCCGAGGCCAGGTGGGTAGAGATGCTGCCTAAGTGGCACCTTGGCTGTTGGCTGGGGCAGTCTGAAGGGGTGCAGCAGGCACGTTCCCATTACCTGAGTGCACGGCCCTGAGTCTTCCCAGGTTCCAGCTGTAATCTGAGACTGAAAAGTGGCCAAGACAAATCCCTTCATGAGCCAGGCTGGTAGAGATGTCGTGAATCCCAGAGTAGGCTTGTAAATTCATCTGCCATTTATTCTGACTGAAGCCAGGAACAGACAATCTCAATGCTACCACTATTTTCAAAGGTTTAGAAACCACAAAACACGTTTTGAGTTATAGTATTACTTTATTTTCCTTTTTTTAAAATGTAGCATTAAAGTCGTCCAACATACAGATAATTCCTATGGCTCCTTACACATTGTGTTCTATCTAAAGTTAGGTATTTTATTTATGAGATGAAGAAAATCATCCCACTAAATGGCAACATTTCTGAAAAATAAGTCTCATATTTATGTGATGGGAAACTGACTCCCCATCTCCCCCCACCAAAAAACTTCTTCAGTCCAGAGCTACAGGAAGACAGCTCACGGCCACAGCTAACATGTGGTACCCATGCACAGAGAGGGCCCCAAAACAATAAGCAATGGAGTTTAACTTCTGCAACAACAAGCGACTTCTTTCTTTGTACAGAATAATATAGAAGAAAAGCATCATTTTCCTTTTAGCCCTTTTATTAGTGTGTTTTGCCTCCACCCAAGTTACTATGTACCAACCTACAAATAACAGAAACCAACCGACTTCAAGTCCCTGAAATACATGCAACTTAAAATTCCCTAAAGCTCACATCGGTTCCAAGTCTCTGAGTCTGGTTTGTACGGGGCAGAGACTACGGTGCTGCTGGGTTACCAGCTGTGTCTGTCGTGCTGCTGGGGTTTGAAGTTGCTGCTGCTTTGGCTTCTGGCTGCTGGGTTTCCGTTTGGGGACCTTCTCCGCTTCCGGCACTTTTCTCCCTCTTGTCTGCTGCCATCTCTATGATCGCCTGCAGCGGCTGATCGGTTCCAAGGTTGCTGGGCTGGAGTTCATAAACCTGCACTTGACCTGGGACATCAATTGCTTTCTGTTCAAGTTTTTCCAAGATGGTCTGAACCTTCCTGACACCATCTCTCCTGGCTTGACGCACATCAGCTCGTCCTTCAGGGTCCACCGAATCCAGGGCCAACAGCTCTTTGGTCAAATACTCTTCGATCATCAGGTACTTTTTGTCAGTCTTCTTGCCTTCGAAGTTGTCTACAGCCTGCTCCAACCCTTGCACCTTCTCCAGGATGGCTTCCACTTTCAGCACACCTGGATGTTTTGGGGGGGCCTCAGCTTCTGCTGGTTTTAGGGGTATAGCTTCTGCAGGGGCAGGGCTGGGGGCTGCCCTCTCTTCTGCAACCACATTCTTGGGAGAAGAGGGGACAGCAGAAGGGCCAGGGCTGGGAGGAGGACAAGGAACTGGAACTGAGGGAAGCTTTACTTCCACCTTCTCAGAGGGAGGTGGGGGCTTCTGAGAAACAGGTTTAGAATCCACCTCCTTGCGGATCACTTGAATCGGGATGTGTCCAGGATGGAGATCTGGTCCAACTGGGCCTGGCTTACTTTCTGGTTTGTTTTCAGGTTGGGGAACAGGTGGAGATTCTCGATGGGTCATGGGCTGCTGAGAGAAAGAGAACAGGACATAAAGATGTTTTTAATAACTGGCTGAAAGTCACTGACAGTTGTTTGTAGCTAATACAGATTAGAAAGAAAACTGGGAAAACGGATTTTTTTAAAAAAAAGTTTAACAGTATAAAGATTTTCAAAGTCAACCAATGGGCTGTTACAAAATAAAAACATGATATTAATTACGCAGGTGACCAAACCATTAGTTAGGCTTCCACTGTTCACCTTGGGTACCAGTTTGTTACCTCTCACCAAATATTCTTAAGGCAATGAAAAGAAAACCAATATAATTTTCAAAAAATGGAAATAACAAAAACTCATGCTGACTGCCAAACTAGGTTAGCTCAGAGCAGAGTCCTGAGTGACTCCAGCCTCAGGTGATGCAGCCATGGACTGGCTGACACTGGTCCTCCCTCCTTACGCTGCGTAGACAGTCTCTGCTCACAGTGTGACCTTCTCATCTCCTGTTTCAGAAAACATATAATCGTTTTTTTAAACCTATGACAGCCTAGTGGTTTAGGCCCAGGCTGATGTATTTTTTGAGAATAAGCAAGATGCTCAAAATAGTTAATACTGTAAGAATTTCGCTTCAGCACGTTTGTGCCAGAGCCTAACACTCAGCTATGATGCAGCATCTCCACGCCGACCTCTGGCTGCAGTTTCTCATGTGACTGTTTTTTAAATGAGCTATGCTCAAAACAGAAATATCTTGGCTCTTCTAGCATATCAAGGACTACCTAAAACCTCTTTAAAAATCTCACATGCCCTAATTTCATCAACTGGGAAAGAGTCAGACTATATTACTTCTAAAGTACTCCCAATTTGAAATACTAAATTCCACTATAATGTTCAGTTAGGTCACAAGTCTTTGAAAGCTTCCCAAAAGGGATCTTTGAACAAGCTATAAAAGGGAGGTTACTATAAACAAGGTTAATGGGGGTAAAAGTAGTAGTAAATATTCTTTCATTGATTATGAGAATAATATGTGGGAAAATACCTCTGTCTCTACAAATAGTACTTCCTTCCTAGGATTACTGAACCCAAGTATGGACATGGTATGACCCTTAGCTATCTAAACACAAGCAACCTCCCCTTCCATCAAATCTCTTCTGCCAATCAGATATCCTCAACTTTGGCCATCACCACTCGCAAACCAATCACACTGCCCTTCCTTGGGGTTTACAAACAATGGCTGTGTAAGAAATGACTTTGGAAAACACTTAAGAGAGGGTGCCCTATGGCCTGAGCTCTTCAAAAACATCAAGGCCATGAAAGCACAGAAAGGCCAAGGGACCGTTCCAGACTGAAGGTGACTAAAGAGGAGCGACATCTAAATGCAGTGCTCGTGACCCTGGATTAGATCTTGGAATGGGAAAAACTGCCGTAATGGAGATTTGAAAATGGACTGTGGATTGCATAATAGTATTTTAAGAGTGTTAAATTTCCTGAATCTACTAATTCTACTATGGTTATGAATGAGAATGTCTTTTTCTTGGGAAAATATATGCTGAAGTATTTAGGGGTAAAGGATATGATGTCTGCAACTAACTCCCAAATAGTTAAAATACACAGAGAAGAGAGAAGAAATGACAAAGCAAATGCAGCAAAATGTTAACAGTGAACTGGGTGACAGGTATATGGGACTTCTTTGTATGATTCCTACAACTCTAAGGTTGAAATTATTTCCAAATAAAAAAGCTTAAAAATTTTTAAAAGGAGGTGCTCTGATCCAGGGCCCTGGACAGTATCAGCATTTGTAGTGATACCCTACACTTGTTCATAGGGAGCTTTCCTTTAAAAAACTGTGGCAAAGAATTAATTCAGCTGCTCAAGTTGCAGCCAGAGGGGGCCCAGGGCTGCCGAATGTTCTGCTACTAAGCTGCTAAACTAAATGACTTCCTCCTCCAGGAACCAGCATCCCACATCTCCACTGGAGAATAAGCAGACCCGTGCCCACAACCTTCACCAGGCCACGATGGCTTCCCAGTCACCACAGCCAGCTGATGCATCAGCCAGGCAACGTGGTACCCAACTGCAAAGGGAGGAGGAAAGTATAAGACATGGTCCCTGTGGTCCGGTTCAGTGCTGAGCTGAAGAGATAAGATGAACACTTTTGAAATGCACAGAATAATCACATGTTGAACCACAAGGAACTCATACACGGCACCCTGAGAAAGATAAGAAGGCTTCATGGAAGAGACAAGGGCTCTTGTCCCTTGGAGGAGGACAGGGAGAACTTGGATTGTGTGGGCCTTTCAGGGAGGGGCTGAGCATGATCAAAGACACAGCGGGGGTAATGAGCAGAACGGGCTTCCGGAGTGGAGGAGTAACAGTGAGGAAGGAACCAGAGAGGAGACTGTGGCTGGAGCGTGCATATGGTGGGAAGAACCCTAAAAGGGTGTGGTGGGCACTAAGAAACCTGGTCCCAGGTGTGTGAGTTCTGCCGAGCCATTTCCTCTGCCCCTATAGCCACTGCAATGGAAAATGATCAGCCAAGCAAAACTGCAGAAAGTGCTCAGGGCTCAGAGCCCTCGTCCTGCATTTCTGTTGATGACCAGCAATTTTCTAAATCTCACTTTCCTCCAATTACACATAGGCACAGCTACGGGGAATCCAGGGCACTGCAGAGCTTCTCAGCCCCTGCAGAGACGCCACCGGAGCCAGTCTGCTGACACCTAACTTCCATACCTGAGGCCTGTCGACCATGGTGTGCACACGGATGGGTGACGGGGAGTGCACCGGTGTGCTGCCCCTGGCTGGCGAGCCCTCCCGGCTTGATGCGCCCCGGACAGGTGACCTGAACGGGGACGCTGCCCGTAGAGGCCGGGGCTCCCAGTCATCCCCCTGGATCTTGTGGTACACAGGCTGGTGGGTCTGGTATTCACCCTGCTGCGCTGGGTAGTGGGTCTTCTGGGCTTGGTGGAAGGAGGGCTGAGCTGCTGGCCGGGTGACGTTCTGCTCATGTATCACAGGGATGGGGATGTAGCCCCGGGGGAGCTGGTGACTGCCCAGGCTGCTCCTGCCAGAGGAGGGCAGGCTGGCAGAAGAGGACGAGGACGAGCAGTCAGAGGCAGCTGGAGACTGGGACCGCTGCAAGACACAAAAGGTAGAGGGCATGGCCCCATGAACAACCTCTCTGCCTTGGCACTCCAAGTGGGCCTTCCACTGTGCACCTGCTCAGGGGAACACATTTCCTAAGACCTGCCATCAGTAAATGTTTCAATTTTCCAAATGTGGGGTTAAGACTGAGAGGTTCAAATTCTTCATAGCTCTGTAGCTTTTCTGAGCCTCCTTTGATATAGGAAGAGTGTCTCCCCTTCCTCATTGGGCTGCTGTGAAGATTAAGTAAAATCCCCTGTGTACATGCCTGAGCATGAGTCCAACACACAGGAAGTGCACAATACACTGTATTTGTTGTCATTATATGTCATCTCTTTCCTCGTTCCTTAACCCTTTCTCTACTAATCTACAGAGAACGCAGCTGAGTGAGTGGGAGCTGCTGCATCCCCAGCCTCCCCGTGTGGCCTAAGGCAGGCCAAGCCCCTTTCCCTCCTGCGCCACCTTCTATTCACCTAGAAAATGAAAAAGACGTTTCCCCAGCTGGCTTATAAGGGCTTTGTTAGCTTAAATTTGCTAAGATTTCTCTCTGATTGATGTGTCACATTGATTTTTTACAGTAAAAACACTATAAATACTGCTTTCTCCAAGAAAGGAAAAAAGCCTCCCAGTATCCCACATTAACTATGACTTTTCATTCCCAAGCAGGTTGTGAAACTAAACAGATTCAGAGCAGAGCCGAGAGGCAATCATGACTCTGGGTGCAGATAGGAAATGAGAATTCGTGCTGGAGAGCAATGCCAGTAGACACAACTGCAGGCAGCATCTGCAGACAGGAAAATGAAGAGGACTTACTGCTCAGGAATCCTATTAGGGACTCCCCAAATCTCTGCTAAGAACCAGATTAAGAACTACTTTTTAGCTATTAATGCACTGAATCCATCAACACACCCTGAAGTGTTTGGTTTCAGGAATAAAACCCCATCTTAAAGCAGCTGCCTTGTTGACTCATTTTTTTGGTTTTTTTTTTCTTTTTTTTTTGCATGAGGGTCTCACTCTGTCACTCGGGCTAGAGTGCAGGGGCGTCATCATAGCTCACTGCAACCTCGAACTCCTGGGCTCAAATGATCCTCCCGCCTCAGCCTCCCTAATAGCTAGGACTACAGGTGCACACACCACACCTGGCTAATTTCTTCTATTTTTACTAGAGACAAGATCTTGCTCTTGCTCATGCTGATGACTCCTTATTTTGAATTTCCTTTTTAAATGTGGTACACTGTGAGGGCAGGTATGGAGTCTCATTTTCATATCAACATAGCTCCAAGAAGTTAAGCTTTATCCATAAGTACTGAACTGAACAAAATAATACACAACTATCTCTGTGTTTCTGAAATAGAAAGCCCAGTGTGAATAAGGAGCAGTGAAATTAGGAGCTAGAAGGCCATATCTCTGGTCCCTGCTACTCCCATCAGTGTGCATTTGAACCAAGCAGTTTACAGTTTACCCTTCTGAGCCCCAATTCCATAACTATGAAAATAAGCCATGTAATTCCTGCCTTGCTCACCTGAAAAACACACCAATGAAATGTTGGGGGATAACGTGGGACTGTCCACCTGTCTTTGCTGGGTGACCTCTGACGCTGCAGGCCAGGCCCAGCTGCCCAGCATGTTAACAGGTGCCTGGCCCAGGGCACTGTCCTCAGGGGCGGGGACCCAGCCTAAGCAGCACAGCAACTCGCTCCCACCCCCGGCAGGCCTGCCTTACCTCAGGTCCGTGCGAGGCTGGGGGCTGGGCTGCCTGGGCTGCCGCAGCTGCTGCCACCTGTCCACACTGTTTGTCTGGCTGGGTGGCTTCTGGCATGCCTCGCAGAGGTGACTGGGACCTCTGAGGAGCCGCCGCTGCCGCCTCCGTTCGGAATCGCTGTGTCCCAGGCTGGGAATAGGCGTGGAAAGGGTGTGGCTGCCGGTTCTCAGCACCTTCGTGGAGGACGGGAATGGGAATGTAGCCTGGTCGGAGCTGGGGGTACACAGGGTGGCCTTCCCTAGTGAGCAGCAGCCTGGAGCCCTCCCGGGAAGGGCCATTGGCAGAGGACGCAGTTTCCTGAAATAAAAAGAAGAGAAATTCAGACCGGTTTCTTTGGGAAGCCTGGGAAGAAAACACCCCTGGCAGAGGAGAGTATGACACTCTTCCAGAGCGATTTGGGCCCCACGGTGCCAGCCAGGAGGCCAAGCACAGGGAGCCCGGCTGCTCCACAGCCCCTGCTCCTGCCAAGCCTCCCACCCATGCCCCCCCAGAGGCTGCTGCTTGGCTGGCAGCTAAGAATTAGGGGCATCAGGAGAAGGCAGGTGAGTCAAGGTATCTGCTGAGCACAGAGAGGTCCCAGTTTCCCAAACTGGTAAGACAAGTTTCTTCTCTGGGTGACAAAGGGCAGCAGTGTATGTAGGAGAGCCACTGACTGTCTCCCAAATCCTCACCGACCCAGATCAGAAGGTGATCCCCAGGAGCAGGGTTCAATCCCAACTACTGAATGACAGCAGGCTTCTGCTTCCAAAAAGGCCCTCATGTTTCCCAACAACATCGATTTGTATTGGGCCCAAACACAGAACACAGTTTGGATATCGGATCAGGTTCCTCATCCTCCACCACCCCTTAGGTGATGTCTGGTCACCCTGGCCTATCTTCAGCAAGAATCCTGTTAAGTCAGTTCAGCCAGAATCCTCCTCACCCCTGAAGTTTCCTCTTAGTAATTTTCCATCCACTGACCCCTCCCGGCTCCTTGGCTGTAAATCCCCACTTGTCCATGCTGTATTCGGAGTTGAGCCCAATCTCTCTCCCCCACTGCCAGACTCCATTGAGGTGGTTCCTATACCTATCGCAATGGTTCTAAGTCAAGTCTTCATTAGTGCGCTTTAACGAGCATCACTGAATAATTTTTTTCTTTAACACAACAAAGCCTGTTCGGGAGAGAAACAGTTGGGGTCCCCCTCTTATGTCCTCTCATGAAGTTCTCCCTTCAGTGGCCTGGCTATTTTGGGACCCTTCAGAAGGCCAAGTTCCAGATGTACCACAGGGAAAGATCTTATTTCAGACAACAGGGCTGGCCAGTCACTCACTGGGCAATGCCATTTCTCACCAAGCAGAGGCCACACAACAGAAGTCCTGTCTCCTGAACACTAGAGGGTCCTTTTACAGAGAAGGGGACCTATTGATCTGTGTCACTTGTACATATCTGAGTAGGTCAATTATTAAGGAGAGCGATCCTTCCTTAAAGAAGCATCTCTCTGAACAGCAAACACCAAAGGCAAAGAATCTATGAGCCTGCAGGGTACAATTTCTACTGCTGCAAAATTGGTCAAAAGTAAGGACACTGAAGGCTGATCTGCATTTTGAGTAAACAGACCATTAATTTTGTGATGTTTCTATTTGTGTGCAGGTGTGGGCACCAGGCGGCTGACCCTGGAACTTAGCCCTTTTTGGCCCATCAATTGCCTCCCTCCTGCTGAGACCCTGCCCCTTGGAGGGCCTCCAGCTCACAGGAAAGGCAAGGGTGTCACCGTGTCCTTGGGGACATGGGCAAACAAGCATTCTCAGATTAGAATACCCACGTGCTTAGGGTGGCAGCATTATGTTAGCCTGCTTAACTTTCAGGTCACCCAAGAGCAGGGAGTGGGTCCAGGCCTCACATTCAGAACCGAATTCCTGCTATGAGGCAGACACACTAGGAGGCAGCCAGCAAGAGGTGGATTGAAGAAACCCTTTGCTACTCAGCGCTGAGTCAAAACATGCCTTGGGGCATTTTGTCCACTCACCAGACACCCTTCCTTCTAGGTGAAATCGAGGCCTGTATAAGTCCTTTCGTGTCACCTTTGCTGGCTGTCCTGGGGCCTATTGTTTCTTCCCAGCCATCTGCGCACCCCACCTAGCGGACCAAGCAGTTAGCAAACTCTCATCCACTGACTACCCTGGGCGCACATTCTGCCTCCGTGCTGGTGAGTCCCACGAGGCTACCAAACCAGCAAGGAAGGCACAGTCCCTGCCAACAAGGGGCTCCTGCGAGGGCTTAAGGATGCGTGAAGGGGGCGCGGGGCACTGAGGTACTGGGAAGGGTGGAGGCTGGCCTAGATAGGGTCTCAGTTCTACTCTTAGCCCTGCTGGGAATCTTCTGTGAGCCTGGATAACTCTCCCACTTCTGTAAGCCTTTATTTCCCTTTCTAGAAAACAGAGCTGGCATCACCCGCCATGCAGAAATGCTGTGAAGTTTTGTAAGAGCACATCAAGAGGGCAGCCCGGAAGGCTGGCAACAAATGAGAGTTTCCTCCCTAAACAGGCACAAAATTATGCTCTTTAGACTACAAAGTGCCAATGGAATCAAAAGTGAAAGACAAAATTAATCAATGGTGACACAAGTCAGAACGGTGGTCACCTCTGGAGGAGATGGGAGTGGCTAGGGAGGGTCTTGAAAGGACCTTCTGAGGTGACGGAAATACTCTCTCTCTGGGTGGTGGTAAATGTGTGCGTACCTCTGCAAAACCCATCAAACCGCACACTTCCCTGAAGCCCACAGCACCAATCCCCTGCCACACCCCACCCACACTATCCGGTTTTAACTGGAGACAGCTTCAAGCACAAGTCCATCTCCCTGGCAGCCAGATCCTTCCAGGGCCTGGAACCCTTGGACAGGCCTGGCTGAGGCTTGGCTCCTCCCGGGGAGGCCCCTGGATCCAGAAGGCACTGAAGAGCTGTGCATTTTATGCATCTCACTGAATCCATTTTGCACCTCAATTGAAAGAGAAAAGGGAAGAAGAAAGAAGAGAAGAAGGAGGAACAATCCTGCATGCACAAGGAACTGTGGCAGCCAAGCCTCTTCCTGGAACCATATTCAGCCTGGATCTTTCCAGTGCCTTGTCTGGGTCAGTGAACAGAGAACGTGGTCGCTGTAGGGATGGGGTGGTGCTGTTGGAGCAGCAGCCAGAAGCCGAGCTTGAAGGTCAGCACTAAGCTGAAGATCGGGCTGGAGGCCCCAGGGCCCAGCTGGAAGTGGGGACCAATATCCACCCTCCTGAGTGTTCTGACCACTACAAGAGATGCCCCAGCAAGGTGGGAGGGAGTGGAGAGGAGAACTAAAACATATCAGGCAGTGAGGGTGAAGTAGGACTGAGGAAGTTGAAGGGAAGGGGCCCCCAGGAAGACCAGTGGGGCAAGGAAGCCTCCAAGAGACTCATGTCTGAGCATGGGGTCCACTGAGACCATCGCCGCCAGTAGGCACAAGCTGGAGGGCAGGGATGGTAGGATGGGCACAGGTGGCCTGGGATGTTCTTCCTACAATCCTGAGATCTGGACTCCTGGGTCCCTGTGAGTTAATGACCCACAACGTCATATAATAAAAAACCACATGTCTCACTGTAAGCATTGCATCTAAAAGAAGTTCAAGGCTCCCCTTCCACTCTGGTGGGGTTTTGTTTAGAAAAACACTGCTTTAGGTAAGTTTAAAAAAAACATAAATTTTGCAAAACAGACAATTAAACACTTCTATATGAATGAATAATTTAAAATAAAAATTAAACTCCCATCCATAACAAGGTCTGTACTGGAAATGCAGATGCCACCTTCGAATGTTCCTACTCCACTATCACTAGAGTCATGACAGCAAATGCTTCTGTTTTTGCTAAGTAAAAAACACTGCCTGGAAGAATTAAATTGCCCTTCCTCTCTTCTATGGTGTTTTCATCACAATCTAGCAAAAAAAAAGACATTATTTAAATGAAAAAAGTAAAAGAAAAAAATGTGTAATATTTATAATTCCCCTAGAATGTGACTAAAGCATGTCTCTTTAGTCCATTAAGTGCTCTCAAGTTCAAACACAAGTCCAGACGCTTGGTTACATCAGCATCTTTGTGATAAGACTCCACTACTTGCCCCATTGTGACTTTCGGGGACCTGGGAATCCGCTCCCTCAGGGTGGGGGCAGCTCTATGTGATTGCATGACAGGGACAGGGATGCAGTCACGGTAACCAAGCAGATCTCTGCCGCCACCTAATCACAGCCGCAGCAGCTCAGCTCATTATCCTTATCTCCGGGTAAAGACATCAGGAATATATATTACACAAAATCCAATTAGGAAATAAGAGCCCAAGGGCTGAGTCCTGACTTCCACTGCTTATCTCACTACATTCATCAATTCATAAAATGAGTTGGTTACTTCTTCCTCCTTGTTTATGCATTGCATTAAAATCCTCTGAGGTGCATCTCAGGGTGCCAAACAACTCCATGAGATGGCCAAGATAAAAACTAAAAAATTACCCCAGATGAATCAAAATTTGCCCTATTAAGTTCAAGATATTATTATTAGAGAAATCCTGAGGTCAGGTTTTGAGCTTTGGTGAGCTGTTGGGCTTGTTTGCTCAAGAGCACGTCTAAACTGTGTGACTTGTTTTTAACAGAAACATGGGCTCCATGGGGACAAACAGGAGACCTGGGGAGGGCTGCACTTGGTTCTACCCCTGGCTCTGTACCTAAATATGAGTGTTATGCAAGCAGCTGGCATTGCCCCTCTGGACTTTAGTTTTTTCACCTGTAAAATGAAGGGGAGGCCCAAAAATGTTCTACAAAGCAGTGGTTCTCAAGTTCCAAGGGGCACTGGAGCATCCAGGAAATGCAAAAAAGAAAGGCAGACTCTAAGCCCAATCCCAAGAAAGCCTGATTCAGCAGGTGTGTGATGAAGCCCATAGAACTGCACTGAGAAATGGTGATCGAAAGTTCCTTCCAGCTCTGACACTCTCTGTGGCCTGATTTCCAAGGTCCCATCTAGCTCTAAACATCTACACAAAGCCTCCAAACAAGGAAAAGTTAATGTCACAGAAATCTAAAAATGACCACTTTTAACTGAACTCAAATCATATCAGAAATCGCTGGAATCCAAAGCACCCCGAAGTTTTTCATGTCCCAAATAAAGAGGAAGCTGCTGACCCCAACCCCCATGCCTTTAGAGCAGAGCAGGAACAACAGCTCTTGGGCACCTGCTAGGTGTCTGCCTAGCTAGGTACACCATGGGCACACGCACATTCACAGGACAACCGTGGAGAAGGGTGTGCCTTGACCCACCACAACTGGTCCCCTGTACACTGAGCGGCCTCCCTCAATCTTGGCTCAATGGCACAGCACTCTTTGAAAAGTGGGCTCAACATCTACAAGCTGCAGCTCCACTCGCTTTGGTCTGAATTAAGAGTAACGGTAATGAAGGCAACTCTGAGGGCTGTCCCGTAGCACTTCTGACTCAACAGCCCTGGAGTCTTAATTAAGTAGGACACAGACTCTATTAACTGGGTTTTTAGGCCAGAAGAGCCTTCACAGGGTCAGGTGTTGAGCTTTACTAGCAATACTTCAAATTGTCTAAAACAAAGAAAAAAGATGGAGGAAAATAGGAATCTTGGAACTTGCATATGGCCAGGACCCGGAGCAACAATAGGCGGGTTGGTTCAGCTCTATCAGGGAGGAAACAAACAAAACGAACTTTCTTCTAAAGCACAAATAGAACTGAGCTTCAACACCCTACGAAACGTTCTGCTTGCTATGACAGGCCATGAGTGAATTAAGTATTATTGCCCATTGGATACATAAACAGCCATTTGCATCCCTATGGCCAAAGTCAAAATTCCTTCAGTTCCCACTGGATTGTGATATAGAGTCTCCCCCCGGCCCCCTCCAGCACTGTTTTGGGCTCATAATAGATTCTGGGCAAATTCTGAAAAATAAGTTAAGTCCACATTCCACCAAAGTCCATTTATAGCACATCCAAGGAGTTAGGTTTTGTCATGAGACTCCTGGTGAGACCAGAGGTCTGTGCTAACCACAAACTCTGTAAGCAATCACAAGTCACAGGTTATTGGAGGCTTTATCTGATACGCCTGTTATTAAAACACATACATTTTATCCTGGGATTAATGAGATGGATGTCCCTATGTATTTCTACTGGAGAAAACTTTTTTCAAAGAAAAAACGAACACTGCTTCTCTTTGCAGCTATGTCCTAATGAACTGGGACAAACCAGCATGAGCCCTGGTCTCTGAGCTGCTACCTGGGTTCCAATCCCTCCCTATGCTCACCAGCTATGCGGACTCAGACATGACTCCCTGCTACTAAGGCTCAGCTTCCCCAGCTGTAAGAATCCCCACACCTCCCAGAGATTTTTGCAAGATGTTAAGTGAAATAAGGCACGAGTCTTTGTAAATTCCGAGCTGCTCTGTGCTCTAGACAATCATGTTCCTTCATTCCACAAATAGTTACTAAAGGATCCAGCTTTTCTGGAGCAGTAGTTAGTTGGGCTTATTGTTTACAAAGCCTAATTCTTCAGTGGTTCTAAGTTGGTTATAAGCAGGTTAGAGTTAAAGCCCCTTTATCTGAGAGTCTTAAGAGCACTAATTAGCAAGGATGCTACTTTCCCTACTGAGGACTATGCCTGAAGTTTCACAACCTGGAAGCAAACATAGCCAAAAACAACTCAAAGAACTGAGCCCTAAACTGCCCTCTCCCTTCAAAAGGCTCATCAGCTGCTCTGGGGAAGGGGCCCGCACCGCAGACAAACCCACTGCTGAGGAGCAACACCCAACTGCACCTATTGTAGCTCCTTGCACATAGGGGAGAAAAGCCAGGCCAGGCTGGCGCACAGGAGGATCTGCCTGGCAGCAGAACACCTGCTGGTGTCTCCTCAACATCCTCATAAGCGGTCCCCAGGCCAGGCACGTTGCAGCTGCTGGGTATTTCCCCTGCTGGGGGTGTGCTGGGGACTCCAGGCAGCATCCAGCCTCTTCACAGGCCCCACCCAGCAGCCCTCAAGGATCCCCTGCAGCAGAGGAGGGAACCGGGATGTGGGCCAAGGTCACACAGGAAGTGAGTGCACAGGCAGCAGCTCAGGGCAAAGTAGAAAAGACCTGCCGCCTCTTCAGAGAGAAAAAAAAAAAAAAAGAAAAGCAGGGCCACCTGCTTTAATCAATCCAAAGCCACAAACCACAGATGGAAAAGTACCTGAAATTTCCATACCAGGAAGCAAACTCTGTCTGATTTTAGACAGAGCCCAGGAAAAGAGATTCTCCCCATCTGGTACCTTTCCAAGGATTTGTCTCATACTAAAAGCGAAAACACTGGTCAATCACTTGGCTATTCCATCTGCTAGACACCAACCACCCAAACGTTTGTGAGGTATCAGCGTGTAGGGCACCAGTAGGTATGCATTGTGTATAAAATACAATTTTCCAAAAGGAAAAAACCTCTAATTCATCAGCTGCAGCTCGGGCAAGGGTACCCTCTCTGAATGATGATGAGATCTTTGGGGGGAATTCCTGGTGGGAATCCTCTCCCCACCCCAAGCAGCTTCTCAGTGCATTTCTCCCACAACTACCATATTCCCCCCAAGAAGGGCAGTGGCAATTAGAAAACCCCTCCCTCTCCTTCCATCTGTGATGACATTTATAACCCTTAGAGCTGGGTCCAGAACAGCTGTGCAGATGACCAGCTCCTCATTACGGTGGCCTGGCTTCCTCCCAACACAGACTGGGAACCGAGGCCCTGCCTGGCACTGTTCTTGGGGCTGTATAGCCATGGGTGAGAGACCACCCCCATCCCCAACTCCTTGGCTTCCCCACACAGTGGGCTGTTCAGGCTCTACATGGATCTTGCAGCTCACAGATAGGCCTGAAGTCTTGTTTCTTAGGAGGAGGTGGGGTGGGGAGCAAACACAGCACTCCATACAGCACAGTGCAGGAAACACAATCTCCCCAGCCTGTCCTGGGCAGAGGATGGGGCTGGGGGCCTGATCAGGTCCAGAAGGCCCACAGCCTTCATCTGATCCCCGTGTGTGTGTTACTGCCCATCTACACACTACACTCACAGGGGGCACAGGAAGCCCCAGGGAGGGCTTCTGAGGACCATGTGGACACTGGTCAATGGGAGTCAGTTAAACTTGGTACAAGGGGGACAACAGGAGGCCTAGCTTCTAAGATACAACACTTCTATCTGAGAACTGCGAGATCCATGTACAGCCTGAACGGTCCACTGAGCGGGGAAGCCAAACACCTATCCACCAACACCTTTCCATTCCAGAGGCGGCTGTGTTTCCAGGGGTCATACACATGCGTCAGCTCAAGCTTTGGACTAATCACCTTCCACACGCCATCTCCCCTCATCTCCCAACCCTGCTGGACAGGACTGCTGCTATGCCTATTTTATAGGAGGGCAGACTGAGGCTCAGAGAGGGTGAGTGATTTACCTAAGATCTCTAGAACCCAGGTTTGTTTGATGATAAGGCCAGGTATATGCTAACCTTCTTGCTACTCCTGTCACACCTGTACACTGTGTGACAACATTTGTGAGACTAATGTCTTCAAAACCTTCATCTTCCCGGGGTAAAATGCAGCAGGGGGAAAAGCATTTCATTTCGCCCAGCCAAGCTGGGCTGAGGCTCAGACCTGGAACATTCAGTTCAAGTGTGCTCTGGGTCAGGGAGCCAGCACAGCGCTCTGTGCTGAGTCATCGGCCCAGCCAAGGCAGGGCGAGCGAGAGTGAGGGCACTCAGCTCCAATCTGAGTCACCACAGCCGCAAGACTGCACCCACGCCCAGCATGGGGACACTGTCAGAACGGAGCCTCCGAAGGGAGAAGACCCCATTCAAGTCACATACGAGAGCTGGCCCCACTCAGATGCTAAGGGTCTGCTGCACTGATCTAGAAGTTTCGACCAGGGAAGTGGCTGCCTTTTCTGCACATGCAGGTGGTTTCCTACCCTCCCACTATGTGGATATTTAAACCATTCATTCATTTATTCATTGTCAAAGAAGAATTTTTTAAATAACTGAAAAAATATATAATTCTACTTTAATGAACACTGAGGAAGTTATTTTGAAATAGGAAATGTTTGTTCTCCAGTAGGAAGCTACGGAATTTTCAGTGGAAGGTCTCACCTCAACTCACTAAGGGCACACCTCTGTGCAGGGAGCTCTTGGGCAGCTGAGCCGTTTACAGGTTCCTGACGCAGGCAGTGAGCAATCTGCAATTCTAGAATTTTCTGAATTGAGAGTGAATAACAAGCCTCATGTATACAGTGTCCAATCTTACTGCCAGCCACACAAAAACAACATCTTCAAAGAGACTCCTTTCCCAGCACTGGGGACTGCTCTCTGTGGCTACGGATCAGTGGTGTCTGGCTGCTGCCAGCTCCCAGTCTCTCCCAGGCCTGCTCGAAGATGCTGCGTCACTGGTGGAAGCAAAAAGGAGCTTTTCCAGACCCATAAGGATGAACTTAGGGAATCAATACTTAAGTCCTTTGTGCAGAAAAGGCCATTCAGAAAGTGATAAAAAGGAACAGGCCTCTGGGGGACATTCAGGAGCCCAGGATAACACTGCAGTCTTAGGAACCAACAGAAGGCTTCCTGTGACACAGATCCATCTACACTCACTAAAGGCAGCTTTTCTTTTATTTATTTATTTTTTATTTTTTTGAGACAGGGTCTCACTGTCACCTGAGCTAGAGTACAGTGGCATCATCATAGCTCACAGCAACTTCAAACTCCTAGGGCTCAAGTGATCCTCCTGCTTCAGCCTCTCCCAAGTAGCTGGGACTATAGGCACACACCACCATGCCTGGCTGATTTTTCTATTTTTTGTAGAGATGGGGTCTCAGTAGGTTGCTCAGACTGGTCTTGAACTCTTGGCCTCAAGTGATCCTCCTGCCTCAGTCTCCAAAAGTGCTGGGATTACAGGCGTGGGCCTCTGTGCCTGGAAAGGCAGCTTTTCTTTAACCAGCCTGTACGCTCTGGGGCCCAGGCCTACGTTTTACCCTTCTCCACAGAGAATCATTCGTTCAATTTTTTCCGAGCCTGTAGACCCTGCCAGTCACCAAGAGGCAGAGAGATGAAACAGATAGACTCTACCCCCAGAGCTCCCAAAAGGGAAGGGACCCCAAAGTAGAGCAGGAAAAGTGCTGAGCTTTGAAAAAAGATTCAACTTAAAGTCACGAGTCCAGAGCAGGATAGCCTGCTTCTGACCAGAGAGAAGTAGGACATCCTTTGCGGTGAACAGCATTCCAAGGGGGCGGAGTTGTCCTCTCCATGGTGTTTGACACTGTGACTTGCACACTGTGGGCACTCAGTACATTTCAGATGAGATGAATGAGTGAGTGAAGACTTCCGCCCATCTCCCAAGTTCAGATCCAGGCTCAGGAAATGGGCCAAAATTTCTGCTTAACTGCACAAAGATGAACTCGGTGCTGTTTATTACTTAGGGTGGTGCCTGGGGAGCCTGAGTGGGAAGAGCCAGGCCCATTACAAGCAAGGCTGCCTGGCACCCCTTCGGGAACCCAGGTAGGGTTAAAGCCACAAAAGTCATTCTGTTTTGCCATAGGCCAGGACATTACCCCTCCAAGTCTGTTTCCTCACCCATAAGACACACGTAATAGTTTCTATCTCAGAGAACTGTTCTGAGGATTTAAAGAGATACAGTTCGTAAAAGCACCTACCCACATCTGGCACATATATATAAATATGTTGACAGACAAAAAAATGTTACATTCACTCCTTCCCAAAGAAATTCTTTCTGATTAAGCTTTTGCAAGGTGCCTGGCTTCCTAAAAAGCTGCCAAGGTCCCAAAGATATCCTCCTAGAAATATGTGAAGACTTAATACCACCAAATAGCTCACATAGTATCTTAAGTGCCACATGAAGGACAGAGATCAACTCCTGCACCTGCAAAATGAGGGGCTCTGGAGCCGAGCCTCAAAAGTCCTGCTGTGAGTCTACGTTCTGAGGCAAAAGCAGATCAGGGGTGTGGACTCGATTCACAACAAGAAGCCAGAGAGAGCCTGGAGAATAACAGTCGAGAGTGACAAGATGATTCATAGGTTCGTCAGTACTAGAGGGTCCCAGAGGTTCCTAACAAGCAAGGCCTTTGTCTTCAGCTCCCAGTTTTCCTGTGTAACATCTCTTAAATATTTAAGAGCAATATTAAAACAGCCAAACTTAGAGAAAGAGTAGGTGTGGATTATGTATGGCTTCCTATTTTGAATGATAAACATCAGAACATCATTTTTAAATGTCAATAAAAAGTAATAAACATGTAGAGTGGTTTATATAAGGCAACCATGTGTCATTCCAGAAACAAGGACGGCGCTAATCAAGCCTCACGGGTGGTATGAAGCTTTCTGACTCACAACCAACCCCGATAGCATCCAACAGCTAAGCCTTCCCAGCCCTGGCTAACGTCAAACACCGCCACAGTTCCTGTGTACTGGCTCATCTCTCATAAAGGGCAAATCCACTCTACAAAACAGGAGACAAATTATGTTCCCAGAGGTCCAGTTGGTTCTTGTAGGAGCCAGACACAGGCTGTTCTTCAGAGGGAAAATGAAGGCCTGGATGAGCCCGACTCCTAAGGCATCTGGCCACGCTCCTCATCTGCCTCCGCCCACCCCTCAACAAATCACTGTTAATCCAGTTGCAAAGGAATTTGCTCAGCCATTACTGCAACTTGCTGGAAATATGAAGGAGAGAATGGCCACTCGTTTCCTGATTGTGCTCTGACTCTGTTAAGAGGCATAATGGCTTACAATCGATCTGGAAAGAGCAAAATGATCTCATCTTCAAGAAAATTCAGGAGGCTCTGCTGAACCTGAAGCAAAATAAATGGCTCTCTCTACTTCAATCATACCTCAAAACATTTCCAATTTTCTTTGTAAGGATGTTTCTACCTCCCTCTCACAGCACCTAAGTATAATCTGTCAAATTATTATGGTGAGATTCTGCAGGGAGAGCAAGACAAAAAGCTCTGGCTTGCTTCTTCCTGGGGTATAGGAGGGTCTTGGGACTGCCCTGAGTCTGACCACCTCCCCCACTCTTGTACTGTCACTCTGCCAGACTCACATGGTGCTGTCCCCACTCCCTCCCCATGTCACGCCCACATTCACACCTCCAGAAGCCCAGGCATCAAGAGAGTTTCTCCAAGAAAAAAAAAACAAAAACAGAGGCTGGGATAAAGGCTATGCAGGTTAGATGATAAGCAGGCCCCTCTCAAGGGATTCCAGGGGCTACACGTAGGCTAAGCTGCAGTTCCCCCTCCCCAAGGTAGGACCACAGGCCTTCTGTGGCTTCCAATGTCAGTCTGGCAGAATCAGAACCACCAGAAAAGCTTTTTAGACGTGTAGATTTCTGGGCCCTACTCTGAGCAATTGAGATTTAGTATGGGGATGGGCGGGGGGAACACAGCTGCAAATTGTGTTCTTAAAGGGCTCCCGTGGAGACTGCCAGGCTGGTGACCTTCCATAAGCACAGAGCTAGAACAGCCCTGCTCCATCTCAGGGAGGTTTGTCAGAGAACAGTACTCCAGAGTATCTGCCTCTGTTTACTCAGGGAGGAGAAGCTGCACAGAAATTGTGCATCTTCTGACGCCAAAGTGAATGCCAGCTTCTGCCAGGAAGGGGCCTGGACTGGTACGAACTTGCCAGATTAGCGGGGAGTGCAAGAGTGCAGAAAATCAAAATCCGAGAAGACTGCAGGTGGGGAGGTCCAGCTGCTTAGAATGGTGCTGGAGGCCGCCCAACATCTTTGCCTGTAGCTGTCCTGCCTCTGCAATGACTGTAAGACACTCGCTTTCACTTGCTCCCCCTGTAAAAACGGGGATAAAAGAATTGCTCTAACCACTTCAGGGGAAAGCAGAGCATCAACTGTGAGACGAAAGAGTATAAGACTAAATAAAACACATAGTTCTAGTTTTTTTCTTCTTTCCACAAAAGCCACTCATTTACTAACATGGTTAGATAGTAAACATTCTGAGCAGAGTCCTCTCCAAAGAGAAAGCTTTCTCTTGTTTTCATGCTCAATGAACAGCCCTTTAGTGACTAACAGCACTTCTTCTTGAAGATGGGGCTGCTTAGAAAGGCCTCAGCTCAGCTCCTCCAAAATCGCCCTTTGTTATATGACAGGGCCCTTTCTTCATCATGCCTCAAGAAACCACTTTCTAATGTAAAGTAATATTGCAGGATTTTCCACTACAGTCTGGAGTCAGCTGTAATTCATACACGTGAAAGTGAATTAGTCATCCAGATATTCTGTGTGGATCAAAGCACAGATTGAAGGCAATGAAGCCCAAACAGCTCATGGACTGAATGTTAATTTTCTCCTCATGTTTTTGTGCCAAGCTGACAAATCTCAAGTAGTTAATGTGGTAAAGAGAACTCTTTTCTTAATTTGATCACATTGAGTCATCAAAATCCAAGCAACTACAGGACAGAGGTCAGTGACCCAATAACTTGGTGACCAGGAGGACACAAAGATAATCAAGTATTCCAGCCTGCATGCTTCACAGCGTCATAAAACATTCAAGCCACTTCTAACTTCTGGACAGGTACTCGGCCTCTTATTAGGACTTTCCTTATATTAGTTCTCTCCTTACCACTGGTACTAGATGGGTACCCCTTCAGAAACATACTTGAACTCTCTGGGTTTCTTTATCAGTAAATAAAGAAGTTGGCCTGGCGTGGTGGCTCGTGGCTATAATCCCAGCACTTTGGAAGGCCAAGGCAGGAGGATGGCTTGAGCCCAGGAGTTCAAGACCAGAATGAGCAACATAGCAAGACCTCCTCACTGCTATAAAAAATTTAAAAAGTAGCCAGGCATGGTGGTGTGCACCTATAGTCCCAGCTACTCAGGAAGCTGAGGCAGGAGGAGCACTTGAGCCCAGGAGTTTGAGGCTGCAGTGAGCTACGATTGAGCCACTGCACTCCAGCCTGGGTGATCGAGCAGAGACCTTGTTGCAAAAAAAAAAAAAAAAAAAAAAGTGGGGAGACGGGGAGACAAGGGTAAGGGGCAGCAGGGACTTTCCTGTCTCTAAAAAAAAAAAAAATGCTTAACTAAAAGATCTTTAAGGGCCTTTCAACTTTAAAATGTTGACTGTTATATTTTCAAATTAACTTTTCCAGCATCAGACTTCTGATTTAGTATTTCTGAATTTCTGTTTGTTGAGAACAACATTAGTAATTCAACCTGTTTTTTTCCCCCTTAATAAGGTTTATGAAACCACAGCCTAACCCATCTACCAGGTGGATACAGGAAAATCCCAACTTGTTGGGTAAGTTTCATGTTGACAACAAAGTGCTGATAATGTTTATATTCAAACTTGATCTTCATTCGCAACAAAGGGTGACAGCAGATTCTGACTGTCTCTGTGTCTACAGGAAGGCAGCCTTAAAATAATAGTTGTATACCACACTAATGATTGTCTACAATCCATGCAGACTGCAGTAAGGATGGTATGAACTGAGATTAGGTTTCACTCAATAATGGACTGAACAGAACACAAAAACGTATATATATAGGCTGGGCGTGGTGGCTCACACCTGTAATTCTAGCACTCCAGGAGGCTGAGGTGGGAGGATCGTTTGAGCTCAGGAGTTAGAGACCAGCCTGAGCAATAGCGAGACCCCGTCTCTATCTAAAAAAGATAGATAGAAATTAGCTGGACAACTAAAAAATGTATATATATATAAAAAATTAGCCGGGCATGGTGGCACATGCTTGTAGTCCCAGCTACTCGGGAGGCTGAGGCAGAGGGATCACTAGAGCCCAGGAGTTTGAGGTTGCTGTGAGCTAGGCTGACGGCACAGCACTCTAGCCAGAGCAACAGAGTGAGACTCGAAAAAAATATATATATATAAAATTGTGCCCATCCCAGCTAATTACACAGCCTCTTGTACTAGCTCAGGAATAAATATACAATTAATTTCTTGTAAATGTAAACTGCTTGAATGTACAGTATCTCACTGTTGGGCACCAGTTTTAGAAATATTTTTAAGAAAAAAAAGTGTATAAAAATGAAGGGGGACAATACAGGGTCTTTCTTCTAAAATAATGGTTTACAAAGCACTTTTAATTCGGTGAGTATTTAAATCTTCAAAATAATTTACCAGCTCTTTACTGCATGTATTATTTTGCCCACACAGCATATGTTACTTTAAGTATATTTATTTTTCCAAACTCTTAATTTGAAAGAGCCCAAATTTATAGAAAACTGCAAGAGTAGTACTGCTAATTATAATTTTTTAAATTAACAGACTCATTCCAAATTTATATTTTCAAAGTTTCATGCTACTGAGTGTTAAGAAGCATACATTCTTGAGTATATGTAAATGAGGCATACTTCTGTTATTCACAAGAGTATCACTACCCAGTTATTTGTGAACTGGAAACAAATCCTAAGTATTTTAATACCATAACAAGTAAGGAAACTTATGCCATTATAAATATATACATACATAAATATGTGTATGTATGTATATATCTCATTCTTCTCTCCAGTGTAAGGCAATGGCCAACTATGAAAGAGAGTCTCATCTCTAGTTTAGGAACTAGGAGAAAAGCACCCTGTGTTTTATTTTACAAGTCATGCTAGAAAACTTTCTTAATGAAAGCAGTTTCAAACAATAACACAATTTCAATTTCAAATACAGAAAGGAAAAAATGTTTTTACACCAGCCTTTTGAGTCACTCGATGCCTTAGACAGGCGAGTAAAGTCCCCTCAACCAAGTTGTGGAGCTTGAAGAGTTAGTAAATATTCCCCAGGGACCACCGCCCAAGCACGCGAGAAGCGCCCTCGCGTCCGCCTAGCCGGGCGGGTCAAGGGGCTCCGGCCCGGGGGCCGAGCGGGCGGCAGAGGCCGCGACGAGGCCCGGCGGGCCCCCCGTGTTGACCAGGCCAGCCGTCCCACTCCGCGCCCGGAGCACCGGGCCAGCTCCTGTCCCCCGGCCCTCCGCCCCACCCCCGCACCGAGCCGGTGGACTGGACCCGGTGCCACCGCGCGGGTCGCACGTCCCGGGCCACCCCCTCCGGGCGCCTCCTCTCGCCTCAAGGCCTGTCAAGGGCGGGTCCGGGGGGGAGACTCGTCCGGGCGCGGAAGGACGCGCTCGGGAGCGGCAGGCCGACCTCCGGTGTGTGTGGGGCGGCGCCAGTGTCCCCCGGGAGGTGGCCTTCGCCGACCCCCGGGGGCCGAGGCGTCACGTGACCCCAGCCCGGCCCAGTCCAGCCGCCCCCGGCCCGGGCCTGCTCCCCGCCGACCGTCGAGGGCCCGGCTCACCTTGGGACCCTCAGGGGGCACGCGCGGGTCGTTCCACGTCGTGGTGCGGCTGTTGTGGTCCACGAAGAAGGGCCAGCCGGTCTGCGGGTCGATCTTGATCTCCCAGCCGGGGGGCAGGGGGTCGCGGTCGCCGGCGGCGTTGCCGGACGCCATCTGCATCATGGGCGAGTGGGTGGCAGCGCTCATGCTGGGTCGGGGTCGGCCCCGCGCGGCGGGTGCGGGGTGTGGGGCGCGGGCCTAGGGCGCCGAGTCGCTAGCCTGGCCGCCACGGGCACCTCCACGCCGCGGGAGTGAGAGCCCTGCGCGCCGCCGACGTGTCCGGGAAGCCGGCGCGGGGCACCTTTATGAATTAAAGGAGGGGGTGACGTGGCCGGAGAGGGCTGGAAGTGTCTGGAAATAGCCTCCCGGCTGCCAAAGGGGAAGGAGGAGATAAAGGGAGGTAGCAACTGGCCGGCTAGAAACTTCTGGTCCCAACCAGAGAAGTTGGCCGCGGCCGCGGGTTGGATGCGGAGCTCCGCCCTGAGTCATCGGCTATAATCGTGGCGCGCGGCGCGCGCGGGGCGGGACCGGGGGCGGGGCTTGGCGGCGCCCCTCCCCCACTTCCTCCTCCTTCCGCTCCAGCGCCTCGGGCCCCGCAGCTGGCCGGTGTGTGTCCCGGGAGAAGTTGCCCCGGGTGGGTGGGATCCACCTGCGGGTGTGTCGGGGGACGAGCTGACCCGGGGGCTTCCTGCGGCGCCCGGGGCGGGTCTCGGGTTTCGGACTAGTTCCCTCTCCTTGGCGCCGTGTGGGCGTTCCTGGGGCTGGGAGCCCGGGCGCCAAGTGCCCACTACGCCCCCTTCCTAAGAAACAAAGTTGCCTTAGAGCTGGAGGAGTCTCGCCCCGGCACCAGCTCTCCCGCGTACACTGATACTCCGAGAGTTACGTTTTAATCATTTTCTTCCCTGAGCTGGAGGGCTATCCCGGAGGCGCTCTGGAACGCTCATCTGACACGGCAGGGAAGCCGGTGGAAAATGGAAGCGCAGTGGAAACTCACTTTCCTTTCTCTGGAAACTTAAAGGAAAAAAGAAAGCCTGCATCAGCTGATGGTTTTATTCTCCTTGAATCTCGTATTTCAAATATAGAAACTTTCCTTGCAGTGAACAACTTTAAAGAAAAATCACACTCTTTTGGGTTTGAATCTTTTTTATGGTAGAGTTGGTTCTTCCTAAATCTTGACCTTCATTTGAGAAGTAGGGACCAAACCCAACCACGAAATTTTTTTGTCTGGTTGATTCAGTGTCATTTGCACTTGGCAACCTGTCAAAGGACAGAATTACAATACATTTAGTTTAAAGATCTTTATTGACTTTATTTGCAGTTCTGGAATCGGGCAACATCTGATGCCATGAAATAGAATAAGTGTTCCATGAACTGAGCAGAAGAGGTCTGTTTTATAGACAGAGAAGGGCTGAACAAGGTGTAAACAAAGAAGGAAGAGTAGATGGGTCCTTTCAAAAGTTACTTTTCCTTGTAAGGAGGGGCCAGGGAGACAGAATAATAGGAAAAAAACTGGTTGGTTAACATCAGGTTACATATTTAAGATTACTGTACAGTTGAGCCTTGAACAATGCAAGGTTTGACCTGCGCAGTTCCGCTTATATGTGAATTTTTTTTCAATCAAAGTTACACCGAGTGTGCTTGCCTTTCCTGCTTCCCCTTCCACCTCCTCTACCTTTTCAGCCTCTGCCACCCCTGAGACAGCAAGACCAACCCCTCCTCTTTCTCCTCCTCCTCCTCAGCCTACTCAATGTGAAGACAACAAAGATAAAGACCTTTATGATGACCTAATTACACTTCATGAATAGTAAATAAACTGGGTGCAAGGGCTCCAGCCTGCAAGCCCAGCTATTTCAGTGGCTGAAGCAAGAGGATTACTTGAGGACAGGAGTTTGAGACCAGTCTGGGCGACATAATGAGACGCCCTCCCTCCCACCAATCTCTTAAAAAAGATGAATAGTAAATATATTTTCTTTATGGTTTTGTTAATAACATTTTCTTTTCTCTAGCTTACTTTATTATAAGAATACAATGTATAATACATATAACATGCAAAATATATGTTAACTGTTATCTGCAAGGCTTCTGGTCAACAGCAGGCTATTAATAGTTAAGTTTGGGGGAAGTCAAAGGTTATACACAGATTTTCAGCTGCACAGTGGGGAGGAGGGTGGTACTGTGTTGGTTTGGATAATTAGTTAGGCAGTTCTCTCTCCAGATTTCTCAGGTCAAATAACTTAGTTTGGTAACATGGAACTTTAGCATGAGTAACTTTATTTTGATTTTTAGTCTGGTCTGTTGGGGCCTAGTGCAGGAGCTTAGTCCAAAACAGTAGCCTCCTATAATTTTTATTTAACAAATATTAATGAGCACCCCAATTCCCCTGGAAGAGAGACAATGTGCTACAGAAAGAGAAGTTTAGGAGGTTCCATTTAAAATCTTTAGTTAAAATGCTGATCCATTCCCTTCTTCAGAAACACTTTGGACTGGCTGGGTGCAGTGGCTCATACCTGTAATCCCAGCACTTTAGGAGGCCAAGGTAGGCGAATGGCTCGTGTCCAGGAGTTTGAGACCAGCCTGAACAACATAGCAACACTCCATCTCTAAAAAAAATTAACCAGGTTCGGTGGAGAGTGTCTGTAGTCCCAGGTACTTGGGAGGCTGAGGTGGGTGGACTGCTTGAGCCCAGGAGCTGGAGGTGGCTGCAGTGAGCTATGATGGTGTCACTGCTCTCCACTCCAGCCTGGGTGACAGAGTAAGACCCTGTCTCTTAGAAAAAAGAGAAAGAAAGAAAGAAACACTTTGGAATAATATTGGGCCCAGTTTTCCAACTCAGATTCAGAGAATATCCTGGAACCCTCCTGCCCTCAGATTTCTGCTTCTGGAGAGAGGCCTGCCAATCATTTCCAATGGAATGCTTCCCACTTATAAAGGTCTGTATATCAGCTTTGAAGTCCAAACACTCAGTTGTGTGAAAACACAAAGGTGATTGGGCCCCAGGGTGATTTGGGCCCAGGTCACCAAACACACAAGAGACTAGTGTATAAACCTGAATGCCAATGAACTCATTTGCCATGAGAAATATCACTGTCGAAGGAACTGGAACCCCAAGTTCACTAGTCAGTGTCTGTCTTATCCTTTCTTATATCTGAAGCCCTGAGCACAGAACTGGGCCCAGAGTCCATATTCAATAAATGATGTTTCTTGAATATTAAATCCAAAGTGAATTTTTATTTCTATCTTCTTCCTTGCTCAATTTGCTCTCCACTACGCCTGCAGTTTACACACTGGGAGTGTTCTTTGCTGGCCATTTTGTCCCCCTATAGACAAGGCATCAGGGAAGCAGGTTCCTCTGGGATTAACATAGCTGCTTATGATGGTGTACTCCACCAGGGATTTCCAAGGGGTTTGTCCAGAACGGAGCCATACGTTTGGAGAGCTGGCTAGACAAAGCTCCTTCAAACTATGCTGGCTGACAAGTAGCATGTCTGTATGGTGGGTTTTTTCACAAGGGCTTCAGACACTTGTCCTGCAGGCCTCCTGGCGTTCATTTGCCCAGGCCTGAAGCTTGAGCATGACCCTGCATGTCCCCTTCCCGTTCGCCATTCAGTCGTCACCAAGTCTGTGGATTCCACCTCCTGGACATTCCTTGACTCTGTACACTCTTGTCTGCCTTCAGTGCCACCCACCTGTCCAGGTCACCCTTGCCTCTATCTGGACCCTGGCAATAGCCTCCTAGTGCATCTCACAGCTTCTGACATTGTCCATCTGCAATCCATTGCCCACATGGCAGCCAGAGTGACCTTTTTAAGCACAAAAATGGACCTTGCCCTTTCTCTGGCTGGCTTCCTATAATGCCTTCTTTGCCTCCACACTCCTTGGCCCTCCCTCCCCTCGCCCTGGTGCACACCCTGGCTGGCCTTGCTGAACTGTATCATGTACACACTGACGTAGCCTTCGCTGCCTCTGCACCCTCTGCCACCTCTGCCTGGACAGCCCTTCTTGCCCACCTCCAACCTCCTCCCGCTCCCCTTGCCTGGCTGACTCCCCTTCATCGTTAGATGTTATCTTTGACATCACTCCGCCTGGTCTGGGTTGTGTGTCCCTTCTACATGCTCCCAGCCACATCCTGTGCCACGCTATCAATGGCACTGCATTGTAATTGTTTGTCTGATGGTCAGAGGTGATCATGCATTGAGTTTCTTCGGGGCAGGAGCAGAATCTCAATAGCCACTGTGTCCCCTGCCTCTAGCACGGTGCCTGACAAATAATCATTATTAAAGCAACAACAGCAATTGTAATGGTTGCCATTTATTGAGCATTTACTGCATGCCAGGTACTACGATAAGGACTTTATGTCGATTATGGCATTTCATCTTTGTGGTGGAGGCTGTGATGTGCTGCCCGGGTCCCCTTTCATGAATGAGGGATTAATTCCCACTGCTGGGAGTGCTACAGGAAGGCCAATCGAGGCCGTCTTTGGCCCGGCTGAAGAAAACTGTCTTGCCTGGTCACACCTCCTTCCAGGGACAACCTGCAGACAGTGACTGATCTACCAAGGGGCATAAGAGCCCAGCCCCTTTGGTCCGACTCAGGATGGGGCTAACGGGCTATCATAGCTCCCAAGAGCTCCCTGGGGTTGCTGCTGCTTCCTTTGGGACGGATCACAGCTCAACTTCTCCCCCCACCCAGTCCTGCTTCCTGTGTTGCTAGTGAGAGAATTCTCCGCTGAGGTCCTGCTTGCTCACTCTTAGAGTCTGCTTCCTGGGGAAACAAACCTGGAACAATGCTCTCACCACCCTTCTGGGTGGGCGTTATTGTGACTCTCCTTTTGCAGAAGCAGGAACTGCAGTTTAGAGCTGACACAAATCGCTTGATTTGTGGAGGTGGGATTTGAATTGAGGCAATTGACGTTGGAGCCCACGCTATTAGCCAGGCACTCAATAAACGTGATAAGTAAATCAATGGCTTAGTCCCGCTAGTCACCGAGGAAAAAAGGTTGAAAGCTATAATTGAGAAACAAAGCTTCGTGCACATGATTTTTCTCAACCTGGAGGAAACAAGAGCCGCAGCCAGTTGCTGTGTAAGGTCACAGATCTGCCCTATCGATAATGTGTCTGAGCCTGGCTGACTCATAGCACGGGTCACAGGCAAGGGACTCAAGCTATAATGATGAGTTTGAAATGAAAATGTCACCCAAAAGTTTCCTGAATCTGGCTGATTTAATCCATTTCTAATGGAACACATGAGCTGGGATGGGAGAACAGCCAGTTCTCCCCGATCTGTACAAAACGCTGATCATCCCAAGTCATTTTTGTTCACCTTTGGGATGTTGTCAGAAATCAGCACATGCAGCCATGCACACCCTCACCAGCCATCCCCTCCCAGGGCGTCCTTCCACTGGGGGCAGCATAGATAAGGGGGGGCCAGGATGGAGGTCATGGCCCCTCTCTAACATCCTGATGACAAAGCAGTATCTGGAGAGAGGGGCCAAGGTAGTAGGTGTTAGCACCAAGGGGGATAGGTCTGGTTATCCTGTGGGGACTTCGATGATAAGCTCTATAAATACACCCTGGTGGAGGTGGAGGGGGAAAATCAATATGGCTTAGGGACAGGGTTTCAGATTGCAGCACTAATTTTGCATCTGTTTGTTATTAAAAGTTAAAGTCTGTGCTTGCTCCAACCCAGCCTCCCTCTACTCTCTGACCTTATGTGGCAGGTACATCCTGTAACAAGCATCTGGGCCTTTAATCATAAACTATCCTGTTTTGCTATTTGACCGTCTACTTTTTTCCCTGAAAGGATAGCAGGAGCGGTGGAACTGGGGACTTTAGCATTAAAAGTTAATTTTTTTTTTAATATTGGGCACTGTCAGGTCCTGATGTCATTTGTCTGCCCAGCAACCCTAGGAGGCATGGGCTTTTATTAAACTCTTTGCATGGTTGCAGAAACAGGCTTAGAGATGTTGACTAACTTGCCCAAGTTCACCGGACCAGTAGGTAAAACCAGGATTTGAAATCAGGTCTGTCTGATTCCACGGCCCATGCTTAACCACAAGCTACAGCCCTCTGCCTTTGGCTGCTTCCCCTTCGCTGAGCAGCTGTACTGGATTAAATAGTGTCCCCCGCAAATTCATGCCCACCCAGAAACTCAGAATGTGACCGTACTTTGCAGATGTGATCAAATTCAGATGAGGTCATAGTGGATTAGGGTGGGCCCATGTCCAATGACTGGTGTTCTTACAAGAAGAGGAAATTTGGACACAGAGACACAGATACAGGGGAGAACACCATGTGGGGTAATGGAGACAGAGATTGGAGTGATACTTCTCCAAGCCAAAGAACACCAAGGATCGCTGGCAACCGCCAGAAGATGGAAGAGGCAAGTAGGAGTCTCCCCTCGAGTCTCCCAGAGGCAGCATGGCCCTGCCCACTCGTTGATTTCTGACTTTCGGCCTCCAGGACTGTGAGATGATACATTTCTATTGCTTTAATCCACTCAGCTTGTATTACCTTGTTACAGCAGCCCTAGGAAATGAATATAGCAGCCATACTAGCAATCTTTATGGCCCAATTCCAATGTCACTTCTGTGATCATAGTAAGAGCCCTCCTTTGAAAGGAACATGATTGACAAATTGCCTCATTTTCATCAAGTGTGGCGGTCCAGTGGAAGACTTTCTTGATTCTTCATCTCTCTGCCAGGCAAAAATTAACCCTCTTCCCGTTTGAGCAACTGTCTCCCCTGAATAGTACTAAATTCTCAGCTCATTTGAAATGAAGCTCTTAAATTTGCTTTTAAATGAGTTTTTTTCCCTTCCACCTATTAAGATCATCCAAACCTTAAGGTCAGGTTTCAGTTCTATCACCCTGACTAAACATAAATGAAAGGATAGTTTGTCAAGCCAAAACCCAAATAATCATAGAAATGTAGGAAGGTAGTGAACAATGTCTAGTTACCCATTTATTCATTCGCTCCAGCAAACATTTGAGGCCTGCCTCTGGGATTACAATGGTGAATGAAACACAGGCTTAGCCCCTCTAATGATTTTTTTGGAGGTGAGAACCCTATGAACAGTTAAATTACCTTACAGCCTGATAAATGCTGTAGCAGAGATATGGCTAAAAAGATAGAAATTCAGCCTGGAGAATCCGGGAAGGCTTCGGGGAGGAATGGAAATTTGCGTTGAAGAAATATGTGTGAATCAGTAATACACACACTGGATATAGAACTGAAGACGCTAAAGGGTAGTGTTAACAGGCATTAGTTCACCAGGGCAGCTGTAACAAAGTACCAGAAACTGAGTGGCTTGGAACAACAGAAATTTATTGTCTCACAGTTCTGGAGGCTAAAAGTCCAAGATCAAGGTGTCAGCAAGGTTGGCACCTTCAAAGGGCTGCAAGGGAAAAATCCGTTCTGTGCCTTTCTCCAGCTTCTGGTGGTTTGCTGGGCATCACCCCAATCCCTGCCTTCATCGTCACATGCCATTCTCCCTGTGTGCCTGCCTGTGTCCAAATGTCCCCCTTCTTATAAGGATCCCAGCACAAGTCATACTGGATTAGGGGCCCACCCTACTCCAATTTGACCTCATTTTAACTAATCACATCTGCAATGGCCCTATTTCCAAATAATGCCATATTTTGAGGCCCTGCAGGTCAGGGCTTCAACATGAATTTGAGGGGGACACAGTTCAACCCATGATAGGTACTCATGGTAAAAAATAAGCCTCCCTTCCTTCCTCTGATGTTCCCCAGCTTCCCCAGTTCCCTGCTTTAGAGGCATCTAATGTCCCCAGGTGGCGGGTGTTCTTCCAGGGGTCTTCCATTCATTTACCAGCAGATGTGTACACATTCTTCCCACTCATAAATGATAGCACACTACGTGCACTGGTGTCTATCTTACTCCTTTTACTTAACAATATCCCTGTGAGGGCTGGGCAGCTTGAGCTCAGGAGTTTGAGACCAGCCTGAGCAAGAGCGAAACCCTGTCTCTCCCAAAAATAGAAAAATTATCCGGGTGCAGTGGCCTGCGCCTGTGGTCCCAGCTTCTTGGGAGGCTGAGGCAGGAGGATCACTTGAGCCCAGGAGTTTCAGGTTGCAGTGACCTACGATGACACCACTGCACTCTACCCAGGGCAACAGAGCAAGACTCTGTCTCAAAAAAAACCAAACCAAAACAAAAAACAATATCCCTGTGAAATTTTCCACATCAGTTCATGCAGAGGTTCCTTATTCCTTTAAGTGGCTGTATAGTACTCTATAATTTATTGAACCGATCCCCTATTAATAGACATTTAGATAGTTCCCAGTCGTCTGCAACTGTTCGTAAACAATGTTGCAATGTACATTCTTGTGCAGACATCATTTTGCATGAATCTACGAGCACATCTATTAGCACCTGGAAGTGGAAGTGCTTGGTCATCGGGCCAGTGCATTTTAAAATTTGAGTTATTTTGCCAAATTCCTCTCCAGGGAGGTCAAAGAAGGTCAATCTTTCACCAGCATTGTTCAGAGTGCATATTCCCCATGATCATGCCGGACAGTGTTAGCTAATGTTCTAATCTTTGCCAATCTGATATATTCCCCTTGTGCTTTTAATTTGCATTTCTATTCTTAGGAGTATAATCGAGCATCTTTTCGCATGTTCAAAAGACATTTGGATTCCTTTTCCGTGAATAGCCTGTATCTATCCTTTGCCCAGTTTTCTACTGGGACTGAGGAGGAATGAAAAGGACTTTTACAGATGCAGGAGTGGGGATAAAACAGAGGCACTAGATCATTGCAGGGCACAGGACAATGGGGCCTGGCACTGAAAAGTGGTCTGAGTAGTTCTACCTGGGCTCCAGGTACTTGAGATTTCTGACCCAGGCCTCCCCTCCTCCTCCTCCTGCCTAAGCAGCAGCCAGCTCCAGAACCAAGAGGGAGTCCGGAAATTAAACTCTGGGTTTAGAAATGAAGATTTGAGCTCGGAATATAAATTGGCTGAGAAACCACTAGGCCCCTCCTCCAAGCCTGGTTTACCTCCAGAGGGATGGTTTAACTGGGCTGGGAATGGAGGAAAATGAGAGGTAGGAGCTTGTTGCATGACTTAGGAATAGGCTTGGGAGAAAGACGAAGATTGAAACAGGTACATATGACATAAAATGATGGTCAGAGACCAGTGTCAGGAATTTCTCCCTAGGCCAAAATATTCTTTTGCATTGTTCTTTCATCTTTACTGGCTAGGCCTGGGCTGAGTTCAAACTCAAATGGACAGACAGTTCTGTCTAAATCTGTTATTATATTGGAAGGTATGAATGAGTGCGGCTGAAGAGTTGTTTTCAGGATGGAGGAAGGATTAGGGTTGTGCTTTTGGGTTCTCTGCCACCACATGGTTTGCACTCTGGTTTAAACAGTTATTGGTGACACATTCTCTATTGTTTCCAGAAGGTGAATGAAGTTGCTTCCAGAGGGTCTGTTAAACCTCATTGTTATATTCTTCTACTCTTCGGGGATTTATTGAGCACCTTCTGACAATAATCCCTCAGCTAAGCTCCATGGAAAGTTTTAAGGACGTGTAAGAGCTGATCTGTGACTTCCAAGATGGTAGACTCTAGTCGGGGAGGTAGGACTTGGCTGTGCCACAGTGCCCAGATATTTGGTCAAACATTATTCTGGATATTTCTGTGAAGATGCTTTTTGGATGAGATTGACATTTACATCCATGGACTTTGATTCCACTGAAGGATTTAATAAGGGAAAAAAATCTGTGGACTTTGAGTAAAGCAGATTGCTCTCCATATGTTGGGGGGCCTCATCCAATCAGTGGAAGGCCTTTAACAGAGCAAAAACTGACTTCCCTGAGCAAGGAACCCTGCCATCAGACTACCTTTGGACACTCTTCCCTGAGCGTCTAGCTTGCCGGCCTATCCTGCAGAGTTTGGACTTGCACCTCTGCCATCTTGGGAATCAGTTCCTTAAAATAAATCTCTCTATATATTTACACATCCCATTGGTTCTGTTTCTCTGGAGAACCCTGGTTCATACAACTACTGACGAGTTGCACAATCCTCAAGGTCAGCGGTCGCCAACATTTTTGGCACCAGGGACTGTTTTCATGGAAGACAATTTAATTTTTCCATGGACTGGAGGGAGGAAGGATGGTTTTGGGATGATTCAAGTGCATTACATTTATTGTGCACTTTATTTTTATTGTTATTACATTGTAATATATAATGAAATAATTATACAACTCACCATAGGTTGGGGACCCCTCTTTAAGGTGATATTTGATGTAACATCAGGATGAGAGAGATTCCAACTAAGTGAAGCTTCCAATCAGAGAGACCTTGCACAGGAACTGGACTGGAGACTTGAACAGGATTCCGAAGCAAAGTCAAGCTTGACTGGGTGGAGGAAGGAGGAAGGGAATTACTTATAAGTGGGGAAATACATTTGTAAGGGAAAATGTATGGAGCTAGGCCCGAGCAGGAGACCAATCTTGGGGGTCACAAGTGTTCCTAGCACTGGTACCTCCTCCATGGCAGCTGTCACAGTTGCAACTGGACCCTTGCTGGTGGCAGTATGTGTTCCATCCCTGTATCTCTGTCTTTAGACCATACACTGGTATTTTTTGCACATACACATTCCCCAGTGCCTATTAGTTCCATTCTTAGCACAAGTTGGTGTTGAATAAATATTGAGGAATGAATGAGTTCACTTTGCCCTCCTGGTGAATTATAAAATCTATGGCAGAATTAATTCTCTACCCGGTTACAAAAGGTATCAAGAAATCGGCAATGATTACTATAAGAATTGCTTTTTCCTAGTGGGGAGACAATTTTATTTCTTTCTATTCAAAATATGTACTCATAAATAATTCAGACAACACATAAAAAATATAAAATAGAACATCTGTAGTCCTGTTGCCCAGAGATGAGATGTAAATGAAATAATGTTAAACCATAATTGATTGTAAAATGTTATTACTGTCAATTTTTTTTTCTTGAGACAAAGTCTTACTGTGTTGCCCTGGGTAGAGTGCAGTGGCGTCAGCCTAGCTCACAGCAACCTCAAATCCCTGGGCTCAAGTGATCCTCATGCCTCAGCCTCCCCAGTAGCTGGAACCACAGGCACACGCCACCATACCTGGCTAATTTTTTCTATTTTTAGCAGAGATGGGGTCTTGCTCATGCTCAGGCTGGTCTCAAACTCCTGACCTCAAGCAGTCCTCCTGCCTTGCCCTCCCAGAGTGCTGGGATTACAGGCGTGAGACACCGTGCCCAGCCTATTGTCACGTTTTCAGATCGTTCCTTGTTTTTGAACCAAGAGTCTCATATTTATGGAGCACTTGCTGTGTGTCCAATGTGTAGAGTCTGAAACACAAAGGTAAACAAAACAGTCAGAGGGCATTCTTCCTTGTCTTCTGAGAAAGTTTGTCTCTAACTTCATTAGAGAAAGTTTTACAGACTCTGGTGTTTCTGGGTCATTTCTTGGCTGCTGGATACACACTCTTATTGTTGTTGTGCTTCGCAGCACATTTTTCTTTACCCAAGCTGTGGTAAATAAACCTCTCAAAACATTTCTCCAAAGCCATTTCCATTTTATAGAAAATGGGTTGTTAAATTTTGAAGGGCTCTTGTCATTGCTTCCCTTAGACCTTTCTGGAAACTCAGCCTCCTTAGTTTAATGATTTTTCTAAATTGTTGTTGTGTCTAAAGATCACATTCTTTTACTGGGAAGCAACTATTCACACTGACAGGCAAACTGGCTTCGTTGTATTACTCTTCACAAATAAAAAGAAGCATTGTTATTAGTAAGTAGAAAGGAATATTTAACACCATTTTCCTTGTTTATGTTTGGATTTTTTAAAATGTTACAATTTTTAAGCACATAAATAATATATAAAATATATGCTTATTTGAAAATGTTTGAACAATTGTGTAAAGGAAGTGTTTCATCCAACATGTCTTGATGTGGCCTTTTTTTTTTGCATTCTCAAGTTGTTCTTACAGGATCTTATGGGGTTGTTCATAGAGTCTAAGCCTGGAGCTTAATCTGCCTGCGCCTGGGGAAAACTTGTTATGATTTTCCAAAGTTCCTTTGTTTCCCAGATTCATTTTATTTAAAACCTGTGGGTTAGCCATCCAGCTATCCTGTGTTGCTGATCGGCCTAGCATACCAAGCTCTGCTCATGAACTGAGCAAACAGTTTTTGCCCTCAAGGGTTCTGTAACCTCTGTACCCTCTGGGAAAAGCCTCGTGGCCCAGAGACTGCTCCAGGCCCCAACATAGGCTGGTAAAGGCACATTTTGAAAGTTGGGAAAAGCATTCACTGGTTAGTGCCAGCTCACTGTGCGTGCAAATAACAAGGCCAAGTCATACTTGTGCTGGACTCAGTCACCGACTTCATGTGGTAGAGAAGGCAGTGATTTAGTTCTTTCTCCTTTTTCTTTCCTTTCTTGTTAACCTAAAGGGCAGAACCAGATTTGGTGGTTAGAATCTTTAAAAATTCATTGATTTCTCTCGAGTTACAAAAACAATTTATATATACTCTATCAAAGTTGGAAAATACAGAAGCCATAGCAGAAAATAAAAATCTCACAAATGGGTGGAACTTTTTTTTTTCAAGAGACAGGGTATTGTTCCAGGCTGGTGGAGCATGGTGCCATGATTATAGCTCAGTACAGCCTTCAACTCCTGGGCTCAAGTGATGTTCCTGCCTTAGCTTCCCAAGTAGCTGGGACAACAGGCTTGCACCACCACATCCAGATGATTTTTATATATTATTTTTTAGAGATGGGGTCTCACTATGTTGCCCAGGCTGTATTGAACTCCTGGACTCAGGCAATCCTCTGGTGGGAACTTTTAGGGAGATAGGATTAAGGTTGACATCAGGAAGAACTTGCTGACAATTAGGAGTGAGCTCCTGGTCACTGGCGGTATTAGCAGATCGGAGGACTGGATGATCAGCCTCTCTAATGATTTCTGGCTCCAATTTTTGTGACAGGGGCAGCCTGTCCTCAGCCTGCTGGGTTCCAAATAGCATGCACCTCCCCCTGGCCACCACCACCACCACAGAGCAAGGGCGGGCAAAGTGAAGCAGGGCTCTGCGGAGTGGCGTTTGCAGAAGAAGGTTGTAGATCCCAGGGAGGGAATTATCTCTTTGTTCATTCATTCATTTATCCACTCAATCTTTAAATATTTATCGAGTGCCTACTATGGTCTGGACACCACACCAAGCTCTGGGGATGTTCTGTGAACCACACAAACCCTAGACCAAGTTCCTACAAGGACATTAAAATTGTACAGGTAAAAATTTAATCACATGCATTAACACCAAGAAGGAGCAGCGTAAGATGCCTTGAGAAATTAATCAGGGAGGGAACTATCCTAGCCAGGAAGTCACCCATATGCTGAGCCTTGTCAGATGAAAAGGAGTTAGCTGGGCCGGAGAGTGTGGGGAGCAACCACTCCACAGCATGTGGAGGGTCTGTGTTAAGGAACCTTCGGGAAGGAGATGAGGCCGCGAAGTGGGCACATGCTGAAGTGGGGCTCTGGCTGATAAAGTAGGCTGGGCAGAGTGGGTAGGGCCAGGGAAGCCTCCAGAGGGGTGTGAGAATTTTATCCCAAGGGTAACGGGGATCATTTGCAGAATTTCAAGCAGAGGAGTGACACGAACAGTTTTGTGTTTTTAGGAAATCATTTGGCTGCTGTACGGAGAATGCTTTGCAGGAGGGTACGACTGGAAACAGATTCGGGTCCCTGTGTAAGTTTAGAGGCCAGATAAGAGGCCACCACACGTGTTTAAGTGAGAGATGGTGTGGCTGGGATTAGAATAAGGATAATAGTAACAAAAAGTAGGTTTGACAGACTGTGCAAGTAGGTGCCAGGCGCTGTCCTCAGCATTTCACCTGCTCGATCTATTCAGTCCTCACAAACACCTAGGAAATGGGGCCATTAGGATTGTTGGTGTATAGAGAACGCTGAGGCTCAGAGAAGTTAAGAAACTTGCCCAAGGTCATACAATTGGTGGGTGGAGAGCCAGGATTTGAACTCTGGGGCTTAATTACCACATATAACAGCACCCCCGCCCCAGGCTCACCTATACTGGAGAGAACTAGATAGACTCAAAACATCCTTCAGAGTAAGAGGCAACAGAACTTGGTGATAGATTGGGAGTTTCTCCCATGAGCCCAACTGGACGATTAGTTCCACTTGTTCTCACTGGGGCAGCGAACTCGAAATGAAAAATGGTTGTAGGTGTAGCTTAATGAGAGAGAAGTTGCAGATCAGTTAATTTACACGAAGGTAATGATAATAACAGAGAACACTTACACAGAGCTTTCTATGCACATAAAGCTCTTCTAAGAGTTTAATCTCTAGAGGATTCACTTAATCCTCACAAGAATTCTAAGAAGGAGGTGCTGTTGTTATCCCCATTTCACAGATGAGGAAACTGAAGTGACGAGAGCTCGAGGAACTTGCCCAAGGTCACACAGTAGAAAGTGTCAGAGGGAGGACGTAAGCCCAGGCAAGCCACCGGCCCCCCAGCTTCCAGGGGCTTCTGCAATGTCATGGTCCCCCTACCTAAGCCAGGCCTCACCAGAGCAACTCATTTCTCTGAGTGAAAGCCCAGGAACTTGTTTTTGCTTCTGAAGTCACTCTATAAATGTGGTCACTGAGACATAAAATTGGCCTAGGACATTTAAATAACAAAGCCTGCAGCCTGGCACATTCGGACCTCACTGCCCTGTGTAGAGATCCCCAGCCCGCTGTAAGCTGCTTGTTGGTGTGGCCTGAACTGGGGAAAGGGGTGTGTTTTCCAGACGTCATTTTCTGAATTGGTTGGGAGGTTGTTTGTAGGAGGATGAGGAATTATTTGATGAGGAGTCCACAGGGAGACTTTTCTCAGGGTTCCGATGAAATCTTTTCATTATGCAGATGTGACCTTCTTGGTGCCTAATAAAGCTTTGCTTAATTTGGACGCCTGTGAAATTATATTTGGAGGGATTGCTATTAAAGGAAACCAGTGGAGAAACAGTCGTTAATTACTCATAAGTTGGGATCTTTCTGTAATGGAGAATACAGCTTTCCTAAAAGTCACAGACAGCCCCTTGCGGCTAGAATCTGAAGAGGGAAGGATGCGCCTGTGCTCCCTCGCCCCCTTGCCCAGTGAAGCCTGAGACCCGGCCTCCCTTCCTGAGTTTCTGCTGGGTTGGCCCCTGGAGACACCTCAGTCCTCATTTCAGATCCTTCAAGGTCTCCCCGCTGCTCCTGAGCAGACCCCAAGCTCTTCCCAGAGCCCACCTAGCCCGTCGCGGTGTGCCCCAGCTGACCTTGACAGCTTCCTTCCCCCCCCCCCGCCCCGCCCTGCCCTGCAGTCCCACCCACAGATCTCTCCTTCCCCACAAATACCCGGTGCAGGTTTCTACCCTTCTCCCTTCTGTTCATGTGTGAACTCCATCTCACCCTTCAACACCTGCCAGAAATCTTCTTGGGGGGACTCCTCCATCTGCTCCAGGTAGGAGTCATCCCCTCCAATAGTGCCATGGGTGCACTTCTAGTGTAGCCTTATTATGCACAAATTATTTGGTTATCAGTAACTTCCTCTCTAAACAGAGAGGCCAGGGATCAAGTTATGTGTCTTCATTTTTCTTTCCTCTCCCCACCTGTGGCCCTTCCATCCAGCACACTGCCTGGTGAGCAGTAGCCATACTTCCTGAGCTCTGTCCCACCTGCTGTCTCATCTTAGCAAGACTGTCCTGACCGTAGCCCTGAGCCAAGGTGCCTATGTTTCGAACTATGTGAACTTTGCCTCCCCCATGTCTGGGCTAGGAGTGGATCCTTGGAAGCCAACCCATAGGCTTTGGCACGTGACCTGTGATGACTTGAGAAAAAAGATGAACCAAGCCATCAGGCTCTGCTTTTAGGAATGTGAACGAAGAAACATGGGAAGAGCTGGCAGGAGCAGACAGGAGAGGTGTGGCTAAGTCACATGAACGGGAGAGAACAGGCGTGAACTTGGGGTTGCCTGCCGCTGAAGTATCCAGGGCTGCCGTGGCTCCTCCTCCTCGTGTGACCAACAGGATATTGCAGAGGGGATGGTTGTGACTTCCAAGGTAGATCATAAAAACAATGCAGATTCTGCCTTAGTCTCTTGAATTACTGCCTCGGGGGGAAGCCAGTCACCATGTTGTGAAGACATTCGAGCAGCATGTGAAGAGACCCACATGGGAAAAAGCTGAGGCCTCCCACCAGCAACCAGCACTGACTTAGCAAGCATGCGAGTGAACTACCTTGGAAGTGGATCCACCTGCCCCAGTCGAGCCTTTGAGGACTGCACACCTGGCTGACGTCTTGACTGCATGACACATTGAACCAAATCCACTCAGCTAAACTGCCTACAAATTCCTGACCTAGCTGTGTGAGATGATAAAGGTCTGCCCCTAAGTTTTGGGGTAAAGTGTTAGGCAGCCTCAGATAACTAATATACCTTTTTTTTTGGTCCATTACAACAAAAATTCCTTGTATTAGCTTGTGTGTAACCACTTGCTATTTACTTACTATTGTCTTATGTGGTTGGTGGCCCATCTACATATTAGGGGCAGTTTAATGCCCTGGAATTAGTATCTGCTCCACTAGAAGCACAGAGGAAGAAGAAATCTCTCTCTCTCTCTCTCTCTCTTTCTGTATTATGTACACCAATAATGCATTACATATGAGGGCTGTCTGGATACATGGATACCATGGCTGGACACTTTCCAGACAGCCCTTGTATGTTTGCTGTGTTACCGTTTTTGAAGAGCTTTTCATGCACATGTCATTTGACTCTCTTAGCAATTGACATGGTTCTATTGTTCTAGATCTCAGATGTATTCACAGCTATAGATTAACTTTACATTGAGAACTTTTGCATTAATGCAGAGATAGAGCACATTTTCCAGTTCTTCCACTTGTATATAGGATCAATAGGTTCATTTATTCAACAAATACTGAGTTCCTACTATGTATAGGGAGTATGAAGACATAGAAAGAAGAAATTAATCTTACCTTCAAAGAATTTATAATTTAGTAGGAACATTAAAGCATGTACATAAATAACTAAAATGCTATGCAGAAATGTCAAAATCCCTAACACCTGGGACTGAGAATTGGCCTTGTTCTGCCTGTTGTGCTAAAAGCTTTACACGGATAATCTTCCCTGCTACAATCTGATACCCATGAGGGCAGGGATTTGTCCTTAACTCCAACACTCAGAGTTGGTATTGGGCACATTTTCTTACATTTGGCACGCATTTAATATTTGTATAATGAATCTCATTGTATCCTCACAACAACCTTATGAGAAAAGCAGAGTGGTTAGTGTGTAGGTTCTAGAATCCCTCTCCTGGATCTAGATCCTGCCTCCGTTACTTGCTGCGAAGTGATCGTGGAAAAAATTACTGTCTCTGTGACTCAGTTTTCAGACATGAAAAATGTGGATAATAATAGTACCTAACTGGGTGTGGTGGCTCACACCTGTAATCACAGCACTTTGGGAGGCCAAGGCAGAAGGATCACTTGAGGCCAGGAGTTCAAGACCAACCTTGGCAACATAGCCAGACCCCATCTCTACAAAAATTAAAAAATTTAGCTGGGCATGGTGACATATGCCTGTAGTCCCAGCCACTTGGGAGGCTGAGGCAGGAGGATCACTTGAGCCCAGGAGTTTGAGGTTACAGTGAGCTATGATGACGCCATGATACTCTAGCCCAGGTAACAGAGCAAGATACTGTCTCAAAAAAAAAAAAAGTACCTAGTTATAGTGCCTAATAATCATATCTCACAGAGTTATCATGAGGATGTCATGAGATGATTCATGTAACACACTTAGAACAGTGCCAGACACATGATCAAGACTAAAATATCAACTCATTACTGTCTGTATCATGATTCCCATTTTACAGAGAAAGAAATGGAGGCTTGGAGATGTTCACTAAGCCATGACCATGCTTTTAACTGTGTCACTCTAATATCTCCAAAAAAGGTGGTAAAGGAAGGCAGTCTGAGTATGTTCTTGTAAAGTAAAGATAAAGAAGAGTTAGTTCACATCCAAAGATGATGATCAAAGAGTGGACGACCTCTTGAAAACAGTCTGTTCTAAACTAAGGCCAACTGGATTCCAGCCACAAGTTGCTTTTATCACTTCCCCTCTTCGAAGGTTGGCTGTTGCTGGCAGAGAACCCCCACTGGGATGGGGGAGATAGACTTGCTGTTGGCGCAGCCATTTTTGCACGACTCACCAGGTGGTTTATAGCACAATTTAGAAACACCAGGGACAGCAGGATTACTAATCATGCTGTCTGCTGATGTAAACTCTATTTAGGTACAATAATGTTTTTAAATAACCTCAAATACAATTAGCACCCTGAGGATGGGCTAGTTGAATGACTACAGAAATATCATTCAGATAGTTCATTAACTAATTACAGAGCGCTGCAAACAGAACCTACTGCAAGGCAGGGGTTGTGGGGCTGATTCACAGGGCTGAACCAGGGGCCAGAAGGGTGCTCATTTCTCTCTCCTGCACTGGCATCACCAGGTGGCACTCTTGACTGGCAAAGAGAGACTCTTCCCTCCTTGCCATCTCCCTAGCATCCATGGGAAAGTGGTACGGGAGGCCCAGAAATGCATACCAGGAGCACATGGCTTCCAAAAGCCCCACTCCTCTCTCTCGCTGCTCATTGCACTCACAACCGACAACAGAATCTCAGAGAGCTCCAACAGGACAGGCAGGTGGCTGGTCACTCACTGAGTTAATGAATCTGTTGTCTTTGCTGTCGTGAGGTGATGAGCACTGCATGGAAACAATGTTTAGGGACAAAAGGGTCCCCTGCCCTGCTTCCTGGGGAGCACCTGCTGGAGGAGCTCGAGTCCTTACTACATAGGACAGGAGGGGCCACCCTGCCGACTGGGCTGGGTGTATCGCCAACATATGGGGGGTTTTAAAAAATGTTTAAGGTTGTAAAAGTGGGCCAGGCATGGTGGCTCATGCCTATAACCCCAGCACTTTGGGAGGCCAAGGCGGGAAGATTGCTTGAGCCCAAGAGTTTGAGTTATAGTGAGCCATGATCTCACCACTGCTCTCCAGCCTGGGCGACAGAGAGAGACCTTGTCTCAAAAAAAAAAAAAAGTTTGTAAAAGTGTTTACAAAGCATGTAGGAGTCCTGTCGCTTTGGACAAGTCACTCTTTGCATCTTGGTTTCTTCATTTATAAATGAGGTTAGTAGTAGCGCTGTCTTCCTCAAAGAGTTATTGGAGCCAGTGACACAAGGAATGTAAAGTTTTTAGCATAATGCTGGGCAAAAAGCCAAGGCTTGGTAAATTTGCAAGCTATTCTTCCTCTCATCATTTGGCTTCCTGCGTGTGCTTATATAAGGCCTTCGGAGGAGAACAGATTCAGACATCTACTTCTCCCCAGCACGCACCTCTGTCAGCATTCAGGCCCTGTGGTCATTTGGCCAGCCTTGTGATAGTGCTAAAGACTGACTACTCAGAATTTTTCTTCTGACTTTTTAAAATCAGTGACAGTAGCACACTATGTCCTGCCTGGCAAAGGTCCCCCAACAACCCCAGGATAGAACTCGTAGACCCGGTCTGGCTCGATGGCTCATATCTACAATCCCAGTGACTTGGGAGGCTAAGTGGGGAGGATTACCAGAGGCCAGGAGTTCAAGACCAGCCTGGTCAACATAGTAAGACCCCATCTCTACAAAAAAATAAGAAACAATTAGCATGGCACAGTGGTGTGCACCTCAGGAGGCTGAGGCAGGAGGATCGCTTTAGCCCAGGATTTTGAGGCTGCAGTGAGCTATGATTGTGCCACTGCACTCCAACCTGGGTGACAGAGCAAGGCCTATCTCTAAAGAAAAAGGAAAAAAAAAAAAAAGAATTAGCAGACCCCCCTCCCCATCTTGTTTTGAAAAAAAAGCATTCTTTAAGAGAAATATAACTGAGCCTAGCTAGATGTACTACCCTATTTTTCTAATTTCCTCCAAAGTGAGTGCCAGACATTTCTGGGCCAAAAACAGGATTAACATTTCTCAGCCTAGTAAACATACCCATCTGGATTCAGCACAGGGAGCATCGGTGCTACAACCGTTTCCTGTAATCAGCTTGAATGATCCAGGCTGCAAGCTTGGAAATTAAATTCTAGAAGTGTTTTTTCCATCCTGGAAGCCGTTTCAATTACAGCTTCTTTCAGACGAACTTCAGATAAACGGCAAACTTACAAGCCCTGGCACTGATGTCATGAGTCTGCACAATGGGAGGCTGGCCCTGACACAGGACGAGGCCACCTGGAGGCTGAGAGCACCATTGCTGGACAGAGCAGCATACCTGCACTGAGCACATGCAGCACGACAAACACCTGGTGAGACTCGGAACCACGGGGGAGCCAAATGTGGCCCCCATCGTTAAAGACTTATGGTCCAATGGCGGAGATGCATTACCAGGTCATTTCCATGTAATAGTCCAGGAGGTCACTAAACCCTGGTGCTGTGAAAGCCTTAGCTCAGCTCAGGGTTGAGGAAATGACCTCCTGACCTGAATCTTCATGATTAAGTAACAGTTGTGTGAAGACAGGTAGGAAGGGTATTTCAAGCAGGGGAAAGAGAAAGTAAAGCCTCAAAGGTATAAAACAGGGTGTGTGTGTGTGTGTGCATGCGTGTGTGCGCACACCACCACACATGTGCGCACACACACGCTATCCCAGCCAGCCCACTATTCAAGTGCAAAGAAGGGAGTGCCAGGAGACTAGCCGAGTAGACCTTTGCCCTTCACTTTCATTTTTAGCATGAGAAAGTCCTTTAGAAACTGCCCCAGGATCTTGTGTTCAAGACACCAGATTTCTAGGGCATGAGAGTCAGAGCCCAGTGAGCCCTCCCAAGATTTGCAGAGGCCAAGCCTTTGCATTTCCAAGCTCCGTCTTTAGATTGCAATGCGGCCTCAGTAATAGAATTTGGGTCCAGTAAGGGGGTGGGGCAGAACAGCCAGTCCACAGACACTGAGGAAACAGAGCCCAGGGGGAAACTTCAGGACACAGCAGTCAATCCTGGAAGGTCTCGAGTCTCAGGGCAGTTTCAGAGGTCATTAGGGAGGTGGCAATGGGTGATCTGACAGCAGATGCTACCTTGCTGAATGCTCCCCCAGTGTGGAAATGAGAAGAGAGGCTCTTTGGGTTCATGAAGCAGGAGCCAGTACCTGTTCATTTCTTATGTGCTCCACAATGTGGGTGAAGGATGCTTAATGGGAGGGCTCGACATATGCAACCTGCAACATCTGGCCACCGTCAGCTCACCTGCAGTAGCCCCAGCATGGGAATTGGTAGAGAGCCAGGAAGACCTGAGGTCAAGTAAGTCCTGACCTTGCAGTTGTCTGTGGGACTTACATCACTTAATTTCACAAAGTGCCAAATTCTTTGCTGTTAAGAACGGGGACAATCAAGCTTAAGGGTTGTTGTGGGTATAAAACGAATGTTCGAGTGAGGTCTGGCATCACAATGAGTGTTTGATAATAACAGGTTTTAGCCAGGTGCTGTTGATAAAAGGTTGCAGCTAGCGGCTAATCTTGAATTTTTCAGGCTACGTGGGGGGCAGTGTTGCCCTTCAGTCTGGAGGCTTCCCTTAATGTCATCGTGGTGGGCAGCGGGGTCAGCCTGCCCATAATCACACCCTCAGGAAAACCAGAGTCAGCTGTTCCTGAGGCCTCCGATCAGCCTTTCCCACGTCCTGCTGCTGCAGTTTTGCCTGTGGGTCTGGAGGATTCCTGACCTCCTTCTCCACGCAAGGCTGTGGGGAAAAGCACCCCTGGCTAGCAGCGACACCCCTGAGTTTTCATTCACTGCCATAACAGAACTTGGCACTGAACATTCTCATTACCCCGCTTGGTTTCAAAATCCCAGAAGAGGGGAAGATCTGTAAATATTTAAGAGGTTTTTTTTTATGACAGAGGTAATGCAGATTCAAGATTTAAGAAAAACCCACCCCAAATGGTACAGGACACTGAAGTTGAGTTATTTTGCTTCCCCTGGCCCCAGTTTCCTCATCTGTAAATGAGAGATCATATCTTCTTCGGGTTACTGTGGAGATTAAATAGAGGCATAGGAAAAGCACTTGGTGCAATGCTTGGCAGAGAACAAGCACCTGATATATGTTAGCAATTATCATTATAGCCATTGTACCTCCAGAGATGACTTAGAGACTCTTTCTAGAAATATGCTGTGCTTACGAGAAAATACATTTACACACACATGCACACAGAATCATGTTACACTTAATGCTCTGCAACTTGCTGTTTTTACTTAATAATAATTTTTAGAATGTTTCCATATTAATGCATGTGGATTCCCCACATTTTTTTTAAAGGACTGGGCAGGATTATGTTGAATGCATGTACCATAATTTATATGACCTAAGGGGAACATTTAAAATATATAATTATGGCTGGATGCAGTGGCTCACGCCTGTAATCCCAGTACTTTGGGAGGCTGAGGCAGGAGGATTGCTTGAGACTAGGAGTTCAAAACTAGCCTGGGCAACATAGTGAGACCCCCCCCTCACCCATCTCTATGAAAATAAATAAATAAAATTTAAAAAATTTTTAAATGAAAAATAAGATACATAATGACGTATTTGTTCAGTGGTTTCATATTTGAAAGTGCATGTAAACAACCATTTGAAGAACTCAAACACATTTTCAAAATTTATAAATTTGATAAACTTGACCCACATTATGTACAGCCAGTGCTGCTGAGAGACAAACTGGAACCTTAGGCCAAGAGCACCATGGGCCGCAATGGACATGCCTTATGGGGCAGGTTAAAAGCAGTGTAGGTTACTATTCTTATTCCAGATTAATTTGGAACAGAATGTAACATTAAAGGAGATGTAATAGTTGTTTGTTCAAGCTTTTAACTACAATATAAAAGGACCAGTGGTTTTACTGTTATATTTTCCATTTGGCTTCCCAGTACCTCGAATTAAATCAGTGTCCTGCTGTTCAGAGGTATTTTGAAATGTGCCAAGTCTTAATTGAAGTGGAAGTGCCTGAAACCAGAGTTAATACCAGGAGCAACAGGGAGTCAAATTTATGGAGGTAAACTGTTGCTAGCTCTGCGGTTCGACTCCTTTTGGCTCTTGGGGCCAATTGAAATTCCGACAGCAGACTGGATGGCTGGGAGCTGAGCTGGACTGGGTCAGAGGTGCAGCTCTGATGATTCTGCAGAGCTTTGGGTTCCCTTGGAACACAAGAAAAGAGTTATGCTACAGGGTCCAGGGGCCTAGGTCGGATAGCCCCTGGCTTGCCTTCTAACAGTAACTACGAAGCCTACTGACTGCCCCAGACGCTGTGCTGGGAGCTAGAGACACAGTGGACAATGGGATAAGTTGTCTGTGGGTGCCTGCCCTGGTGGACCTTAGATTCTAGCTGGGGATGCTGACACAAACAAGCAAGCAAACAAAAACAAATAGAGCTTGTAATTAGTACCACAAAGGAAATAGAGTGACGCATAGAGAGTAATTAGGAAAATCTACTTTCCATAGGAGACTAGGAGGGGACCCATGAGCTGCAAATTAGTAGATAATAAGGGCCCAGCTCTGGGAAAATGAAGGCAAAAGGGAGAATGAGAGCAAAGGCCCTGGGCTGGGAAAGAGCGTGGTATATTTGATGAACGGAGAAAAGCCCAGGAGGCAGGGCCACAGTGAGGAAGAGGAGAAGAAACTAAGCCAACAGTAGCTATATCTTGCAGGGCTGTCTAGACCACAGCAAGGAGTTTGGATTTCATTCTAAACGCTATGAGAGGCCACAGGAGATGTTAAGCCAACAGTAGCATAGTCTGATTCCTATCTTTTCAAAAAGACCACTTGCCTGTTGTGCGGAGAATGCACTGAAAGGATGGAGACCAGCAGAGAAGGAGGCTGCAGTTTCCTCGGCGAACAGTGATGCTGGTGGAGGCAGCAGCTCCAGCAGCAGATGCTCAGCTTAGTTCTCAATCCCCTCGCGAAGGTCAGAGCACAGATGTTCTCCAGGGGTTCCCAACTGACTCGCTCAACAGTTACCTACTGGACACTTGCTCAGTACGGAGGCAAACGCCTGGTGCAGTAGGGATTATGGGACACATTAAGACAGACGCCTGACTCACTGGGGAGACCAAACACCCCCACATGACAAATTAAATGGTAAGATGCCAGGTCTCAGGCATTGGTGACAACAGGCACTAGAGTCAGAGGAAGCAGGTGAAGTCAGAAAATAAGATTTTTGATTGACTTATGGTTAATAACTGAGAAAACGATATTACATCGAATCAAATAGATACCAAAACCATTAATGAAATAATGTGGGAAAAACTATATTTGCATGCACTCAAATGTTTACCTCACAGGTTACTTACTGATAACAAAGGGTGAAAGTTATCTTTCCAAAGGAGAAATCCGGTGGGCATCATTTCAACCAAGTGATCAAACTTAACATCACCAACAGTGGGACAATCCAACAACACGGAGCTTCTAATGTGATGAATTGAGGACACAAGTTCACTTAGACAGTATTCCTATGAAAAATATTTATCCTGAATCTAATTAGGAGGAAACAAGACAAATCCAAATTGAGGGTCTGAACTTTTAATAAGTGCCCATGTAATTAAAGGATAAATACAATGCAAATAAATCCATGTTTTAAAGAAGAATAGGAGCACAAAGTCAGCCTAGTTATGTTACCGCTGGAGGGGACACGATGGGAGGAGCATTAGATAGATAGATATTGGGTGTGGGTGATGCATTCATTCTTAGGTGGTGTGGTGGGTTCCTACCAGTTTATTTTATTCTTTTTTTTTTTTTTTTTTTTGAGACAGAGTCTCACTCTTTTGCCCGGGCTAGAGTGAGTGACATGGCGTCAGCCTAGCTCACAGCAACCTCAAACTCCTGGGCTCAAGTGATCCTTCTGCCTCAGCCTCCCGAGTAGCTGGGACTACAGGCATGCGCCACCATGCCCGGCTAATTTTTTCTATGTATTTTTAGCTGGCCGATTAATTTCTTTCTAATTTTAGTAGAGGCGGGGGTCTCACTCTTGCTCAGGCTGGTCTCGAACTCCTGAGCTCAAACAATCCGCCCGCCTGGGCCTCCCAGAGAGCTAGGATTACAGGCGTGAGCCACTGCGCCCGGCCAGTTTATTTTATTCTTGACAACGTCAGATGTTATATACATATATCTTTTTAGTGTGAGTTTCGGATTATATCATGCTTTTGTTTTTGTTTCTTTTTACCTCATGTTTTTAAAAGACATTTTGACTAAGAGAATCAGAAATGCCCAAATTTGGCCAGGCACGGTGGCTTACACCTGTAATCCTAGCACTTTGGGAGGCTGAGACAAGAAGATTGCTTGAGGCCAGGAGTTCGAGACCAGACTGAATAACGTAGCAAGACCCCGTCTCTACAAAAAAATAGAAAAATTAGCTAGGAGTGGTGGTGCATGCCTGTACTCCCAGCTACTTGAGAGGTTGAGGCAGGAGGATCCCTTGAGCCTAGGAGTTTGAGGTTGCAGTGAGCTATGATGACACCACTTCATTCTAGCCTGGGCAACAGTGCAAGACCCTGTCTCAAAACAAAACTAAACTAAACTAAACAAAAGCAACAACAAAAAAAAGAAATGCCCAAATTCTACTTTTGGCCTATCACTTCTACCTAGACCTAGGGACTACAGGCATGCACCACCACCCCTAGCTAATTTTTCTGTTTTTTGTAGAGACGGGGTATTGCTACGTTATTCAGGCTGGTCTCGAACTCCTGGCCTCAAGCAATCTTCTAAAGCAAATGCATGCAAATGGAGTTCCTACCGTTCCCTCCAAAGCCCAGTGCAGACAGAGTGGGTAAACTGGGCTGGACCTACGGGTGCCCTTTGTGTCCAGGTGGATTGGGCCCTGAAGCCTGCGTACAGGTTCCAGGGTCTAGTGTTTACTTCCCCAATGCTCAGACTTGAGTTTCAGATTTTGCTGCTGTGATCTGGGAGAAAAAGTCAGTTTTACACAGACCCATCACCATCAGGCAGAACGGACCCAAAGAGTGAGAGCAAGAGAGCACTTAGAGCCCAGTGCAGAGCTGGCGCAGGTCTCAGGAGAGAGGGGAAGAGGAGGAAAGGCAGGGTGGTCCAGCATCGCCAGGGAGGGAGCAGGCTGCCCGCCCCCCTACTCCTGGCAGGTGGTGGGGATCGGGAAAGAGCCACATCCTTATCGAAGGTCCCTTTTACACAGTAACTCTGTACACTGGCAAATGTAGCCCACTCCAGAGATGCTCCTCTTAACCTTGGGGTGAAACCAGGTGTGGGTTGGGAGGAGGACAGGAAGGGACCCTGAATTCCTTTGGGAGGACAGGCTGCTCCAAACAAGGCAGCTCCAGTTTAATATTTTAAAAATTAAGTTAACACAGTTCCTGGGGCTTACTAGGTGTTGCTTCCCTTGCCCTCCCCTCCCCTCAAGGGGCCAACCATCCCCCAGGATGCAGAGTTTTCCAGACCTCTTGTTCATCACGGCAGACAGGGGCGATGGTGCCGATTCCCGCGGCCAGCGGGCTGGTGGCTGGCTCCTTAGGGACGGAGCTCCCTCTGCTGGCCCACGAGCTAGAGCCTCCAGGATGCTGAGCAACTTCAAATTCTTGTCATCATAATACTCTACAACGTGTTTACCACCTACGACGGCTGCCAGTTGCTGTAGATGGACGGCGCTGATAGGGAGTGTGGCGAGGGCTCTCTAACTCTTGGCCTCGGGGCATACTTCCTAATCTCTCTGAGCCCCAGTTATCTCATCTTTAAAGTGGATATAATAATGCTGTATATCAGTCAGTGTCCAGTGAGAAAACCAGAAATTACAGGGCAGATGCTCCTCCACTTATCATGGGGCTACCTTCCAATAAACCCATTGTAAATTGAAAATATCCTCAGTCGCAATTTTCAACTGGGTTTATCTGGACTGTAACCCTGTCATAAATCGAGGAGCATACTGAATGCTATCACTTTTGCACCACTGTAAAGTTGAAAAATCATAAGCGGGGGACCACGTGTAGTTGATGTAAGAGAGAGAATGTGGGGGAAATCGTTAAGCCCTTGTTGGAGGACTGAAGGGACTGCATGGGTATTTGGAGGTTACAGACAGGAACTGCAGGAACCTGGACGGTCGGAAGTACAGAGTTTATATCATCTGCACAGAGTAGAAAGGAAGGCATGAGGTCCTGGGAACGGCTTTCTCCTGCCCCAAAGAAAATAGTGATCACCAACCGGCAGGAAGGAAAGTGTTAGAGGGACTTACCTGGATCGGAGATTCTGGGCCTGCAAGGGGGGAGTCCCACACTCTGCCCCCGCTCAAGGAGTCCTGAGGGCATGCGCAAACTCCTGTGGGAGTACCAGGGAAAGAAAGACCTGCACCTGTGTCTCAGAGCCTCAGAGCCAGGAGGAGCCTCATCTGTGTCCAGCAGGACACAGGCAGCACACTCGAACTGAGGAATGGAAAAGAATTTAATCAAGGATCTACTCACCAAAGTGTGGGCCTGGTTGAATGACAGCAACATGGCAGGGCTGGCGTAGAACTCTGGGACTAGTAACAGCTGGAAGCTATTAACTAGCACTCTTAGGGATGACTGAGCCTAACTCGGTTAGGCTGATGGATAATAGGACCTGCTGAGCTGTATGGCGAGGGCTGTCTGGCAGAGGTGGTGACGGGTGCACAGCCAGCCCACTGTGGCCTCCCCAAAGGCAGGAAGCTGGGGCATTTATTGTCTGTCTTCTCTCTTTTTCCTCCTTCCTGCCAGGACTAGGGTGGGTTATATGGAAAATACTTACGCTAAAAACTTATTGTTGTTTTTCTGAAATTCAAATTTAGCGGGGAGTCCTGTATTCTATCTGGCAAACCTAGCTGGTCCTCCCCATTGGCTGAGCCCAGACAAAAGCCAAAGCATAAGAGAACATACTGATGCAGCCATGTAAGTCACCTTGAGTTTATCCTACAGGCAATAGGGATAATCAAAGATTTTCAGGAAAGGGATTAATAAAACAGATACTTTATTTAATATTCATAGCAACATTATTCATAACAGCACAAAACTGGAGAGAGCCCAAATACAGATTAATAGAAGAATAAATAAGTTATATTGTTTATGTGATGGAATATTATACGGCAATGAAAATCAACTACAGCCATATGCAACAACATGGATTTTTTTTGTTTTTAATTAATTAGTCTCAGTTTATTGGGGTCTTCTTTGGTATAAATTTCTTTTTTTTTTTTTTTTTTTTGAGACAGAGTCTCATTCT